>NC_137902.1:68289403-68793508 GCF_963455335.1 Martes martes
ATAAAACTATAAATTAGGCTAGGAACGGTGGGTTTCTATGAGCAGTCGCCTTCCTAGGAGGGAAATGTAGTGACTGGGGGCAGCTCCTGTGGGCCACACCCCCGAGCCTTGGCCCTCATGAAGGATCATGGCCACTACCTGCAGAAGGGTGCTCTCTCTGACTTTGCTGGTTTTGATTTTGGAACAGACAGCTCTTTTCTTCACTGAAGTTATTTTTCTTTTAATGAACTTTAATCACTTACTAATTTTCTTCTATTTCTACCCCTGGCTACAAATGTCATATCTGTTTTTTTGTTGTTGTTGTTTGTTTGTTTCCTCTGATGTGTCCCCACAACTATCCACAGCAAACATAGTGATCTTATTGTAGTTTAAATTTTGCTTTTTCCTGGCAACTAATATATTGAACATTCTTTCAATGTGCTTATTTGCCATCCATATGAACTCTTCAGTAAATTTATTTTTTTCATCATAATCTAATCTGATTGTTTTTGTTTTTATGATTAATTTTTTAGTATCATTCATGTATTCTAGACAAAAGTTCTTGGTCAGATACCTGGTTTGCACATATTCTCTTGCAGTATAGCTTGCTTTTCAGACTTTGAGAGTTTGATAAAGTCAATTTTATCATTATTTTCTTTTATGGATTGTGCTTTCAGTGTCAAATCTAAGTCACTCTTTGCTTAGCCCTAGATCCTGAGGATTTTGTAATAATTTCCTAGAAGTTTTATAGTTTTATATTCTATATTTAAGACAATTATCCATTTTGAGTTATTTTTCATGAAAGGCAAGAGATTTCAGTCCATTTTTTCTTTCATTCATGGATTTCCACTTGTTCCAGTGCCATTTCCTGAGAATACTATGCATTTCTCTACTGAATTTTTTTTGCACTATTGTCAAAAATTAGTTGGCATATTTCTGTGGATTTTTTTTCCAAAGAGGATTTTGTTCCATTGGTCTTATATGTCTGTCCCTCTGCCAGTACTACCCAATTTTGATTATTGTGGCTATATAGTAAGTGTTAATCTTGGATAGACTGATTCCTCCCACTTCATTCTTCTTTTTCATGGCTTTAGTACAGTGCATTTCTTCTTCTCCTTTTCTTCCTCTTCTTCCCCTTCTCCTTCCCTCACCCTCCCTCTCCTTTTCCCTCCTCCTCCTCCTCCTCCTCCTCCTCCTCCTCCTCCTCCTTCTATGAGCACTTGAAAAACACTCTGCAAAGTCCTCTGCCCTCCATGGTTTCTTGTGAGAAACTCCTGTCATTCAGGTTTTTTTCCCTATAGGTAAGTTGTCATTTTTGTCTTGCTGGTTTCAAGATTTTCCCTTTGTCTTTAGTTTTCAGAATTCCAGCTATGATGTTATGTGAATTGGGCATATTCTATTTTGGGCTCACTCATCTTGAATCTGTGGGTTTATGTCTTTTGCCTCATTTGGAAAATTTTAGCCATACTCCCTGCTATTATATCTCAGGCACTCCCAACTGTCTTCCCAGGACTCTGATGTTTGATATTTTTTATGTAGTCTGTTCATTTTTTCCTGTTTTCTCTCTGTTATTTGAGTAATTTCTATTGTTCTATATTCCACTTTAGGAGCTCATGCCTGTCTTCTCCACTGTACTGTTAACCCCATTCGCTGAGTTATTTCAGTGAATGTATTTGCATTTGGTTTTTATTTTCAACTGTGTCTTTGCTGAGATGTTCTGTCTTTTTCATTTGTTTTAAGTGTGTTTATAATTGCTCTTAGCAAGTTTGTGGTAGTTACATTAAAATTTTTATCAGATCATTTTAACATCTCTCATTTCAGCATTTGTTTCACTTAATCGTCCTTTTCCATTCAGTTTGAGGTTTTGGTGATTTTTCTCTGATATGTGATTTTTAAATTGCAAATGGCATATTTTGAATAATAGGTTCTCTGGATCTTGTTTAAACCTTCTGTTTTAGCTGCTTTCCTCAGACACTGCTCTGGTGCAGGATGTAGGGCCCCAAGCTCCTTACTTTGGAGGGAACAGAAGTACATTTTTCCCATTCACCCTCCACAGACCTGGAAGGGGCCTGTTAGTGCTGGGTGAACATGGAGGTTCTAGCTGCCCTTAGGCATCAGCTGCCCCTCGAGGTAGTGGGCTTGTTACCCCTGTGGGGATGAACTTACCAGGCTCCTGTCTGCCTACCTCTGACATCATCGGATCTTGTTCAATGGATACCCTGTTATGTCTTTGCCAACATGCAAGCAAAGGCTCCCCACTTGGCCCTGGTGAAAGTGGCGTCTGTTGGTGGTGGTAGTTTATTTATTTATTTTTTCTTTTTTGGCTTCTTTTATAATATTTATCTGGATTGGAGGAATTGTTTTCTAAATGTTTGCCATATTACTAGGCTGCTGCTTTCTCTAACCTTTGATGGGACTTTTTCTGTTTGCGCCCCTTGGCATTTCTGGGTTACAGGCTTCTTCAGTCATGTTTCTAATATAGGAGTCAAAAAGAATACACAGAGAAATCTGCCCTGCACCCTTCCTTGGGTCTTGAGTTCCCCAGACAACTTGACTTTCCTAATACACCTTCCATAGAAACTTTTACCATATATATATTATATATCATATACATATGATATATATTAAATATATACACACATAATATATAATGTAGTACAACTATATATAAAATCATTAATGCCCAACATTGTATGTTCTACTTAGTGGGAAGGATAGGGAATAGTGTGTCTACTTAATCTTCCTGGAAGTCTTTGTAGCCTAGATTTTCAGAGTCCTGGCTCTAAAATAATCATGGGTTCAAATTCTAGTTCTTTTGCACAGAAAATCTGGACCATTAGGCAAGCCTCATCCTGTTTTTCCCTGAGTCTTTCCTGTAAAACAGAGATCATTTGCAGCATCCATGTTCTAGAGCTGTCACAGAGCTGGAACATGCAGATCTCGGCAGTGCATATGACACGTATTTAGCAAGCAGTCAACTTCAGATACTATAAAATGAGTCAATTTTTTGTATATTCAGATTTTTTTTATAAAAAAAGTTAATTCTAAGAAAAAGAGAAATCTCTAAATTGAGCATCTTTAATTCTGAAGATCTCCAGCTCCCATAATAGAGTTTCATGATGCCCTTGATCGCTTCGGCTTTCCTGTGTCTCAGATGGCTCTGGAGCATGTGACTCTGTGGCTGCCAGAGTCCTGAGCTCAGGTTTCCTCCCAGCAGGGTTCTAGCAGAAGCTGTATGGGTGCAACCATATAACTATGGAACACTCCTGGCCCTTGCCTTGTGTAACTGAGCATTGTGACTCCATCAGCTCCACATGTGTGTGTGCATGTATACATGTGCATGCGTGCGAACACACACACACACACACACACACACACACACACACACTGCTGTGGGACCCCCAGGTCATCCAGTTTCCTACCTGAGCCCCTGGTTGCTCTTCATCAGGCGGCAGTGTCTGTGTGCGAAGAGGTGGGACAGTATACTTGTGTCTTTCTTCTTTGTTGTTGTTTAAAGATTTTATTTATTTGAGAGAGAGAGAGTGTGAGACAAAGATAGCAAGTGAGAACACAAGCAGGGGGAGCAGCAGAGGGAAAGGGAGAAACAGACTCCCCACCTAGCAGGGAACCCGATGTGGGGCTGGATTCCAGGATCCTGAGATCGTGACCTGAGCCAAAGGTGGATGCTTAACCGACTGAGCCACCCAGGCATCCCTCATTGTGTCTTTTTTTTTTTTTAAGATTTTATTATCTTATTTATTTGACAGAGATCACAAGTAGGCAGAGAGGCAGGCAGAGAGAGAGGAAGGGAGGCAGGCTCCCTGCCGAGCAGAGAGCCTGATGTGGGGCTCAATCCCAGGACCCTGAGATCATGACCTGAGCCGAAGGCAGAGGCCTTAACCCACTAAGCCACGCAGGCACCCCTCCTTGTCTCTTTCTAAATACTTGTATTCTTTTTCACTAAAAAAAGTTTATAGTTGTTTATAATGAAATGTTTTTAGGCTGCAATTAAAATGTTCAACTTTTGAATGCTGGTATTTGACACACTTCCCCAGTGTTTTGTTCACATGAAGCAAATGTGAATTTGTAAGATTGTATATTTCAAAAACGGAATGATTGAGAAAACTAAGTAAAACCTGGATCTTGAAAAACCATATACATATATACATAATATAACTTCTTCAACACTTGATATGTTTCCTGCCTCTACCTAGGAACTCAACAAACCCAAACTACTTTACTCCTCCACAAATCCTTCCCAATTAAAAAAAAAAAAATTGCATTAGTGTCAGAAATTCTGTTCTCAAAGTTAGTAATTCAGTGGGGTTAGTTTTGTTTCCTTCTGCATCTCAGATGCAGTGTTTGCAGCAGGAACTCACTGTTTGGCTTTCAGAGCAGTGGGAGGCATCATCAAGTTGCCCTGCATGAGATGTCAGCTGTGTGCAAGAAGTGATTGCACCGTGGTGCTCCCAACAGGATGCTGCAGGGAGGGAGTTAGGTCTCCTCTCTGGATCTCAGTACAACCGGCTCTGGACAGACAAGCCCAGAGAGTCTTGTTCACTTTGGTGAACAGCTTGTGATATCATGAATTATGATGCCCCATCTTCTCTTCAGCGTTGTGATCTTGTGCCAGCTTTTCATAGTTCCTTTTGTATTAAAAAAGTTCATTTTAAAACAATCATAAATGCTTGAAATTTAAGATCAACACATTAATGCTAAAGAAAGGAAGAAATAGTGATGTTCCAAACAATGACTTTTCTGAAGTCACAGCTACACATTAGCCATGTATAAAAGAAGAGTCTCCCATTGAAACTGAGAGAAAGTAAAACTGTAATGTAAGATATAAATTATGGAGTGAAACTTAATTTTAAATAATATCATAGGCTCTAATAAAGATGCTTTTAAAAAGGGTAGGTTAATTAATTTTTGTAGAAAGGAGATTGAAGTATGATTTAACATCAACATTCAAATACTAATTTAAATAGTACATGTAATTTTTTTATTTCTTATTTAAATTCATGATCATTGATGAGTCAGGCAATTACAAGCCACACTTTGAAATTTAGGTACTATTTAATGTGTTAAATACTACTATTATCAGAAATTGTGTGCATGTGCGTGTGTGTGTGTATACACACATGGGGCTCAAACTCACAACCCTGAGATCAATACCTGAGCTGAGATCAGGAATCAGACACTTAACCAACTGAGCCACCCAGGTCCCCAGAAATTACATTTTATTACCATTCTCAGTGTACAAAGTTTAGACAGTGCAGGCATGTGAATATGCAAGGGGGAAGTTGCACATTGGTTACAGTATGAAATACTTTTAAGGGCAAAAAACACATTGTCTTATAAATTGACCACGTGGGCAATAAGTGTGCTTTATCATTAACTGAAACACTTGGACTGAATGAAAATGTTTTGCATAGGAATTTTTTAAAATTTTATTTTATTTTCAGTGTTCCAAGATTCATTGTTGATGTACTACACCAGGTGCTCCATGCAATACGTGCCCTCCATAATACCCACCACCAGGCTCAACCAACCTCTCAACCCCTCCCCTCCAAAACCTCAGTTTGTTTCTCTCAGAGTCCACAGTCTCTCATGGTTTGTCTCCCAATCCAGTCTCCCCAAACTCACTTCTCCTCTCCATCTCCCAGTGTCCTCCGTGTTATTCTTTATGCTCCACAAGTAAGTGAAACCATATGATACTTGACTTTCTCTGCTTGACTTATTTCACTCAGCATAATCTCTTCCAGTCCTGTCCATGTTGATATAAAAGTTGGGTATTCATCCTTTCTGATAGAGGCATAATACTCCATTGTATATATGGACCATATCTTCTTTATCTATTTATCTGTTGAAGGGCATCTTGGTTCCTTCCACAGTTTGGTGACTGTGGCCATTGCTGCTATGAACATTGGGGTACAGATGGCCCTTCTTTTCACTACATCAGTATCTTTGGGATAAATACCCAGTAGTGCAATTGTAGGGTCATAGGGTAGCTCTATTTTTAATTTCTTAAGGAATCTCCACACTATTTTCCAAGGTGGCTGCACCAACTTGCATTCCCACCAACAGTGTAAGAGGGTTCCCCTTTCTCCACATCCTCTCCAACACTTGTTGTTTACTGTCTTGTTAATTTTGGCCATTCTAATGGCTGTAAGGTATCTCAATGTGGTTTTGATTTGAATCTCTCTGATGGCTAATGATGATGAACATTTTTTCATGTGCCTCTTAACCATTTGTATGTATGTCTTCTTTGGAGAAGTGTCTGTTCATGTCTTCTGACCATTTTTTGAAGTGATTATCTGTTTTGTATGTGTTGAGTTTGAGGAGTTCTTTATAGATCTTGGGTATCAGCCCTTTGTCCGTAGTGTCATTGGTGAATATTTTCTCCCATTCCATGGGTTGCCTTTTTGTTTTGTTGACTGTTTCCTTTGCCATGCAGAAGCTTTTGATCTTGATAAAGTCCCCAAAGTTCATTTTCACTTTTGTTTCCCTCACCTTTGGAGTCATGTCTTGAAAGAAGTCGCTGTGGCTGATGTCGAAGAGGTTACTGCCTATGTTCTCCTCTAGGATTTGATAGATTCCTGTCTCACGTTGAGGTTTTTTATCCATTTTGAGTTTATCTTTGTGTATGGTGTAAGAGAATGGTCGAGTTTCATTCTTCTACATATAGCTGTCCAATTTTCCTGGCACCATTTATTGAAGAGACTTTTTTCCACTGTATATTTTTTACTGCTTTGTCGAAGATTATTTGACCATAGAGTTGAGGGTCCATATCTGGGTTCTGTACTCTGTTCCACTGGTCTATGTGTCTGTTTTTGTGCCAGTACCATACTGTCTTGGTGATCACAGCTTTGTAGTAAAGCTTGAAATCAGGCAATGTGATGCCCCCAGTTTTGTTTTTCTTTTTCAACATTTCCTTAGCAATTTGGGGTCTCTTCTGGCTCCATACAAATTTTAGGATTGTTTGTTCCAGCACTTTGAAAAATGTTGGTGGAATTTTGATCAGGATGGCATTGAAAGTATAGATGGCTCTAGGCACTATAGACATTTTAACAATATTTATTCTTCTGATCCATGAGCATAGAATGCTCTTCCATCTTTTTGTGTCTTCTTCAATTTCTTTCATGAGTGTTCTGTAGTTCCTCGAGTACAGATCCTTTACCTCTTTGGTTAGGTTTATTCCCAGGTATCCTATGGTTCTTGGTGCTAGAGTAAATGGAATCAATTTTCTAATTTCCCTTTCTATATTTTCATTGTTAGCATATAAGAAAACAACCAATTTCTGTACATTGACTTTGTATCCTGCCACATTACTGAATTGCTGTATGAGTTCTAGTAGTTTGGGGGGGGGTCTTTATCTTCATCTTTGAAACAGATTGTCTTTATATTGTTGGTTGTCAGATTATATTTATGAAAAAAATTTTGTTTTGTGTGATTACTCTCTAAATTACCTAATAGACATTATATCATATGACCAAGTGTCTAACTTTTTAAAGTAACTGAATTTGGAAGAATCCCTTTAAAAAATCACTCATGTAGGATGACTAAAGCTATGCTTTTATAGCTAATAAGGTAAATGATGAATGATCTCATAAATTGGTTTGTAAATCTTATTCTTTTGAATAGTTTAATTAATTAGCTATATGTAAGAAAATATATTGTCAAAGCAGAACGCTGATTTTAAATCCAAGTTTTATAATTTATTAGCTCTGTGAGTCAAGTTGAGGAAATAACTGTCCCCAAGGGTCAGTCTGTTTTGTTGTTATTACAGTTATTTAAATATATAAAGTGAGAATGATAATATTTACCTATCTTAGAGGTTCCTTGGGTAATAAAATAATATAGTTACATAAATTAAGCTTATAAGATATCACATTTGGTAAATACTCATATTAGTTAATGTCTTTTTAACATTTTATAACTGTAGTGTAATCTGCACTGATATCTAGGGAATCCTAGTTGTAACCTAGACTAATTTTGCTTGTCTAGCAAAATTTCTTTTCAATATAAAGACTTTATTTTTAGAACTGTTAAAACTTCATGATAAAATTAAGAGGAAGGTATGGATATTTGCCGTATAGCCCCTGCCTCCCCCTACAAGCAGAGTCTCCCACACTGAACACTCCGCACTGCATCAGTGCATTTGTTATAGCTGATGACTGTATGATGACACATCATCATCCAAGGTCCTTACTATACTTTAGGAGTCACTCTGGCTTTTATGCATTCTCTCGGTTTGGACAAATGTAAAATTGTCTGTATCCATTAGTATTAAAATAATGCAATATGTTATGGGTAAAAATAGCAAAGAAAAATAGAATTCTAAAAATATTCATATCATACAAAAGAAGACAGGCAAGAATGGAATAAAGAGAAAAAAAAAGGAATAACAGGGATGGTAGGAACAGAATACACAGGAAAAAATGGTAGACCTGGGTGTCTGATGGCTCATTTGGTTTAGCCGAAACTTTGGCTCAGATCATGATCCTGGGTTCTGGGATCGAGTCCCGCTCAGGCGGAAGCCAGCTTCTCCCTCTGCCTCTGTTGCTCCCCCTGCTTGTGATTTCTCACTGTCTCTGTCAAATAACTAAATAAATAAAATCTTAAAAAAAATTGGTAGACCTACATCCAGCCATACAGTGTCTTAGATTAAAGGTCAGTAGAATGATTGTGTAATGCCATACTGTATGGAAGTCACGAAGTCCCCCTCCTGTCACCTTCCATTCATTACCTACACACAAGTAAAGACTGTCCTGACATCTAAAAGCAGTTATCTTTTTTGTGTGTTTTAAAAATTGATATAATCAGCATCTTACCTGAGGCCTTCTTTGGTGCCACTGTACAGCGGTTCTCCTTACCCACAGCAGTACGTTCCAGGACTTCCGGTAGATGCTGGAAACCACAGGTAGTATGGAATCCTGCATATGTTCTGTTTTTGCTGTACATACACACCCGTGATAAAGTTTAATTTGTGACTAATAACTAGAGCAGTAGGCCATAATAACAGTTATATGGGTGCGGTCCCTTGCTCTTTCTTTCTAATTATGTTATTGCACTTGTTGTGAGGACATGATTGATGAAGTGGCTGTGTATGTGCAGATGCAGGTGAGTGAGGTGGGTGTGTGATGCAGCAGGAAGCCCCTGACACTCCTCTGACGATGGTGTCAGGAGGACCCTCTGCTTCCAGCCCCAGTTCCCCTAGGGGACTGGAACCCTGCGGGGGGGGTGGGGGGTTGTGTTTCTGTTAGCATTGTGCTTGTGATGGGCGTCCATGCTGGTGCTGGGAGGTGCCACACATTCATTCGTTTTCTTTGCCATCTGATAACCCGCTTCATGAGGAGTCCACATACATGCACCCATTCTGTAACAGGCATCTGTGAGATTTACCACTGGAGCTGTTGGCAGTGTAGGTGTGCATACTTCCAGTGTACCTGCATGCATGTCTGCGTTACATGGGTTTAGTATTACAGGGGAGCCTGTACGTGGCAGCCACACTCTTGTGGCTGTTCACCCCTGTCGTTACTGGAAGGTGCGGACGTGTTCACCCCTGTCATTACTGGAAGCTTTCCAGAGTGGATCTAGGAATGTAGCATTCTGTCTGCAGTAAGGGGTCCTGGCTTGCTCTCCTTGGTTGTCAGAACTTGGTATTTACTGATGTCTCTATTGTGCTCATGCTGTTTTCCACGTGGTGGCATTGTACTGCAGCTTTATTTTGTATTTTCCTGATGCCTACTGATGATGAGAACTCACGTATTTATTCATTGTGATGTCCAGCTAGCTCAGTACCACTTGTTACTATGACAGAACTTTTTATTGCATTGAAGTGTCATGTTCGTTGTATTTCTCATGACTGACTGTATGTGGTCCAAGTGTGAATCATCTGTGTAGTTTCACTGCTGTATGTCCTTTGTCCCTCTGCCCGTCACGGTTTGTCAGCATTAACACAGGTCAGACTCAGGCTGCATACCTGGTACATGACTTGTTCTTTTCTGCACAGTTCTTTTGTTTGTTTGTTTGTTTTTATCACTGTTAATAGACCCTTTGGTTTTTCACATGAATTTTAGAAATGAAGTTGTGTATTCATATATACATGTAGTCACACCCTATTGAATTTTATTTGGAATTCTCAAAATATACAATTTAGAGGAGGGGAATGATAAACCTACTATAGTGAGACCCTTAATCCACGATCATAGCATCTGCTTTTTTTAAGTTTATTCTTCGAACAATTTCTTTAAATAATATCTTTTTCACATTTTTGTGTATAGAGATAAATGGGGATATTTGTTGGAGTCATTCCTAAATTTGTGATAGATTTTTTTTTAATTTTTAAATTTTTTTATAAACATATAATGTATTTTATCCCCAGGGGCACAGGTCTGTGAATCGCCAGGTTTACACACTTCACAGCACTCACCATAGCACATACCCTCACCAATGTTCTTGGCCCCACCCCACTCTCCCTCCCCCCTCCCCCAAGCAACCCTCAGTTTGTTTTGTGAGATTAAGAGTCACTTATGGTTTGTCTCCCTCCCGATCCCATCTTGTTTCATTTATTCTTCTCCTACCCCCCTAACCCCCCATGTTGCATCTCCACTTCCTCATATCAAGAAGATCATATGATAGTTGTCTTTCTCCGACTGACTTATTTCACTAAGCGTGATACCCTCTAGTTCCATCCACATTGTCGCAAATGGCAAGATTTCATTTCTTTTGATGGCTGCATAGTATTCCGTTGTGTATATATACCACTTCTTCTTTATCCATTCATCTGCTGATGGACCTCTAGGTTCTTTTCATAGTTTGGATATTGTAGACATTGCTGCTATAAACATTCAGGTGCACGTCCCTTCGGATCACTACGTTTGTATCCTTAGGGTAAATACCCAGTAGTGCAATTGCTGGGTCATAGGGTAGTTCTATTTTCAACTTTTTGGTGGACCTCCATGCTGTTTTCTAGAGTGGTTGCACCAGCTTGCATTCCCACCAAGAGTGTAGGAGGGTTCCCCTTTCTCCACATCCTCACCAGGATCTGTCATTTCCTGACTTGTTAATTTTAGCCATTCTGTCTGGTGTGAGGTGGTATCTCATTGTGGTTTTGATTTGTATTTCCCTGGTGCCGAGTGATGTGGGGCATTTTTTCATGTATCTGTTGGCCATCTGGATGTCTTCTTTGCAGAAATGTCTGTTCATGTCTTCTGCCCATTTCTTGATTGGATTATTTGTTCTTTGGGTGTTGAGTTTGCTAAGTTCTTTATAGATTTTGGACACTAGCCCTTTATCAGATATATCGTCTGCAAATATCTTCTCCCATTCTGTCAGTTGTCTTTTGGTTTTGTTAACTGTTTCCTTTGCTGTGCAAAAGCTTTTGATCTTGATGAAATCCCAATAGTTCATTTTTGCCCTTGCTTCCCTTTCCTTTGGTGATGTTCCTAGGAAGACGTTGCTGTGGCTGAGGTCGAAGAGGTTGTTGCCTGCGTTCTCCTCAAGGATTTTGATGGATTCCTTTCTCACATTGAGGTCCTTCATCCATTTTGAGTCTGTTTTCGTGTGTAGTGTAAGGAAATGGTCCAATTTCATTTTTCTGCATGTGGTCATCCAATTTTCCCAACACCATTTATTGAAGAGGCTGTCTTTTTTCCATTGGACATTCTTTCCTGCTTTGTCGAAGATTAGTTGACCATAGAGTGGAGGGTCTATTTCTGGGCTCTCTATTCTGTTCCATTGATCTATGTGTCTGTTTTTGTGCCAGTACCTTGCTGTCTTGATGATGACAGCTTTGTAATAGAGCTTGAAGTCTGGAATTGTGATGCCACCAACTTTGGCTTTCTTTTTCAATATTCCTTTGGCTATTCGAGGTCTTTTCTGGTTCCATATAAATTTTAGGATTATTTGTTCCATTTCTTTGAAAAAAAATGGATGGGATTTTAATAGGGATTGCATTAAACGTGTAGATTGCTTTAGGTAGCATAGCCATTTTCACAATATTTGTTCTTCCAGTCCAGGAGAATGGAACATTTTTCCATTTCTTTGTGTCTTCCTCAGTTTCTTTCATGAGGACTTTATAGTTTTCTGCGTATAGATTCTTAGCCTCTTTGGTTAGGTTTATTCCTGGGTATCTTATAGTTTTGGGTGCAATTGCACATGGGATTGACTCCTGATTTTCTCTTTCTTCTGTATTGTTGTTGGTGTAGAGAAATGCAACTGATTTCTGGGCATTGATTTTATATCCCGACACTTTACTAAATTCCTGTACAAGTTCTAGCAGTTTTGGAGTGGAGTCTTTTGGGTTTTCCACATATAGTATCATATCATCTGCAAAGAGTGAGAGTTTGACTTCTTCTTTGCCAATTTGGATGCCTTTAATTTCTTTTTGTTGTCTGATTGCTGAGGCTAGGACTTCTAGTGCTATGTTGAATAGCAGTGGTGATAATGGACATCCCTGCCGTGTTCCTGACCTTAGCGGAAAAGCTTTCAGTTTTTCTCCATTGAAAATGATATTTGCGGTGGGTTTTTCATATATGGCTTTCATAATATTGAGGTGTGTGCCCTCTATCCCTACACTTTGAAGAGTTTTGATGAGGAAGGGATGCTGTACTTTGTCAAATGCTTTTTCAGCATCTATTGAGAGTATCATATGATTCTTGTTCTTTCTTTTATTAATGTGTTGTATCACATTGATTTGTGGATGTTGAACAAACCTTGCAGCCCTGGAATAAATCATGGTGAATAATCCTTTTAATGTACAGTTGGATCCTATTGGCTAGTATTTTGGTGAGAATTTTCGCATCTGTGTTCATTAAGGATATTAGTCTGTAATTCTCTTTTTTGATGGGATCCTTGTCTGGTTTTGGGATCAAGGTGATGCTGGCCTCATAAAATGAGTTTGGAAGTTTTCCTTCCATTTCTATTTTAAGGAACAGTTTCAGGAGAATAGGAATTAGTTCTTCTTTAAATGTTTGGTAGAATTCGCCTGGGAAGCCGTCTGGCCCTGGGCTTTTGTTTGTTTGGAGATTTTTGATGACTGTTTTAATCTCCTTACTGGTTATGGGTCTGTTCAGGCTTTCTCTTTCTTCCTGGTTCAGTTGTGGTAGTTTTTATGTCTCTAGGAATGTACCCATTTCTTCCAGATTGTCAAATTTGTTGGCGTAGAGTTGCTCGTAGTAGGTTCTTATAATTGTTTGTATTTCTTTGGTGTTAGTTGTGATCTCTCCTCTTTCATTCATGATTTTATTTATCTGCATCCTTTCTCTTTTCTTTTTGATAAGTCTGGCCAGGGATTTATCAATCTTATTAATTCTTTCAAAGAACCAGCTCCTAGTTTCGTTGATTTGTTCTATTGTTTGTTTGGTTTCTATTTCATTGATTTCTGCTCCGATCTTTATTATTTTTCTTCTCCTGCTGGGTTTAGGCTTTCCTTCTTGTTCTTTCTCCAGCTCCTTTAGGAGTAGGGTTAGGTTGTGTATTTGAGACCTTTCTTGTTTCTTGAGAAAGGCTTGTACCGCTATATATTTTCCTCTCAGGACTGCCTTTGCTGTGTGCCACAGATTTTGAACCGTTGTGTTTTCATTATCATTTGTTTCCATGAATTTTTTCAATTCTTCTTTAATTTCCTGGTTGACCCATTCATTCTTTAGAAGGATGCTGTTTAGTCTCCATGTATTTGCATTCTTTCCAAATTTCCTCTTGTGATTGAGTTCTGGCCTCAGAGTATTGTGGTCTGAAAATATGCAGGGAATGATCCCAATCTTTTTATACCAGTTGAGACCTGATTTATGTCCCAGGATGTGATCTATTCTGGAGAATGTTCCATGTGCACTAGAGAAGAATGTGTATTCTCTTGCTTTGGGATGAAATGTTCTGAATATATGTGTGATGTCCCTCTGGTCCAGTGTGTCATTTAAGGCCTTTATTTCCTTGTTGATCTTTTGCTTGGATGATCTGTCCATTTCAGTGAGGGGAGTGTTAAAGTCCCCTACTATTATTGTATTATTGTTGATGTGTTTCTTTGATTTTGTTATTCATTGGTTTATATAGTTGGCTGCTTCTGTGCTTGGGGCATAGATATTTAAAATTGTTAGATCTTCTTGTTGGACAGACCCTTTGAGTATGATATAGTGTCCTTCCTCATCTCTTTATTATAGTCTTTGGCTTAAAATCTAATTGATCTGATACAAGGATTGCCACCCCAGCTTTCTTCTGATGTCTATTAGCATGGGAAATTGTTTTCCACCCCCTCACTTTAAATCTGGAGGTGTCCTCGGGTCTAAAATGTGTTTCTTGTAGGCAACATATTGATGGGTTTTGTTTTTTTATCCATTCTGATACCCTGTGTCTTTTGATTGGGGCATTTAATCCATTAACATTCAGGGTAACTATTGAGAGAGATGAATTTAGTGCCATTGTATTGCCTGTAAGGTGACTGTTACTGTATATTGTCTCTGTTCCTTTCTGATCTACTACTTTTAGGGTCTCTCTTTGCTTAGAGGACCCCTTTCAATATTTCCTGTAGAGCTGGTTTGGTGTTTGCAAATTCTTTCAGTTTTTGTTTGTCCTGGAAGCTTTTTATCTCTCCTTCTATTTTCAATGATAGCCTAGTTGGATATAGTATTCTTGGCTACATGTTTTTCTTGTTTAGTGCTCTGAATATATCATGCCAGTTCTTTCTGGCCTGCCAGGTCTCTGTGGATAAGTCTGCTGTCAATCTAATATTTTTACCATTGTATGTTACAGACTTCTTGTCCTGGGCTGCTTTTAGGATTTTCTCTTTGTCGCTAAGGCTTGTAAATTTTATTATTAGGTGACAGGGTGTGGACATATTCTTGTTGATTTTGAGTGGGGTTCTCTGCACCTCCTGGATTTTGATGCTTGTTCCCTTTGCCATATTAGGGAAATTCTCTCCAATAATTCTCTCCAATATACCTTCTGCTCCCCTCTCTCTTTCTTCTTCTTCTGGAATCCCAATTATTCTAATGTTTTGTCGTCTTATGGTGTCACTTATCTCTCGAATTCTCCCCTCGTGGTCCCGTAGCTATTTGTCCCTCTTTTGCTCAGCTTCTTTAATCTCTGTCATTTGGTCTTCTATGTCACTACTTCTTTCTTCTGCCTCATTTATCCTAGCAGTAAGAGCCTCCATTTTTGATTGTACCTCATTAATAGCTTTTTTTTATTTCAACTTGGTTAGGTTTTAGTTCTTTTATTTCTCCAGAAAGGGCTTTTATCTCTCCAGGGAGGGTTTCTCTAATATCTTCCATGCCTTTTTCGAGCCCGGCTAGAACCTTGAGAATCGTATTATGAACTCTAGATCTGACATATTACCAATGTCTGTATTGATTAGGTCTCTAGCCTTCGGTACTGCCTCTTGTTCTTTTTTTTTTTTTGTGGTGAGTTTTTCTGCCTTGTCATTTTTTCCAGATAAGAGTATATGAAGGAGCAAATAAAATACTGAAAGGGTCGCAAAGACCCTAGGAAAATGCACTTTAACCAAATCAGAAGAGAGCCGAAATCTTGGGGGGGGAGAAGGGATAAAAAGAAGTTCAGAAAAAAAATATTAAAAAAAGAAAACAAAAAAAGGAAAAATATAAAAAAGAAAATATATATATATATATATATATTAGTTAAACTAGTTAAAAAACGTTAAAAAAGAAAAGGGTGAAAGTTAAGAAAATTTAGCAGAGTAAAAAAGATTAAATTAAAAAAAATTTAAATTAACCGCAAGACTAAAGAATCATGGGGAGAAAGCCATCAGTTCCGTGCTTTGCTTTCTCTTCCTCTGGAATTCTGCTGCTGTCCTTGGTAGGTGAACTTGGTCTTGGCTGGATTTCTTGTTGATCTTCTGGGGGAGGGGCCTGTTGTAGTGATTCTGAAGTGTCTTTGCCCCGAAGCGGAATTGCACCGCCCTTACCAGGGGCCGGGCTAAGTAATCCGCTCAGGTTCGCTTTCGGGAGCTTTTGTCCCTTGAACGCTTTCCAAAGAGTTCTGGTTGGGAATGAAAATGGCGGCCTCCCAGTCTCCGGCCCGGAGGAGCCGAGAGCTCGGGGCCCCACTCCTCAGTGCACCCTCAGAGAAAAGAGCCCAATCACTCCCGTCTCCCTGGCCCCTTGCCATGCTCCGAGCTCACCCAGCCTGTGACGGGTTCAAGGTAACCCCGAGCTGAGAGCTCACTCCTTGACTCTGTCTCTGTAGCCAGCTTCCCCGCTCTATTACATGTGAGCTCTGTGACACTCAGACACCCCCGATCCTTCTGTGACCCTGCGGGACCTAGGGCCACACTAGCCCCGCGTGGGCTTAGCCTCTGGAGTGATGTCCCTCAGTGGAGCAGACTTTTAAAAGTCCTGATTTAGTCCTGATTTAGTGCTCCGTCGCTCCGCCACTTGCCAGGAGCCGGCCCCTGCCCCTGCAGTCTATCTTCCCGTCGCTTTGGATTCACTTCTCTGCCGGTCCTACCTTTCAGAAAGTGGTTGATTTTCTGTTTCTAGATTGGATTTGTAGGTGTTTGGAATGGTTTGATAAGCTATCTAGCTGATCTCCTGCTACCTGATGTAGTCTCAGCCTGCTACTTCTCCTTCATCTTGACTCCTCTCTCCAATTTGTGATAGCATTAGTGCTAAATAGTATTCTCTACTTTTTAAAAGAGTTATTTATTTATTTTAGAGAGAAAGAGAGTGTGCGTGCATGGGGTGGAGGGTAGCAGGAAGAGGGAGAGAGAATCCCATGCAGACTACCCACTGAGCATGGAGCTTGACCCAGAACTTAAACCCACGACCCTGAGATCACAACCTGAGCCCAAACCAAGAGTCCGACGCTTAACCACCTGAGCCACCCAGTCACCCTAGTAGTATTCTCTTTAAATGTTCATTTTTTTTCCTTGACATTATGATGACAGGAGTCCTTGTTTGTATTCCTGTTCTGAGGAGGAATTTCTTCATCATTTCACAGGCTAGTCTAGTGTGGGTTTTCTATAGATGTTTGTAGATACATTTTTATCCTGTTAACAATGTATTATTATTCTGAGTTTGTCAACTTAGAATTTTGTCAAATACATTTTTGAAATCTACCTAATAATTAATTAATTAATCTTTTTTTTTACTCATGTTGAATCACAAAGATTTTTTTTCTGATATTAAACCACTTGTATAATAAATTCCACTTTGTCATGATTCTTTACCTTCTTTTTGTATTTAGTGGAATCATTTTTGTTATACTTCATACAAGATAGGATTTTCCATCTATATTCATGAGAAATAGTATTCTGTAGTTTAGGGCTTTTATAGTCTTTTCATGCATCCATTTTGTTTTTTTGGATTTCTCTCCCTTTATAAAAGTCAACATTTATAACATAGAACCTTTTATTTAATTAACAGCAGGCAAAAACTCAAACACTGTATAAGAAGTAATTATATAAAAGTACAAAAGTAGACAGTAAGCCCCTGAAAAATGTGCCAATCATCATTTTCATCACAGATATGCAAGTTAAGCTGCAGTAAGGTGGCAGGTCCTACTCACTTGTTCAGACAGAAAAGTGGTTGGAAATCTGACTCAGTATCCTGTCCTTCTCGGGCTTTACCTTCTAGTGGTACTCCAGGCCAGCCTCTAGCCAGCCTTCCCAGCCTGGGCTCCTGGAGGCTCTCAGGCGGCTTTGCTTTTCAGAGGCTTTGACTTAACTCCTTTGTGTCCAGCCCGCCTCTCTCCCAGCCCAACACGTGATGGGCTAGGCAGACCAACTCTAAATCTCATCCTCCAACCAGTGCCTGGGGTGGACTGAAGCCTTCCAGGACAGTTGTCTATGCTCAGCTCTCCTCTAAATGCTTCTCGCTTCTCTGGAATCTCTCTCCTTTTTAAACAGTGTTGTTTCTGGAACTCTTAATGCCTTTGACTAGATGTATGCTGTTCAAGGGGGAGCTCTGGTTCCCCAAGTACTATCCAGTCCTACCAGGTGCTACCTGAAAGCATCATTCAGTCACAGTATACATATTTTTAAAGGTTATTTATTTATTATAGAGAGAGCACAAGCTGGGGGAGTGGCAGAGGGCAGAGGGAGAAGCAGACTCCCTGCTGAGCAGGGATCCCGATGCAGGGCTCTATCCCAGGACTCTGGAATCATGACCTGAGCCGAAGGCAGATGCTTCACTGACTGAGCCAACCAGGCATCACCACAGTATATATTTTTAATGTAAGAAAAATCATTTTTTGCTATGATAACATGCCAAAGTTGAAAAAATGTCGATACCTACTCTGAACCTGACCCTATGTCAAGCATTAGGGGAGAAGTAATGATCTGAGATGCTATTCCTTCTAATCTTCATGAGGCTTTTCTGTTATGAAAGACAAAGATGTAACCAAGTCAATCACAAAACAAGTACTTCATAAAAATGGAGTAAATATTCTGACCTGGAAAGTATTTCCTTACTTTTAGTAGGAGTAGATTTAGTCCTTCTATTAACCAACTTCTGCCTCATCTCTTACACAGGGTAACTCCTTCACCCAGGGGAAATTTCAAATGTAGGAATTTTAATGTGTAAAGTGTTTTGCAGATGAATAAACATTTTTAAGAATTCCTTCTATTAATATTGACTACAAAAAATAGCAGCAGACAAGAATGTTAGAACAGTTTTGTATCTATTTCTAGCATATACTGTGGCTGAATGCTCCACGTGAGAAACTGCTCCTTCTTTTCTTGCCTCTTTAAGTGTGTGCAAGAAGCAGATGGCATAATTCAGTTATTAGCAGGTGGCACAACAGGTAAGAAATGAGAACAATTTAAGAGCTAGTGAACGCTAGGGAGCAATATCCATCCTGGCACATAGGGATTAATCGTGACGTTCTCGTTAGTTCTAATGAGTATGTGTGGCCAATCTGGAGTTTTCACATTGAATCAGCACAAAGCTCTGTAGCACAGGTGTTTAATTGTCACTTGATCCAACTTCTGATCTGAATAGATTAAAGGATGGCAGAACAAAACCCTCCCACTTGCAAGAACAGAAAGTCCTAGAAAATAGTATCATACTAAATTAGAAAAGTTTAAGCAAAATTGAGCAAAACTTAGTTTCATCTCATTTAAAAAATTTTATGTATCTATTTATGGTTTTTTATGTTTAGTGGCAATACAATAAAATATTTAAAATTTTATAATGTAAGTATATGTGTGTGTGTGGTTCATTTTTTCTTATTATTAATTTTATTCAAATATATTTGATAGAACAAAACTCATTTTCTGATATTTAAGCACTAAAAGTCTCTTCATGAATCTGTTTTCAAGAATGCCCCCCCTATACTAGTGGAGGCTTGGGTGTGTTTGGATGCACTTGTGATTCTGTCCCGTTCCAGTGAGGTAGTGGCTCCCTTATCTGGTCGTGGAACCTCGGTCGTGGGGCTGGCAGCAGGGAACATGCATGTGCTGTCACGTTTATCTACTCAGTTTGCTGTTTTTATATGGCTGATTTGCCGACATCACCAAAAAACTTGATATTATGTCCTGGCAATTCCAGAACATTGTTTTCTTCAGTTTATATTTCACAGGATGCTGGAGAGATATGTCAGAGTGACTTCACTACTCCTGAATTTACCGTGTGTATGGTTTAGGTATAAAAGTTCATTTGGTTTTAATATTTAGACTGTTTCATGGCTTGTTTTCCTCATTTGTCTGGGAAGTTATATTTACATATGATTTGCAGTTTACCAAAAAAAAAAAAAAAAAGTTGTTCAGCCTTTAAAAAAATCAGATTCCTTTCAAGATGACAGAATCAGCATTGAGAATATGTGATGAGCTTTGTTAGAGGGAAATTAATCTGTGGGTTAAGTCAAATGTATGTTTATCCAAGAAAAAAAATTCCTATTAGTATACATTGTGTGATTCACTGGTATCTGTAATTCTGCAAACATGATTTTGGAGAACTTCTATGTCCTTTACACTGCATATTGTCCTACGCAGCCTCTTTAACCTTCTGGGCGTCTGACTTCTGACAGGTAATAGGAAGAGGAGTATTTTCAGGATTAAAGGAGACAGAAGATGAATGGTGCTTGGAATCTAAGGGCTTAACAAGTATGAAGTCTTCTTCTATTCTACTTTTGCAAGCAAGAAAATCCCTTCACTACAGTGTGTACAGCATAAATCATTCCAGTGTTCCAGTATGAAGTGTGTGCTTGCCTAGATCTGCGTTAGGGTTTGGGAACTTCGTCTATAATAAATACTCCCGCATCAGATCCAGAAAGGGTCTCTGAATGAGAATGAGACATGTTACCCTAAGAAGGGTGATGTTTATATTAAGAGAAAAGATTAAAAGGTGCCATTGTATGGGGATCTTAAAAAGATGACTAACTCACTGCTATTCTGGCTCCTCAGTTAAGGAAGAAAAGGTAGAAAAAACAAGTTTAAAATCTTTCTTCATATAAACTCCCCTTTTCTGGACAGTCTGTGCTCTTCCCAGTAAGAGGGCCGTTTTGTTGTTGTTGTTGTTGTTGCTTTATTTCAAGCATGAGTTTTGCAGTCAGTGAATGAAAACAGCATCGCCTTAATATGAAAGCCCACGGATGTATTCACACCATTTCTTACAAAGGATATATTATTTTACTAATTTAAATAAATATTGGAAAAGAAATGTTTCTTTCCTGTGATTCTCATACGTTGTGAAGACCAATAGTTTGTTTCCAAAAACATGCATACAATAACATATTATTTCTAATCCTAACATTATTTTTTAAAGATTTTTTTTATTTTGTCTTGTTGTATGTTAGAAATTACTAAAAATAACTAGGTGTGTCTATAAACATATATACAAAGAAATGGAATAAAGAATCATCCAAAAATATTTCATGAAAAATCCTCAATTATTATTGTAAGTGTGCCGTCTTCATTTTTCCTGGTTATCAGCATTTCTGACAAGCTGCTCCTACTGTATGCAGGAATTTCCTAGACACATGCTAATGATCAAGCCTGGTTGGCCCAACCTCAGGCTCATCATGGTAAGTGGCTCACTGATAGTAAGATGCGGAGCCTCGTGTGCTGCTCATGTCTCTGGCCGCTGTTAGCTTGTTTTCTCTTCCTTCCCCCTCCTCAGTGGGAAGACTCGGACGTAGCTTGCTTTTGAAGGCCATTTGAACCTTTTATAAGTTCAAGATCATTATGAAGTCTAGTTCTCCCCTTCAGTTCTCTTCTCAGTAAGAGGATTAACCGTGACAGAACTGTACTCAGCTGGGCACGGTCAGTGCCTGCATCTGAGGCCATCAGCAGTGGCCTCATAGCCCTGACACTGTGCTTCATGCGTTATTTCCTTAACTAAGAAAATCACAATTAGACAGGAAATTTTCCAAGAACATATTTAATAAAAATATTTTGGGATGCGTGGGTGGCTGCATTGGTTAAGTGACCAGTTCTTGATTTTGGCTCAGGTTGTGATCTCAGGGTCATGGGATGGAGCCCCATGTGGGGCTCTGTGCTCAGTGGGGAATCTGCTTCTCTCTCTCCTCACTCCCCCTCTCCCCTCCCACTGCCTCCCTTCCTCAGTCTCTCCATTTCCTGTCCTTTATATGTTTTTCTCTGTCCTTTCCTTCTTTTTTGCCTTTCTGTCTTTCTTTTTCGTCTCATAGAGCCAAGGACTTGGCAGTTGAATAGCCTGAAGAGAAAGAGAGATGGTTTCATGTATTTTCATCCCATAGTTTGCATTAAAAACTGCAAAAACAGTTTTCATGTATTTTCCTCCCATAGTTTGCATTAAAAACTGCAAAACGGACTACTGTCCTGGAAAAGTTATTGCTAATTTCACTGTAGGGACTGACTGCCTTGATGTTCTTGTTTTGTGTGAGACATATTTTTTTCAGTTTGACTTTCTGTTCTTTTGCTCAGTGTGCAGCATGGGCATGCCTCTGCCATCTGCCATTCCCCGTGCCCTGAGCAGCTCTTTATAGCCCGCTACCTGTTCTGCCCCTGAACAATGGGAGTGTTGTCCTTCTAGCTTAGTCCCACATCTCCTGAGGCTTACCTCAGCACTTGGACCAAAACAGATGGGACACATACATATCTGTCTGACTCCACCTGCATTGATTCAGTCCAGAAAGATCTCAGCAGGTGTAACTGCATGGATGTTCAGTTAGAGTCAGAATGTCCACTCGGTGACTTAGTTCTTCCGGTTTCTGTCATCTGACCCCAACACTGGGAAATGCTTTGTGGAAGAAAACAAGCAAGTAAAGAAAGTTACTATCCTCTACATTGCAGTTACAATTCCACCTTACCTATGTGTTTGTAAGAGAAAAAATTGAATCCTTGCAATATCTGCATTTCTGATGCCACTTAAGTGTCCAAAAGCTGGCCTTGTATTCTGTGGTTTTGCTCATGAAAGCAGATGGTGTTATGATGGTGTATACTAGTTGTCTGGTTTAATAGAATATGAGTTGACTTTCAAGCATATGCTAAGACAAATTTATGTAATTTCCATTTATCCAGTGTCTTTTCCTACCCAGCAAAGTTTTAGCTATTTATATGCAACCAAATATGAATGGATTTGCTGGGTGTTTGTTTTTTGTTTTGGCTTTCACAAATACAGTTTATTAGCAGAAAGCAGTAATTGAGGAGTCGGGTTCACAGATGGTGATGTCCCATCTTGCAGGTGCAGTCAAAAGGGGTGGAGATGACATCCTTGATCTGCCCCATCTTCATTCCCAAACAGGCACAGGCTGTTTGGGCTAAGTACACTCCAGGTGCCAGGGTCTCTGTCCTGTTTCCTACAGTGACCCCGAGTTTGCTGTGCAGAGCAATGATGCCTGACTCTTGCTCCCTGAGCTGCACCCTGGGTGGCCAACATGTGGACATAGGGCCAGGATGCATTTTGATCTACCTTAACTGTTTTCCCCCAGCCACACAGTAGATGGCCTTCTTGCCAGAGAGATTCATCACATGGACACAGTGTCACTGAAGGTTGAAGAATGTGGCAGACCCAATACGTCCTCTCCTTTAGGTGCCTGATATTCAAGGCTGATGACCGGTTCTTTTCCTCCCCTTCTGAGATGCTATTTCTATATGCCATCTCCAGACCTCCATGGGAAATCTAATTGCTGGTTTTTATTTATATGTCTGCAAGCAAGCTCTTAGCACATTAAGCCATTGTTGAAAGATATTCAGGAGTATAAGTCCCATTTTAAGAATTGGTACATTTAATTACTAGGAAGTAGGTGTCACATGTAAATTGGAAATTAAATTTTACTTACCCCACATATGAAACTTCCAGAGTGGTGTTCTCAGTTCTCCTCCAAAGAAAAAATTGACAAATACATCACTTTTAAATTAAAAAACCAAGTTCATTAGGAAAAGTAACTGAATATGTATTTCTGTATAATATCAGCTTACAATTTTTTATTTCAATTATTTTCAGTTGATTTCTTTAACTAGTTATTCTCTAGACAGAGCAGGGTATATGGAATCCATGCCATCTTACTAAAAAAATTGGTTGTGTATTGCATCTGAGGCCAGTATCACCAACCACATTAAATTTATTCTCTGGTTCTGTTTAAATAACAATAATTTACTTATAGGATCATGTTTTATCCTAGGCTGTCTTAAAATTATTGAGTAATACAGCCCCCAGCCAATGAGTAGTTTCCCATTGAAAGATGAACTATAGGCTATCCTCGACACGGAGTAGTGATAATTCCATGGAATCACTTTGAAATACACCATTTCTCAAGTTGTTGTTAAGGAAATGAGGATTCAATGTTAAACCATTTTTAAAAATATAATTTTAAATAACAAGTTGCATGGAGATTAAATTTTCTGTGTACCAAACTGGTTTTAGCATAAGTGGTGAATGACTGGTTTTAGCATAAGTGGTGAATGTTAGTGAAACCTCCAAGGTCTTTGTGTTAAATTGCTATTTACCTACTCACAACAAAGCATTGAGAAATACATCAATGAATTTTGTAGGAAAAATAGAAAATTACTTTATCTTATAGCCACTTGTTAGTGGGCACACTAATCTGCTTTTTAATAAGTAACCAAGAACAACAGAAAAAGCAGGCGCTTGCTCCCCTGATGGCACACATGCAGATTCTCCTGAGCCCAGGAACACTTGGGACCTCATACCTGGATCAGTATGTCTGCTCGATCTGTCTCAGAAAAGCTGGATCCAGTCTGAGGTGGGGAGGTGCAGAGGAGAGAAACAGAGTTACGGGTTGGTGTATATTATCACTGCCATGACACTGGATTCAAACACTCAGCTGGCATTGCCAGGTCCTGGCCACTGCAGGACACAGGAGTAGATCACTGCTGGGCCCCACACACCCACACGTTAACTATCGTACTGGCTGTTAACTGAATTGCATAGAGAACAAATAACTACAAACTGGAGAATTTTGCCAAAATGTATCTTAATGTGGAAGAAATACTAAAGTCTAGATGAGCTTATCTCTAAAATTCTTTTTGGATTCCCCCCAAAGTACATGGGTGTGCATGTGTGTATTTTATATATCCATATGACTGTTGACTTAAAGAAGGGCAATGGTGTGTGCCTTTCATTGGTGACAGGTGTTCAGACTCATAATAACTAAGCTTATATATCTGGACTCACATCACTTATATCAACCCTCAAAACCTGGACTGGGAGCAAACTTTTCATGGCTTCATTCACAGCTGAATATATTGGAGGAGTATCTTCAAAATTTTTAGGAATAATATTTCCTCCCCTCAAATTCTGTATCTGGCCAGATTATATTCCATGAGTAACAGTGGGATGAAGACATGTCAAAGATCTTACCACACCCAGAAACTCAAAAAAGGCTTTTTGGGTATTTTCTTCAATATGAAGAAATGGATCCAAAAGGAAGAAGTATAGAATGTGCTAATTTATGCAGAGGAAAGACAGCAGCAAATGTGAGAAATCTGAACAAACCAGGACTGAAAAAAAAAAAACAATAATCCTGTATAATATGTTTGAAGTATTTAGATGTAAACTGGAATGAAAATTCACGCCCAGAGTGATATGGACCTGGCACAGATGGGAGCACAGCTGAAGCCACTGCAGACCTCAGGGAGAACTGGATGGCGGACGGCCTGAGGATTCCCACTCTCAGTCTCTATGATGCTCCCAGATCCATGTCTCCACTGGCTCTGTCAGGGTTTAAGTGCCTTACTGGTTAGTGGAGGAAGGAGGGTATCCATGGAGGAACAGAAGTAATCTATGCAAGAAGAGAAATAATGAGAGAAAAATTAAATCAGGTTCTCATTATATAGATCATAAAATTAATGAAGATGAGCACAAGTTTTGCTCTGTTGAATTCTGTTATTGAATAAACCTAAGATTACTGATGATTATTGGTAAATAATTGGATGTATAATGAAACCTTCACTGACTCTTTTTATAAGTGGTGGAAATGTGTGTTATTGGCACCTTTATTCCAATTTTGAATATCTTGTGTTTTGTGAAGATTAAGGTAATGTTTATGAATACATATCACAGTGTGTGGAAGGTATCATGTGCTCAATTAATACAGAAAAAAATGATATTAAAAAACGGGGAAAATCAGACTTCTTAAGAATGCAGTTAGCTCTCATCCTCCCTTTCTTTTCCTCCTCTTTTTCATTATACATTTTGGCCTGATTTGAGATTTCTTCTGACCAGCCATAATGGAAATGTAAATTTTGTATTTCAGGGATTTGGATTAAGAATATTGAGATGCATGAATAAGAGGCATTTTGAAGTAATTATTCTTATACTTGATACCTTCTATCCCCCAGTTAAAATCAAGGAACACACAACAGTTTTACTTGTTAAGCGAGACACACTCATCAAGCCTTCTTGCTAATATCACTGGGCTTGTTGAACGGTAGTAGATGGGGGATGTGGTCTCACGTTGCTGTGTTTCCATCCTCTGCCAGTTATAGATACCTTCTTTGGGAAGGGTGCAGACTTGGCAATTCCATCTTGAAGCCAATTATAATTTGTGGACACAGCTATAAAATAATTTTTAAAGGAAATATATTTTTAACTTCAAAAGAGACAAAATTAAGAGATAGTGTTTTATGTTTTAGAATGAATATCAGAAAGCAACAGTAAGGAATTATGTGATGAGGTCCAAGATGATTATTGAAGAGAAGACAGACCTGTGGAAGCTTGTTTCCCAGAGTGGTCATAAACATCCAACTTCCTGTCCTGGATTTTGATGTGATCGGACCCACAGAGTAGCAGCTGCTCCCAGCTCATGTTTGAGTCTTGCTAGAGGATGTACGCTTCAATGTATCATTTCCAGCCCAGGAAGTGAATAATTGGAGTTAGAACAGAAGACTATTCAGAGAGTGTTACTGTTTTGAATCTAACTTATTGCCGAGAAACAGACATATTTCCATAGCCTTTGTGACATGGTTTTTGGTTCTTCCTACTGAATCTGTCATGATTTGCTTCAGCCTATAGGAAAAAGGCCCATGTGACAGTGTGCCAGTTCCGAGCTGAGGCCTAAAAAGCTTTTGGTATTTCTGTTTTCTCCCTTTCATCCCTGTCCTCAACATGAGAAAATATGCTGAGGTTAGCCCACTGTTTAGCCTCCTGGTTCCAGGGCCCATCACTCTCCATCTTGGTAACTTGGTAATCTCCCTTGCTGGGCATGCCTGGCACTGACGAAGCAAAGGCATGAGTTGTCTTTGCCCTTACTCATTACTGTAGTGCTAGCTGCACCATTCTAACCGAAAGACGCTGAAAAAAATAAAAATTTAATATATATAATAATAATCTAATGTAATAATCTTGTAGTTATGCCCATATTTAAGAAAACTTGATAAAGAGAAACCAGAATAATTCCTCATAGAAGAAAAGGATACAATTCAATACAGCTGCTTTAGTTGATTTGTTGGAGAATTTTAAGCAGTCTGACCCACAATTTCTTAACATGTAATTGACACTCTATACTTTGCGCCTAAAAAAATGGAAACACTTATGGATAGATATTATCCCTAATTGTCATTAGGAAATCACAGATTTTATTTTATCAGTCACATAATGCATCAAAAATGCTATATTGTTTTGTGGATATCCCAAACTCCCATCTTTTTGATATTGGGTTTACATATTTTTTTAGTAGTTTGCCCACCATAACAACATAACAATCAGAACACGATGGTCATTTGTGAATTGAGGTTTTTATATTCTCAAATATTGTACGACAGACCCATTCCCCCAGACCCATCATAATAGGAACCTGAAATAAACGTCAGGTATCCTGTCTGTTTGACTGATTTTGAAATTATTTTTATTGTTAAATTATAATCTCTGTATCTAGCTTAGTTGTGGAAAGTATTTTAAACTTATTTGTATGCTTCGTCTTTCCCTGGCAAACAGAGGAGATAGTTCTTTTGCTGTGTGTGTGTGTGTGTGTGTGTGTGTGTGTGTGTGTGTGTGTGTGTGTTTGTTTTCCTGTAGAAAAGTTTTCTGAATTAGATAAACCAAAAGCTTTGCTCAACATAGATGGAAGGTGTTGCCCATGATTGGTAGGTAATTAAAGCACATAACATTGTTTAAGAAAATGTTATCAAGTTCAACTGGGACAAAACTGGTAGAACTTTACCCCTTTTAATCATTTTCATCAGTACTGGTACTCCAGTTACAGCCTTTCCAATCACTGGTGATGCAGCTTCTACTGCTCTGTTGGTGGGGAATTAATTATGTTCAATTTGAAGATCCTAGTTTCAGGAAATTTCAGAAGTATTTGGGAACTAACTATATTAGGCAGTTATCTAGTAATTATATTATTTATTGTTATATGTTTTAAAAAATTACAGTTAGCCTTCTGCAATGATATTGAGCAATGCTTTAGTCCTGTTATTTTGTCTGTTGTCTAACAAAGTACTTGAAATGTAGCAGCCACCAAACAAGCTTTTTAAATAGGTGGAACATAATCATATTGATACACTATTTCTGAAATAACACTCTAAAGACTAGTTAAGATCCCTTTTATTGCATCATTTTTTTGAAAATGATAGGAAGTAATTTAGACTATCTAACACAGACGGACTTTAAATTTTTATTGAGTGCCTCAGTATCCTATAAAGGAACGATATTCTTAATATATCAGCTGTGTTGATCACATTACATTTGTGTTTCATGGACTTCAGTGAACTTTATTTGAGTTATGATATGAATTTATGTCTTCAATCTAGTCACGTCTTCAAGGTTAGGGTTATGGTTACCATGGAAACAACTTCTCATTAGTATGTACCAACCCTACAACTCTATCTACAACATTTCTGCATATAATCCTTAAGTTTAAACTAAGGGGGAATTCTAAATGGATGGGTACATTGTAGATTCCAGAATTATTTTTTCTTGATCTGTTACAGAGATTGAGTTCTTCATGTTTAGATCTGTTATAAAATGCCCTGTTGGGGCACCTGGGGGGCTCAGTTGTTAAGCATCTGCCTTCAGCGCAGGTGTTGATCTCAGTATCCTGGGATCGAGCCCTGCATTGGGCTCCCTGCTTGTGGGAAAACTGCTTCTCCCGTTCCTACTAACCCTGCTTGTGTTCCTTCTCTCGCTTTGTCTCTCTCTGTCAAATAAATAAAAATCTTAAAAAAAATAAAGTGCCCCTGTTATTTCCCTCCTCTTGTCTGAAGGGGAAATTTACAATTTGTGTATATGATGACTATTCTGTTTTTTTATGTTTTACATTAACAGTTACCAAAATTTGTGACATGATTTCATATTGCTCATAGAATATATTTAGATTATAAGTAAGTTGTAAAAAAAATATTATTTCTTCTTAAACTCCCAAGTTATAACTAGGGTGTTATACTTAGCTATCCATCTTTTCTTCACGAAGTTACATAATTCTTCAAAAGTTCATCACATAACTTCAATACAAAATCGTGTAATTGGTCATCCTGTATCAGTTTACTATAAGAGATGAAGACACTGAGATGAAATTGTGTCTGAGAGCAATTTCTTCAGAAGGTGTTCCAGGAGAAACTGGTAAGGGAGATGAGAAGCACAATAATGAAGAGGAAGAAGAAAAGCAAAGGTGTTATTTCATATGAAGTTCCAGTCTTGACTCAATTTTGGAGTAACTCCAAAGTATCATTTTGACTATGGGGGGGGGGGGTATTCTGGCTTGAAAAAAGGAAGCTACATTGTTGTATTGTCAGTGATTAACTACAAGCACTCATCCTAGTTCTTAGTGCCTCTCTAGGTATTTATTCAGAGTGGTTCTACTTGTCCGAAGTTTACTTTCTGATAAATTTTGAAGATATGGGCCATGAGGAAACGAGCTAGCGGAAGTTGGGAATAGACCTGCACAGCCAGGAAAAGGAACATGAAGGGATCTAGTTTAAATACTAACATAATTTGTGGTAGTTGACTCGTTGCACTGATCAGCTCACTTCTCAAATAAAGTTCGCTCATTCAGTCCCAGAATCCACATGATTGTTGTTAGTTACAATTTAGGGTATAACCCACAACAGGAGATTGAGTAAGATAGCTAGAACTCTTGCTACTGCAGCTGATCCTGAGGCTGTGACTAATGTTCATAATCTGTTTCTATTATAAGTCTCATTACCTTGAGTTTGCATTTCTTTATATTTAGGTGGCTTACAGTGGGGGACATGACCCGGGTCTTTATCCCTGAATGTTATCAGTCCATGTTTGAAACACTAAGAGACACCAAATAGATCAGTGATTTACAGCAACATTTCTCCCTGTCCCAATTATGGAACAGTAGATCTAACTGTTCCTAATGATCTAACTGTTCCTAATTACTTCTTCCAGTAGATTAACTCACTTCTTTGCTATATGAGCCAAGGGCAGCACCACCCTACCAAATATCAGAATGTAGCTGTAGCTTTATGTTTAGTGGGAATCTTAACAATGTGGAATGTACCCTCTGTGTTCATTCTGTGATGGAGTTAACGAGGTTGTGCCCAGTAGTATCTTCCCATTAGTGCAAAGTTGAACCTTCTCTGATAAAAACATAAAAACTGAAACTTTTAAAAAAATACATTCTTTCCCTTACATATGCACATGAGTGTGCCTGTGCGCACACACAGACACACAATTTAAAGTATCAGGAGGAGAGAAGAGAAGCAATATTTGAGAAGATGGTGTCCATAGAGTTTTAGGAACTGGTGAAAGTTACAGAGAAAGAAGGATTTATATAAACACCAAGAAGAATAAATACAAAGAAAACTGCAGTTGGGATCTTTATAATACAATTATGAATATGAAATGTTGAAGAGAAAATCTTAAGTGTAGCCAATGGGTGGAAGTAGAGGTAAACACAGTCTTTCAAAGAGCGATGAGTAGAAAGATAGCTTATTTCTTAAAGGAAAGAATGAAATTAAAAAGAAAACAGTAAGTCCTCTGTAAAAATCTGCCAGAATATAATGCTCAAACTAGAATGTTGCACCTATAGGAATACACTTCAAAAATGGAGAGGACATAAAAAAATAAATCTTTAACTTGTTTTACTGTGGTAAAATATATGTAATATGATATTTGTCATTTTAGTTGTTTTTAAAGTATATTAGTCAGTAGCATTAATTACTTTCAAAATATTGTGCAAGTATAACCACTATATATTCCCAAAATATTTTCATCACTGCAAAGAGAAACTTGGTAACTGTTAAATACTAACTCACTATTTTTTGCCCTCCAGCCCTAGGCAACCAACAATCTACTTCTTATCTCTATAGATTTTCCTACTCTAGACATTCAAATAAATGGAATTTAAAAATACAAGACTACATGTGGCAAACTTTTTTCACTTAGCATAATGCTGTTTAGGTTCTTCCATGTTGTAGCATGTATCAGAGCTTAATTTTTCATAGCTAAATAATGCTCCATTGTATATATACACTACATTTTGTTTATTCAACTACTGATAGACAGTTGGGTTGCTTCCATCTTTGGCTATTCTGAATAATGTGGCAATGAACATTAACATATAAGTCTTTATTTGAATTTCTTTTTTCACCTTTTTTAAAGGAACTGCCAACATTTTTCCCATAGCAGCTGCACCATTTCATATTCTTACCAGTTTCTCTACATGTTTAGTACTTGTGTATTAATACTTGTTATTTAATCCTCCCCTTTTTCTATTATAGCTATCCAGGTAGTTGTGAAGCGGTATTTCATTGTGGTTTTTATTTGGATTTCCTTAATGACTAATGTTGTTGAGGATTACTTTGTATGCTGAATGACAATTTATGTGTCTTTTTTGGAGAAAATTCTGTTCAAATCTTCCACTTATTTTATAATTGATTGCCTTGTGTCTTGATGAATTTAAAAAAAATGTTTTAAATATTCTCCAAAAGCTGAAGGTAAATAAGCAAACAACCGTAAGGAAGCAGGAAAATGGTGTATGATTAAAATGGGACTGTCCAGAAAGAGATTACATTTTTAAAGAAGCAAAAAGAAATTCTGGAGCTGAAAAGTACAGTAATTGAAAGAAAAATTCTCTGTGGGGGAGAGAGGAGTTTTAACAGATTTGAGCAGACAGAAAACAGAACCAGTGAACTTGAATATTGGTTAGTTGAATTATCTGGTCTGATGGGCAGAAAGAAAGAAAGAATGAAAAAAAAAATGAATAGATCGAAATGGACTTAAGGAATACCATAAAGAATACTAACATGTGCATTGTAGGAGTACCAGAGAGAGAAGAGAGAGAAAGGGTAAGAAAGAATATTTGAAGAAGGCCCCAAATGTCCTGATTCTAATGAAATACATGTATCTACAGATCCAAGATTCTTAGTGAATTCGAAGTAGCATAACTTTAAAGACATTCATACCAAGACACATTATAATTAAACTGTCCAATGGCAAAGATAAAGAAGATTCTTTAGTGCAGTAAGGGAGTAGCAACTAATCACATTTAATGGGTCCTCAGTAAGATTAAGAGACAATTCCCCATCAGAAATGGAGGCTAAATGGCAGTAGGTTGACATATTTAAAGCTGTTTGAAGAAACTAAGATCTCCTGTTAAAGAAACCACAATGGACAATATAAAAACTTAGTCTTACTTTTTTTTTTTTTTTTTTGGTAGCTCCACTATTTATTTTCCAAATTATTAAAAAGACAAATGCATAGAAATAATTATAAATCTCTTTTATTGGGAATACTATGTAAAATGATGTTAAATGGTTAAAGTGATAAATTTTATGTTTGTATATTTTCCCAAGATGAAAAAATGTAAGAGTATATCACAAACTGTGAGAATACAATTTTAGTATGTGAATTTAATAAACAGCTTATATTCACAATGTATTTAAAAACTCCTACAAGTCAGTAATAATAAAAAGCAGAACAACCTAAATTTTAAAAAAAATGAGTAAAAACTTGAATAAGCACTTAAAAACATATAAAAATATATACACAGTATATGCAAAAATCGGGGCACCTGGGTGGCTCAGTTGGTTAAGCGACTGCCTTCAGCTCAGGTCATAATCCTGGAGTTCCCAGATTGAGTCCCACATTGGACTCCCAGCTCCATGAGGAGTCTGCGCCTCCCTCTGACCTTCTCCACTCTCATGCTCTCTCTCACTCTCTCTCAAATAGATAAATAAAATCTTTAAAAAAAATACACACACACACACACAAACACAAGTGTGTGTGTGTGTGTGTGTGTGTATCTATCTATATAGATAGATATATGTGTATATCTATATAGATATATATATGTGTATATATATCTATATCTGTATATAGATATATATATAGATATATACATGTGTATATCTATCTATATAGATATAGATATAGATATATCTATCTATATAGATAGATAGATAGATATACACATGCAAAAGTCAGTAACCATAGAAAAGGTACTCAACATTATTAGTCATGGGAGAAATTCAAATTAAAACTATACTTGGATACTACTTAATACCCAACATAGAAGGCAAAGTTAAAGAACTGAAAATAACCAATTTGGTAATGATGAGGAGCATTTGGAATTTTCATTCATTGCTTTTGGTAATGGAAGATGAGAAAGCAGCTTTGGAGAAGTTTCTGGTTAAATTTTTGCCCAAGGGAAATAAAACTAGGTATCACAAAAAATATGTACAAAAATGTTCATAGTGGTCTTGCTAATAATGGCACAAAGTACAGAGACTCCAAAATTGGAATAGGAGAATGATTTAAAAAACATTGCTATGCTTATACAACATAATGCTATTCAGCCATGAGAATGAATGAACATTTGCTGGCATGTACAAAAACAGTGATCTCAAAAACATCATGTTGAAAAACAAGGTCAAATGCAAAAGAGTTCATTCCCTATGAGTCAATTATATGAAATCAATCACAGAGAATACTAATCAATGGTGAGAAAACATATCTTGGGGTTGGGGGAGGCAGATTTTCTGAAAAGGAGCACAAAGAAACTTTCTGGTGGATGAACATTCTGTATCTTGATTGCGTGGTGTACAAAAATGATAGCTTTCATTTGGTTTTATTGTTGAGCTGTTTGAGTTCTTTATATATTCTGTATATTATACCCTTGTCAAATATTTCAGTTGCTAACATTTTATCCTTTCTGTAGGTTGTCTTGTCACTTTATTGGTAATGTCTTTTGATGCATAAATTTTAAAATTTTGATGAAGTTCTGTTTACCTATTTATCTTTTTTTGATCATGCTTTTGGCATCATGTCTAAGAGCTTGTTGCTAAGTCCAAGGTCATGAATTTGAAGATAATTTTTTACATTTCTGATTAAAGGCTTTTAGGATTTTAATAGCGATTGCACTGAATCCGTAGATTTGTGGAATATTTGTTATGTAAATAATAATAAATCTCCAATCCTTGAGCACAGGGGATCTTTCCATTTATTTATGTTCTTGATTTATTTCTGCAATGATTACAGCTTTCGGTGAGTGTACAAGTCTTTCATTTCTTTGCATAAATTTATTCCTAGCTATTGTATTCTGTTAGATGTTATTATAAATGGAATTTCTTTCATAGTTTCATTTTTGGATTATTCATTGTTTTTGTATGGGAATGCAACTGATTTTTTTTGTGTCAATCTACACTACAAATACCCTACAATTTTGATAAATTTGTTTATTAGATCTAGTAACTGTTTTATGTGTTCTTTGGATTTTCTATGTATAGGGTCATGTGATTTGTGAGTAGAAATACTACTTCTTCCTTTCCGAAATGGGTACTTTTCATTTTTTTCTTTTTCTTCTTTCTTTTCTTTTAAAATTTTTATTTAAATTCTGGTTAGTTAACACATAGTATAATATTTGTTTCAGGAATATAATTTAGTGATTTATGACTTATATATAACACCATTGCTCATCATACCAAGTGCCCTCCCTAAGAACCATCACCTGTCTGGTTAATCCCCCAGCTCCCTCCCTCCATCAATACTCAACTTCTTCTCTATCATTAAGAGTCTCTTATGATTTGCTTCCCTTTCTCTTTTTTTCCATTCCCAAAGGTTCATCAGTTTTGTTTCTTAAATTCCACATATGAGTGAAGTCATATGGTGTTTGTCTTTGTCTGACTAATACTTAGTATTGATTTATATTCTGCTGATGATAAGTGATGTTGAGCATTTTTTCATGTGTCTGCTGGCCATCTGGATGTCTTCTTTGGAAAAATGTCTTTTTGTGTCTTCAGCCCATTTCTGAACTAGATTATTTCTTTTTGGGGGATGTTGGGTTTGATAAGTTCTGTATAGATTATGGATACTAACCCTTTATCAGGTATGTCAGTTGCAAATATCTTCTCCCATTCTCCCATTTTGTAGGCTGCCTATTTTGTTAGTGGTTTCCTTTCCTGTAAAGAAGCTGGGTTTTGTTTGTTTGTTTGTTTGTTTGTTTTTGTTCGTTTCTTTGTTTTTGTGCAGAACTTTTTATCTTGATGAAGTCCCAATAGTTCATTTTTGCTTGTTTCCCTTGCTTTTAGCAGTGTATTTAGCAAGAAGTTGTTATGTCTGAGGTCAAAGAGATTCTTGCCTGTGTTCTCCTCTAGGATTTTGATGATTTCCTGTCTCACATTTAGGTCTTTCATCCATTCTGAATTTACGTGTGTGTGTGTGTGTGTGTGTGTAAGAAAGTGCTCCATTTCCATTCTTTTGCATGTTACTGTCTAGTTTTTCCAACACTATTTGTTGAAGAGACTGTCTTTTTTCCATTGGTTATTCTTTCTTGCTTAGTCAAAGATTAATTGAGCATATAGTTGTGGGTCCATTTTTGAGTTTTCTATTCTGTTCCATTGATTTCTGTATTTGTTTTTGTTCCAGTACCTTACTGTCTTGATGATCACAGCTTTGTAATATAGCTTAAAATCTGGAATTGTTATGCCTCTAGATTTGCTCTTCTTTTTTAGGATTGCTTTGACTATTCAGAGTCTTTTGTGGTATCATATGTCCTGTGAAAAATGCTGCTGGTATTTTGATAGGTATTACATTAAATGTGTGGATGGTTTTGGTAGTATAGACATTTTAACATTGTTTGTTCTTCCAATACATGAACATGGAATGTTTTCCCATTTATTTGTGTGTTCTCTTAAAATTATTTCACAAGTGTTCTATAGTTTTCAGAGTATAGATCCTTTACCTCTTTGGTTAGGTTTATTCCTAAGTATCTTACTGTTTTTGGTGCAGTTGTAAATGGGATCAATTTCTTGATTTCTTTTCCTGGTGATTCATTATTGGTGCATAGAAATGCAAGAGATTTCTGTATGTTGATTTTGTATCCTGTGACTTTGCTGAATTTGTGTGTTCTAGCAATTTTTTGGTGGAGTTTTTGGGTTTCCTACATAAAATATCATGTTGACTGCAAATAGTGAAAGTTTGGCTTCTTCCTTGATGATTTGTATGCCTTTTATTTCTTCTTGTCTGATTGTTGAGGCTAGGACTTAACAGCACCATGTTGAATAGTAGTAGTGAGAGTAGACATCCTTATCTTGTTCCTGACCATAGAAAAAAAGCTCTCAGTCTTTCTCCCATTGAGGATATTAGCTTTGGGTCTTTTGTATATGGCTTACATGATGCTGAGGTATGTTTGTTTTACTTTCCACCCTACTCTGTTGAGGGTTTTTGTCAAGACTGTATGCTGTACTTTGTCAAATGCTTTTTGCATCTATTGAAAGGATCATATGTTTCTTAGCCTTTCTTTTCTTAATGTGGTGTAGCATGTTGACTGATTTGTAAATATTGAATCACCCCTGCACCCCAGGAATAAAGCCCACTTAATGGTGGTGAGTAATTCTTTTAATGTAATGTTGGATTCAATTTGCTGGTATCTTATTGAGAATTTTTGAATCCACGTTCATCAGGGATATTGGTCTATAATTCTTCTTTTTAGTGGGGTTTTTAGTTTTAGAATTAAGGGAATGATGGCCTCATCAAGGAGTTTGGAAGTTTTCCTTACATTTCTATGTTTTGGAACACTGCAAGAAGAATAGATATTAATTCTTCTTTAAATGTCTGGTAGAATTCCCCTGGGAAGCCATCTGGCCCCAACTCTTGTTTGTTGGGAGATTTTTTTTTTCTTTTTTAAGATTTTGTTTATTTGATGGACGAGAGAGGGAACACAAATGGGGAAAATTTGAGAGGTAGAAACAGGCTTCTCTCTGAGCAGGTAGCCCAAAGCGGGGCTCAGTCCCAGGACTCTGGGATCATGACCTGAGCCAAAGGCAGACACTTAATGACTGTGCCACCCAGCCTTCCCTATTGGGAGATTTTTGATTACAGATTCAGTTTCTTCACTGATTATGGGTCTGTTCAAATTTTCTATTTCGTTCTGCTTCGGTTTTGGTAGTTTGTATGCTTCTAGGAATTTGTTCATTTCTTCCAGATTGCCTACTTTGTTGGCATATAATTTTTCCTAATAGTCTCTTATAACTGTTTGCACTTCTGTGGTGATGGTTGTGATCTCTCTTCTTTCATTCATGATTTTATATATTTTAGTCCTTTCTCTTCTTTTGGTAAGTCTGGCTAGGGTTTTATCAATTGTACTATTTCTTTTAAAGAACCAGCTCATATTTTTGTTGATCTGTTCTGCTGTGTTGTTGTTGTTTCTGTATTGTTTATTTATGCTCTAATCTTTATTATTTTCCTTCTCCTGTTAGATTTAGGGTTTATTTACTGTTCCTTCTCTAGCACCTTTCAGTGTAATGTTAAGTTATGCATTTGAGACTTTCCTTGCTTCTTGAGGTAGGGCTATATTGCAATATACTTCCTTCTTCTGACTGACTTTGCTGCATCCCAAGGGTTTTGGACTGTCTTGTTTTCATTTTCATTTGCTTCCATGTATTTTTTTATTTCTTATTTAAATTCCTGGTTAACCCATTCATCCTTTAGTAGCATGTTCTTTAATCTCCATGAGTTTGCAGTCTTTCCAAATTTTTTCTTGTGGCTGATTTCAAGTTTCATATTGTGTGATGTGAAAATATGCATGGTATGATCTCAATCTTTTTGTACTTATTGAAACCTGATTTGTGACCCAGTATGTGATCTATTGTGGAGAATGTTCCATGTGCTCTTGAAAAGAATGTGTATTCTGCTGCTTTACAGTGAAATGTTCTGAGTATATCTGTTAAGTCCATCTTGTCAAGCGTGTCAATCAAGGCAATTGTCTCCTTGTCGATTTACTGCTTAGGTGATTTGTCCATTGCTATAAATGGGATGTTAAAGTCCTCTATCATTATTGTATTATTATCAATGAGTTTCTTTACATTTGTTATTATATGATTTCTGTATTTGGGTGCACCCAGGTTGGGGGCATAAACATTTACATTTGCTAGATCTTCTTGATGGAATGACCACTTAATTTTGATATAATGTCCTTCTTCATCTCTTGTTACAGTCTTTGGTTTAAAATCTAGTTTGTGTAGGGGCACCTGGATGGCTCAATTGGTTAAGCATCTGCTCTTGATTTTGGCTCAGGTCATGATCTCAGAGTCTTGGTATGGAGCCCCATGTTGGGTTCTCCACTCAGTGGGAAGTATGCTTGTCTCCTTCTCCCTCGGCCCCTCCCCTGCTCATGCCCACTCTCTTTAAAGATTTATTTATTTGAGAGAGAATAGAGAGAATTTGTCTGATATAAGTATGGCTACTAAAGCTTTCTATTGACATCCATTAGCTTGATGGACAGTTTTCTATACCCTCACTTTCAATCTGCAGGTGTCTTTAGATCTAAAATGAGGTTCTGGTAGGCAATGTATAGATGGGTCTTGTGTGTGTGTGTGTGTGTGTGTGTGTGTGTTTAATCTACTCTGATACCATATGTTTTTTGATTGGAGGGTTTATTCCATCCTGAGATACATGAATTTGTACCATTGTGCTACCTGTAAAGTTGATGTTTATGGTGATGTTCTCTGTTCCTTTCTAGTCTTTGTTACCTTTGGTCTTTCTTTCCCCCACTTAAAGAGTCCTCTTTAATATCTCTTGCAGGGCTGGGTTAGTGATCAGAAACTCCTTTTGTCTGGGAAACTCATTATCCTTCTGTTCTAAATGACAGCTCTACTGGATAAAATATTCTTGGATGCACATTTTCCCCATTCAGCATGTTGAATATATCCTGCCATTCTCTTCTGGCTTCCCAAGTTACTGTGGAAAGATGTGCTAGGAACCTGATTTGTCTTCCCTTGTAGGTTAAGGACGTTTTCCCCTTGTTTTCAGGATTCTTTCCTTTGTCTGTATATTTTGTGTATTTGATATGTCTTTGTGATCTGGCTTTGTTGAATTTAAAGGGAATTATCTGTGCTTCTTGGATTTTAATGTCCTTTTCCTTTCCCTTATGGAAGTTTTCAGTTAAAATTTCCTCAAATGAATATTTTGCCCCCTTTTCCCTCTTTTTTTTTCTTTTGAGACCCCTATGATAAAAAAGTTAGTATGCTTTAAGGAGTCATTGAATTCCCTAAGTCTACCTTAGTGATCCAGTGGGTTTTTTTTTTCCCCTTTTCTTTTCAGCTTCATTATTTTCCATAATTTTATCTTCTGTATCAATGATTAATTCCTCTGTTTCATCCATCCTCATGTCATGGCATCTAGTCAGTTTTGCATTATCAGTTACAGCACTTTTTGTTTTGGTCTGACCAATTTTTAGGTCTTTTATCTCTGCAGTAAGGGATTCTCTAGTGTCTTTTATGTTTTTCTCAAACCCAGCTAGTGTCCTTATGTTCATTGTTTCAAATTCTGGCTCAGGCTTCTTATTTCTATATTGAGTAAATCCCTGGTGTTACTTCTTCCTGTTCTTTTTGGGGGGAGTTCCTCCATTTTTTTCTCAGTTACTGTGTGTGTGTGTGTGTGTGTGTGTGTGTGTGCGCGCATGTGCACATGAGAGAGAGAGAGATAGAGAGAGAGAGAGAGACATTGTTAGGAAAATCTGTTTTTTCCCTACTCCTATGAGTAATTCCTGTATCAAGAAGAGGTCTTATACTCCCTTGGACCTGGTGCTTTGGGAAGTGTTTCAGAGTGTATACTCTGCTGTTCTGTTATGGCTAGTCCTCCCCTCAGGTGAGTCCTCTAGAGTTTCTCTTTGCCTGCAGTAGGGGCTGTTTGAACCTTGTCCATTGAATGGCAAGTTATAACTAGGTATGTTTTGGTTTGCTTGTTAAAAGAAGGCAGATCCTATTTCCCTTGGAGCTGAAGTTTTGCAGCACTGTATGACCAGGAGACATGGTGTTTGTAAAGGGTTTGTGCTGCTCTTCTGGGGGAGGGGCTTGCATAACTCTTAGTTGGACTTTCCCTAGTGGAGATGCACATGGGGCATGTTAGAGCCATTTCATATAGGATGGCCTGTGTCCATGTCTAATCTGTACTATGCCCGATCATGCATTGTGTAAAGGCAGAAGATGACAGTCCTATATAGATAAAGTATATAATGATTTACTTTAATTAGTGTAGCATAAATAGGCAGCATATGGCATATTGTTTAAAAGTCTTTTCTAGAATCTGGTTGACTTCGTTAAATTTACAAAAGAGCATACCATTTGATATCTTTGTAAACCTCAATTAACACATATCAGTTTTTCCATATTAGTAGTGCTAATTGTATAGATTGAATTACATGGCATCATTTGTAAAGTACGTAGCTTAGAAACTCTCCCAAAAGGATGATTCATAAATGTATACTACTTATAAGTCACAAATGGATAGGCCATATTTAGTATGCTTAAACAGGCATTGAAACTATTAGAAAGCCATACTTTAAAATGTTTAAAATTAAGGCCCTCATATAATTAGATTTTAGGATTGCAAGAAAATTTAAGATATTTAATGTAGTGGTCACAATTCGCAAACAGAAGAAACTAAAGCAGGTTGAATATTTAAGGCACTGATTTTTCAAGTAGGTATTATTTTTGGCCATGAGAAAGGTTAGCTTTCATAGTTTTTCAAATTCCATGTCGTGTGAAAATACGTATTTTAAGTTAAGTGTAAGAGGGCAGTCAGAGAATTCAAGAGCATGCTGATGGCGGAGAAAACAAGCCCCTTCCGTTTCTGATCTCTGATGAATGAGGCAGTTGAAAGGAGAGAAAACATGGTGAGGGGAACAATGAAAATCGTAGTTTTATTGCACATTCACAGTCTTATTTTATGTAAGACTATGAAAGAAGGTCATAATCATCTGATCTACCGATAAAACAGTGAGCTGCAATCGAAATACCTCCTTGACCATAAAACCAGCAGCTTCTGATGTGAATAAATGGCAGTATGGCTACGTCAATAAAAATCCCCAAGGCTGTCTTTTAAATATCTCATTAAAATAGATGACCAGGGGTCTCCGTATGGTTATCATGACAGGGATTCCCAAATCGTCTGGCAGTGTATCTAAAGTTCTGTCCTTCCTGAAATGAATTAGTTGCAGTGAAAAACTCATGCAAAGGAAACTCATGTAATGAAAAGAAAAAGAAGCTTCCCTGAGCAGATATTTCAGACTGCATTAGTATCAGCAGTGAGGTGGGAGAATTTCACACACTGATAATCTTTCATGTTTGGTTACTTTTTCTGTTTTTCTTATAACAGTTCTTTACTATGTTAACAACTTTGCACAAGTTTGTTTTGATGAAAAAAAGCTTGAATTTTAAAAACAACCGTAAAATTCCCACTGCACACACTAAAAAGTAAATGTGATTCTGAGAACCTTAACTTTACTCTGGTATATTTAACAATTTTTCCAAATTTCCACATTCACATATAGGACATGTTAGGAGGAAAACTTTCTCTGCTGCAAACTTCCATAGAAAAGATAAATGTAACTGACAGCAGAAAATCTTGACAAAGTCAAAGGGTATGACTGTTTTTTCTTCATGTAAAGATAGAAATATGACAGTAACAGGGGTTACTTTACTTTAGATATTGACTCCTTTCTATTATGAGCTAAAACCTCTCTTTCTGCACAAATTATTACAATATATAATATATATAATAATATATATTATTACATATATAGGTATTATCGCCTTTGCAGAATTACTTGATATTTGTATAGTACATACTATGTGTCCATGTTTTGCAGAGATAAACTCATTTAATTCCATACCCATAATCAGCCTGTGTGGTAGAAATCTACCCCCTGCCTCATTCTGCTGTGCAGTAATGCGCTGCCTTCCCTTGGTCCGTGGCTGCTGCTGCAGCCGGCCTGCCAGGAAGCGCTGTTAGTCACCCAGCACTCCAGACTCTGCCTCAGGCCCCTGGGAGCTGAAGCCTCTGCCCGTGGAGTCTGTGCGAAGACCCCAGGCTGAGTCAGAGCTTCTGGTGCAGGCGCGCATGTGGAAGTACAGGCACGTCTGCCGCACCCTTTCTATGAAGGATCCTTACATCCCTGAACATACTCCTTCCTGTTTTCTTCCTCTCTGCACGTTCTTTGAGGAGCACCTGCATCATTTGCTTTCCGTGTTCTCTGCCTTTCTTGGTTTCCAGCCATGGCTGATGACATTTCTGTGTGAAGGAACAGCTGATTGGGGTTTCTCAGACCATTCTCCCTTCTCTGCTGCCTCTTTGTCTTTCTGAGTGATTTGCAGAATCTTCCTATATACATATTTATATCTATTCCAGTCTTTTCTCACAGACATTTCCAGTGTGGGGACTTAATTTTCTGACTCTCGGAGTGAATGTAACGATACGTGGAAATGGTCATCTCAGTGGGTAAGCTTTGGAACTTAGGAAAGCCCATTTCAGTGACATATGGATTCTTTAGCATTTTTCTCTCGAGTTTTTCTTTCCAGCTACTAAAAAATGAAGTCCTGAGGTGCCTGGGTGGTTCAGTCAGTTACGCATCTGCCTTTGGCCCAGGTCATGATCTTAGGGTCCTGGGTTCAAGCCCCACCTCGGGCTCCCTCCTGAGGGTGGGGACTGCTTGTCCCTGTGCCTGCCGCACCCTCCCTGCTTGTGCGCTTGCTCTCTGTCTCACTTGCTCAGTCTCTCAGATAAATAAATAAAATCTTTGAAAAAAAAAAGTCTTTAAAACGTATCCTTCACATTTAAATCCGCTTTGATATGTTTAGGGAGACAGATGGGAGCTGCACTCTTAGAAGTACACATGTTAAGTCTGCATTCCTTTCAAGTTCTTGGTTCGGTCACCTGCTCTTTCCTCACCGGATTGACAAGATACTGGATACAATCACACACCAAGTAAAGTCTCTGCAGGAAGACGCAGGTCACATTCTCTTGTTAGGTACTATGCCTATGGATGGGGGTGGCAGATAGGATTAGAAGGTCATTTACCTACTGCCTTACAGTGGTGAGTTTGGGTTCAGATAGCTTTGGCAGAGGCTTCATGTTTATGGTAGCAACAAGATTAATGTGTGGATAGAATCCTGGAGATAATGTGTAAATAAGAAGGTCTCTAAAATAGATGGAGTTTGTTTTTGTCATCTTTGCTTCTAAAAAGTATGAGCCTTACTGATGACCCGACACATCAAGTAATGTACAGTGGGATACAGTAGGTCTGTGACTTGGTTAAACTCTGTGAAAACCGGAAGAGGTTTGGACTTTGCACACTCTGTGCTTCTCCTGTATTACCACATAAACTTTGCACATGTAATTACTTAAATATTTTCTCTCAGCCCGGACTTTCGGTAAGGACTGTGATTGCCTAAAACAGGTCTGCCTTGCTTACAGTTCTTGCTCCTGCGTCAGGCACTGGACTCCGTGCATGATAGCCGCTTCAGAACTTGGAATATTTGTTGCATTACTAGAAAGTGTGCAGATTGCTCGTGTTCCCGAATGTGGTTAGATTGTACTAACATCCACAGAACAAATGTGGAAATGTTAAAGATTTGGAAAGGGTAAAGCAAAGTCTACTCCTCTGCAGAAGAGGGAAATTTTTCTGGCATCGTTCAAAGGACAAAACATTAAAGTGCATTGTAAGATGTGAGGTCTTCTGAAGACGAAGTGAAATACTTTGCTTAGGATCCTGATTTTCTATCCCATGGCACTACGGTTAACAAAATCGTCTGAGAAATGTGTGTATAGTTTGTGTGTTTCTTAATGAAAAAATTTTCTTGGATAATCTAAGAAATTTTCTTGGATCAAATTTTCTTGGATGCCAATAATAACCATTTACATAGTCCTTATTTAAAACTTGAACAGAATGGTGGAAATCAAACTTTCTTCTTCGTTGTTTGATAAATATTTGGCAACTTCAGCTATTGGTGAATGTTTTTGTTTTTCACTTGATAATACATTAACACTTTGCACAGAGAGTTGTTCCTATAGAATTCTGAAATTTGATAAATAATTTTGAATTTAGGACATACGTTTAAGAACTACTGAGTGGAGGAATTCCGTACAGTGAACTTTATTTTCCTTCATTCCCATCCTGCCCCAATGTAAAGCAAACTAGGAATGCGTGTCTTCTAAGTAACAGAAATGTTTTTGTAGTTCATATATGAAAGTATGTCTAAGTATTTTGTGAACCATAGTTTGAGCTATGAAGTTTTCTATCCTGCTGTGTTCCTGTTTTCCTTAAACTGGATTAAGGGCAGCTGTGAGAACAGGGGCTTGGAAGGACACTGATCAGCAGAGACAGTGACTATTACAGGCAGGCTGAGAGAGATCTATGCTTGTTTTAGTGTTTCAGCTCACATTTTCAGAGACAACAAATACATCACTGTTCATTCCTTTCTGTTGTCCTGACTTGGGTAAAGACATGAGCACTATTATGCTTGGTGGTAGGGATGGCTGAGTACAGTTTCCCAAATGTCATCTAGGACTGTGGGGATGTCACCATCATTGCAAATGGCAGAAGTCTCTTGTGTGTAGCAAGCTTTGTGTTGGAACCTGCTGTTGACATGAATTGGTTCTCTGTCCTATGCTGGCTACTTTGGGTCTTCAGTATTATAGGAAACCATCTTAAAATCTAATATTTTCAGTGTGCCCAAGAGAATAGCAAAGTGGGTTATCATAAATGTGTTTTCTCTATTTTTATCTGTTTGGGATAATCTGAGAAAAACAAGAATCTGTTAAAAAATGAAATAGTTTGGGGTGCCTGGGTGGCTCAGGGTTAAGCCTCTGCCTTTGACTTGGGTCATGATCTTGGAGTTCTGGGATTGACCCCCACATTAGGATCTCTGCTCAGCGGGGAGCCTGTTTCCCCCTCTTTCTCTGCCTGCCTCTCTGCCTACTTGTGATCTCTCTCTCTCTCTCTATCAAATAAATAAAATCTTTAAAAAAATAAAAATGAAATAGTTTAATATTAAAATAAAAAGTATAGTCACAGAATTCACATATCATCTTGCAGCTTTAATATTGTTGTACTATATCATGTTCAAATTGTGACATAGAGTTTTGGAAAACACTATGTTCCAGTCAAGTCACAATTTGAACATGATATAACCATGTTAAATGGTTAAATATATATTAACATTACATGTGAATAGATGATCTATGTTGATTAATAAAAGAAAAGATTAGGAAAATGAGAGACCACAGGGAAATGTTTTAGAATTTATAAATTAGAAATTTTCGTCCTTATATTCCTAATGCCAACTCTGCTGTTCTGAGTTAACAGCCAGGTCACTACTGACACATTAGAGAACAATGTGCTTTGAAAACATACATATTCACAGGTTATTTTGAGAACACAGGAGACTAGGGGGTGGGGGTTTGATGTGAGGATGGACCGGTTATAGGGGCTGAGTGATCATTTGCATGTATACAGTAGGGAATGCTTACAGAAGATTTAAGGAGACAAAATCAGTGGTTTGGTACTCAGGTCAACAGCTCTGAGGAGAGGTTAGGGAGTATTGATTTGGCAGAGGTGTTATTAAGATCACAGGGATGACTCAGCTTGCCTGGCACAGGAGGACAGAAAATGCAAGACTGACTTAGATATTTAATAACAGTTCATGATGCACAAGTGTCATTAATTCTCACAGGGACTGTAGGGTCTCCTAACTGATCCCTCCACTCCCAGGTTCACCCTGGAGGCTGCGACTCCATTTACATGTTGATACACACATGATCTCATTTGGGTTTTTTCCAAAGATTTTACTAGCTGCCCACTGTCCATGGAATCAAATTAAAAGTTTTTAGCCTTGTAATCCAAATAATGTCCTTTTCTGCACTCGTGTATGTTTGGGGTGTTAATTTTCTTTACCCAGTATTCCAGTGCCCTTCAGTGCATGGGAAGGAGGTCTAGCATAAGATCTCTTTCAGGAATTTCTCCCTCCCTCCAAATACAGAGCCCCCTCCCATGCATTGTATGCTCAGAAGCATAATCTCGTATCTGTAGGAGAACTCTCCTGGATGGTGCTCAGCCACGTGTTTGTAATTTTACAATAATGGATAGTTTATTCTAGGTGAAGACCTTATCTTCCATTTAATAAGTAAATAGGCTCTGTCCCTAGCTTTCACATCAACTGATATAGCCTCGGAGTAATGTAAATAAATTAATAAATATACACTTAGAATAAAACATTATAATAGTATAAATTGACTTAAATAAATTATACAAAGTGGACATTGTTGGCTTGACTGTGTGAAGTATTTCAAGATGGCCTCCAGGGCTCCTGGTCTCTGTTGAGTCTGGCCAGTGGAGACACCTACAGCAAGTGGGATACAGGTTGGAGAGTAAAATCTGGGAGTCCTGTGAGGACGTAGTCTCTCCACCATGTTATCTGCTCTACTGGTCACTCTCCTACCCATCTCCTAATTCTAGCTGCTGTTCCTCCTTTTGGTCTCTGTAGCTCCGGGCTGTCCTGCCCAATTGCTAGTAACTCCACAGTTGACCTATTGTGGTTTCCTCGACCACAGCTTTGAACCAGTGCTTTATAAATTACACTCTTCTCAATTTATCACATGAGTGAGTGACCCACTTTATGTTTGGACCAAGACTTCTCTTATCACCATGAATTTCTTGGCAACATTATGAAAATACAAAATTACTGTGTTTATCAGTTTAGTTTTTACTGTGTCTCTCTCCACTGAAATGCAGACTGTGTAAGGACCAGGCACCTTTCCTATTTTCTGTTGAAGGAGAACTGCACTAATAGTTAAATAGGAAGGAAAGCTTCACCAAGGATTGTTTGAGAAGAGTGATTGAGCTCAACTCTGCTGAAACAGAAAGCATGACATTTTTTGGGAGATTTGTTTCAGGACAACATTGTTGGTGGAGAGGCCCTGGAGGACAGTAGTGGGGAGTTGGTCCATGTGATGGGACCACTGAGCTGATAGGTGTTTTCTGGACTCCGGCTCCTACCCTCGCACAGACACTGGGAAACAGGGCACTCTATTTTGTGGTATTCTCATTTCAAAGGGATGGTTCCCAGGTCCTGGCAGGACACAGTCCTGTGTTTTAAAACAGGCAAGAGGCTATCAAAAAGGGGCAGAGGAAGAATTTATCTCTACAGGTTTTCTAAAGTAAATGTTGTAAGGAGAGGAAAGGCGGGGTTCGACTGTCAGGAGGAAATCTAGGATTGACATTAAAGGCTGGATGTGTGGGTCACAGGTCCACTGCTCTTCTACCAAGATGGTACTAACCATCCATAATGCATTTGTAGAGTGAATAATGATTCAAACAAACAAAACGGAAAAGGTAGCTCAGCAAATGAACATACTGCTATGCAAAAGGTTTACTGCCAACTAAAAGCTCATCTCCAAATGCTTTCACATTCTTGGAGGAAGGTACATAGAAGGGACCAGGCAGTGACATAAGCGTTATGAAAGTACACAGTTGGGAGAGTTTGAATATTATAGAAAACAAATTCATAGCTTACTCCTTTTAATAATGCCAAGAAGTCGAATACCTTTTGAAATACTTTGAGTTGTGGCTCTTAATTTCATGCAGATATTTGATTTTTTAGGCAGGGAAGGAATATATGTGAGGACTAGGTGCTCCCTCTTTTCTCTGGAGGTACCATACAGCTCAAGAGGCCTGGGTGCCAGCAAGTCCAGGCCCCTGGGATCCGACTGTCATGTACAGTTTGTTCAGAGCACTGCTTTGTTTGACTGCAAAGAAGAGTGCTTGGAAGTAGTGTGGGAAAGGACACAGATAGGGTCAGTTAGAACACCTGCTGAGTCTTCAGTATGTCATTGGTCATCATAAATTGTGTGTGTGTGTGTGTGTGTGTGTGTGTGTGTGTGTGTACATGGCTAAAGTAAGTAGGTACCTGACAAGTAGTCATGGTTTTTCCCGTGGAACTCTGAGTGACTACTTAAGCTTTAGGCAAAGACTGAGATTTTAGTAGAGTAATCATTTGCCCTTTCACACACAGGAGCTGCTGAGCCCAGGACAAATGCTGACACAGGGGAGGTCGCAATGTGCTTCCTGAGTATTTCCGAAGCTGAGCAGCAGGCCGGGGACTTCAGGGCCTTTGTTTGGGCTTAGTTCCTCTAGGGAAATTTTCTTGTTCTGCAAAGTAATTAAAAATACATTTCCAAATAAAAGTGTTAACACTCTGAATCATGAATCCTAAGTATAAATTACATTTACTAGGAATCCATTAAAATATCTTCGTTTCAACAGAAAGGGTTATATGATGACTCACATTATTCAGGTGTTTTAATGCAATTACGTTTTTTTGTTCCCGAACAGTCCTTTTAAAATTTTGTTTTAAATGAAGATAAATTGACATTAAATTATTTTCTTCATGTGTTGTTCTGTAAGAAAAATAGGTTTCAAAAATGAGTATTTGGTATAGTTTAGTTTTATTTCATATAAGTTCAGTAAACAAGGTCTGAAAGTAAGAGTAAACTTTAAATTGATTTCTTTTTATGCTTACTATAATACCTAATTTTTCTAATGATAAATATTTCTACTTATGAGAGAAAGCTAAAATTTTAAAAGAGCAATTGTCAATTTTAAAAAAGCCTCCAAAAAATTGAATTTTTTAATGAATTCTGGGTGACCTCCATACATACATATACATATATATCTATATCTATATCTATACATATATCTATATATATATACATATACATATATCTATACATATATACATATATATCTATATCTATATCTATATTTTGCAGTAAATTCAATTCAGAACAGTTAGAGCTATAAAGAAGGCTGGCCTAAGACCTCTAAGTATTTAAGAAAATAAATTGTTAATTCCATACATGAAAACAAGTAAATCATTCTAAAAGTGTATTAGGCCAAATCCCATAAGCAAAATAAATTTGATTAATGGCAAACATATGAAAAGCAAGATTTAGTATCAGTAAAGCATTCTTATTTTCTATTTCTCTAGTGGTCCTGAGTGGTCCGTTAACTTCACACGTGGTCTGTTGAAGGAGTTCAGAAAATACGTTATTTGACCACATACATTAGTTTCCATTTGTGAGTGGTGTCTGATGGGCACTTTTTCAGTTTTCGTATCTAGTTTTAGGACATAAACTAAATTGAGTAATACCTCGCATCTGCTTGTTTTCATGACAAACATATGCATCTAACAGGGAGATGAACTTCCTTGGAAATAGATGGTATGTGCTGTAAGATTCCAAATATAAATAGAAGTGAAGATGATAAGTTATGTGTTGAATTTCTAGCAGCTCATTTTCCTGTGAAATGGTGCAATACAATTTCAAGGAGCAAAACCTTGTAAGCTGAATTTTGTTTCCTCTAGGTCTATTTACTTCTTCTACATGACAGCTTAACATGTACTTGTAAGTCTGATACTCTCGTTTTTTTCTTTCCCTTTAATATGCCTTTTCTGAAATATCAATCCCACTTCTGCCATCACTTTATTATTTTATTGTGAAAATAACTTGTATTTTTCAAAAATACCTCCTAACAGTTTTAATTATACATGATTTTCGCTTTTTCTGATACATTTTGACATTTGAAAGAAAACAAGAAAGGTAACAGAATGTAAAGGTTAAATCTCCAGCTGAAAATGATGCTGAGGGGCAGAGGTGGACTGAGCGGCTGAGGGGTGGTCTGTCCTGCCTGCGGGGTTGGCATTGGATCCTGTTCCAGTCACCAGCTGAGTCCCCCTCTGCCATGGGCTCGATTTGGGACCAAGTCAGTGGTACATAAGACACATTGTTGTGCTCTAGGAGATGGGGCAGGGAAAATATAGGAAGCACGGAAAAGTGACACTTGTATGGTGACTCGGAAAGGTCTTCTAGAGGATCATGTTTGCATGCGATCTGAAGGCTGTGACAAGCCTGAGGGTGAATGCTGTGTAATCAGTTAAAGCTGACACATTCTCGAGGGGGACGTCTGAAGGCAGTAACCACACACACACCACACAGAGGTCAGCAGGAGTAGGGGCCACATGGTAAGCAGTAGGATTGATAAGAGACGCCATGTTTTACAAGCTTTGGATGTTAATGTGGATGGAGGGCAGGTCATTCTGAGTGGATAAAGTCACATAAAACCAGTTTGGGAGGGCAGAAGTAGAAGGAAGCTTTCTTTGAGTGATGATGGAAGGGAATCAGATTTGAGGGGCATTGCACAGAAGCTGACTCTGCCCATCAGAGAATGTTCTTTAGGAAGGAGCTGGAACCGCAGGTTTGTCATTCTTAAACAATGGATCAGAGTTAGAAATAAACACTTAGGAGCTGTAGTAATATGGGCAATGAAGATCATGGGCAGGACTACCCAGAAAAGGATATAGAGTAAGAAAAAATGAGCAATTGCTTGCTACCCAAAGCACTCTGTTTACCTCCAGAAATCTCAAAATGTCCAGCATTCAGATACAAAATAGAAATTTCTGGCAAAGCCAGAAGACTCTAAGTCTTGGCTTCGGCTGCAAGGTCTGTGTAATTTTTATAGGAAATGCTGTTCCATTCTTTTAGATATTGGCATTCATAGTTTCATGAATGCAGGTAATAATACAGAAGGTAATAGTGCAAGAGCTGATGATGTTGCAGGAGGGGATGATAGTGTAGGAGGGGATAATGGTACAGGAGCTAATGATGCAGGAGGAAATACAGATCTGTGACTTGTGACCATCAGCCAGCTCAACAGGGAGCCCATAAATGTATAGTGAAAGTCAGGTGTTGAATGAAGCTGAAGTCAGGACAGTGAGCCAAGGCACCAGTGAGTCCAGGGTGCTGGTGTCTGAGTGAGGTCATGGCCTGGATCTGACATACCCTTTTGCAGTGGGTGGAAGACTCTGAGTCCTGCAGTGTCACACTCATCCAGATGACACCTGGCCCCTGCACGGGTCCACCTGTCCTTTTGTGTCTTCTGAAATAGATCAAGATCAGCTTTGTTTACCAGCTACTGAATGACTAATATAACTGCATCTGACCACATTTCCCTTTCTCATGGACTCTGAAAGCACATATGACCCCTTGGTACAAGTTATAAAAAGGTGCTTTGTGAGGATAGACTCTAATCTTATCCTTTTTGAGGATATAGTCGCTCCCCGTGGGAGTAATAAGAAAGGAGTCTGCCATGCTCGGCCACATTAGGGCCTGGTGAGCAGAGTGGAGAATGAATGTCTGTCCCCTCTCGTGTCTCTTTGACCAGTGCTCTTGGCAGAGCATGGTGTGTGTGTAGGCAGGGTCTGCCCATTGTCCCTCTGTGCTCCTGGAGCTCCGAGGGCTCCCTGAGGGTCTGCCCACGTAGCTCTGAGGGCTCCGGCCACACTGATGACATGGGATGATCATCTGGCTTTCTGAAGAGGGTCCCGAGGGCAGGCGGCAGGGCCGTAGCCAGAGAAGATTTCTCAGCCTTCGTCTTCCCTCAGTGGTGGAACCTGTGCGGTGTCTCTCAGCTCTCATCTCACGTCAGTGTGTGGGGTCGATACCGCATCCTTCAAGCTTAAGGGAGAAGGGCGTGAGGACATCTCTTCAATTACAGAATTTTCACCGCGTAGTTTCTCCTGCCTGGTGGCCTTACATCCTCGTATCAGCTGCTCTTGCACACCCCAGGCCTCGTCATCTCCCTCACTCTTGTAGAAAGTTGTTGAGTGTGTCTGCCCTTTACCTGAAGCGTTTTTCCTCAGGAGCTGAGCTAGCCTTTCACACGTGCACAGTTGGGAAGAATGCATTATTTATGAGTGTGAATTGCCTGAGCCCCCCACCATCATACACATGCACTGCATTTTTCTGATATGTTAAGATTAAAAAATGCATTTTAAAAACCTCTAAATTTATTTCTCAGAGAGACCCGTGGGCTGGATTTGGGGAGGGATGCTTAGATGTCCAAGGCCTGTGGCAGAGCAGTATTTCACGTGGGTGGTGGAGGCTGGTGGCGTTGTGCTCAGACATGTCCTGAGTTAAGCGGCGCTCCGAGGCTGCACTGCCTGGTCTCAGCTGTCCACAGGGCGCTGGTGAGGGGACAGAGGGCCATGGTTGTATTGGTGAGGGGACGGAGGGCTGTGGCTATACTGGCGGGGGGATGGAGGGCCATGGATGTATTAGCGCAGTGTTGTTCTCACAGTGTCTCCACTGGGTGCTCGCACCCAGGACCCTGCCAACAAGCGGCTGTGCTCAATTTCCTGAGCAATGTCCTTGGCTTGAGTGTGGTCACCGTAGGGCCTGTCGAGGACAAGGTGTCCTAACTGCCCTGTGGAAGCAAACATTGCCAGACATGCCAACTGGCAAAAACACCCTCATTTCCATTTTCTTTAGAAAGCTGCTGCCTAAACTGCAATCAGAAATTGTAATTAAGTTGGGGTGCCTTGGTGGCTCAGTGGGTTAAAGCTTCTGCCTTCGGCTCAGGTCACGGGCTCTCTGCTCAACAGGGAGTCTGCTTCCCCCTCTCTCTCTGCCTGACTCTCTGCCTACTTGTGATCTCTGTCTGTCAAATAAATAAATAAAATCTATAAAAAAATATTAAAAAGAACTTGTTTAAAAAAAAGAGATTGTAATTAAGTTGATATCCTTCATAAGATATTTGATTTAAACCAGCTTCTTCTATTAAGAAAAATTATTTCAGAGTCCACACTTATTTTTAATAAAGAGTGCATTATTGATGGATTATATCTCTAAACCAGTCCATATAAAAAGTAAACAGTAAGTGAATGACTATTCCTTATAGATGTTTATTTAAAAAAAATACTAGTCACATTTTTGGTTACATAAGTTATTCACTCAACAGATATTTATTGTGTCTCCATTACAGGTCTGGTGCTGTGGCAAGTTCTTTAGGTATAATAGCGACGAATCCTCTAATGCAAGAGGTCTGTTACTTTAGTGGGAAAGAGACTTCAACTAATCAGAGGGGAGAGAGACAAGCAGGCATTGGTGTTCCTGTGAGCTGGCCTGGCACTCGCGGTCAGGGCTGTGTTGTTCTGTTAATGCATGGACACCAACCTCAGCAGGCAGAGTTACTGACCCGGATGGGTTCAGACAAACGCAAGAGCCCTGTGTTGTCATGACTGAGCACAGATAAACAGGAATATTGTCCACCACACAAAATACCAAACAGCCTGCTCTTCCTGCTAAAGTGAGTAGTTGCGGCTTCTTTGCCATTCACAAACCGCACTTTGCTCCAGGCTGCCCCGTAGAGAGTGTTTATTAAGATACACAACCCAATTGCTGTGATCTAAATGTCTGTGTCTTCCCAAAATTCCTACGTTGAAATTTTAAGCCTCAAAGTGAAGGTATTAGGAGGTGGGGCCTTTACAAGGTGATCCACGAGGGTGGAGCCCTTGTAAAAGGGACCCCACAGAGCTCCATGCCTCCTGCTGTCATGAGAGGATGCCAGGAGAAGTGAGCCCTGCCCACCCACACTGGCCCCCGATCTTGGACGGACAGCCCCCAGAACTGGAAGCAATGCGTTCCAGCTGCTCCTGAGCCCCGCAATGTGCAGGGTTTTGTTAGAGCAGCCCAGACAGGTGGAGAGACCAGTCACACAGGTCAAGTGCAGCACCTCCCAGCAAAACCTAGTGCAGAGTGAGGCCCCGTTTCCTTAAACCTCCCCCAAGTCATCTAACAGAAACTGAAACCCTGTGATAATAAGTCCTTCCTGAAACCCCGTTACTAGACCTCTACCTCATGATTTCCAAGTGCACGTTCTCTCTCTCGACCACAAACCAGAAACACAACCTGCTCAACGACACCTGTGTTCCTAGTGGTATCTGGCCATGTGATGTCGGGAAACGTAATCAGAGATAAACTAGGGGAAAAATGCTCTGGGAGCAGAAAAAAGTTGTAAACACACTGTGTGTATGTGTGAGAGAGAGAGGGAGAGAGAGAGAAGGAGACAGGGCGGGGGGTGGGGTAGAGAAGGAGACGGAGAGGGAGAGAGAAGGAAATGGAGAGAAGGAATAAGAGAGATGGAGACAGAGAGAGAAGGAGACAGAGGGAAACCAGAAAAGCCGGAAGCTTCAGAAAGAGTTGAGGTAGACAAAGTGGAAAGAACAAAGGGGAAAGAACAGATGGAAGCGCTGTACCCCAGGTGTGGAATTATGGGGTGACCTGAGCTGGGGAAAGGACGATGATAAGAGAAGCTGGAACAAGTTTTAATCAAGGTCACTATAGGCAGAATATGGTCTCACAAAGATGCTGTAGCCTGATTCCAAAGCCTGTGACTATATTATATGGTTTGAATTAAGGAGATTTTCCTGGAATACCTGAGAAGGCCCAGTCTAATCCCGTAAACCTTGAAAAGCAGGCGACTTTCTTCTCTGGGAGGCAGGAAGCAGATGCGGCAGGAGAGAGTGCGAGGGTCGCCAGCGTGGGAGGAGTGACAAGCTGGTTCTCATGCCCAGTTGGAGGGGCACAGAAGACCCCATGTGCAGGGACCACAGAGAGGACTCAGAGCGCTGTGAGTGAGCCCCAGAGGCTGGGCAGCAAGGAGACAGGAGCTCAGTCCTCCGGCTGCCGGGAGCTGGCTCTGCGGGGACGTGGAGAGCCTGGGAGCAGGAAGCTGGGGCATCGTGGAGCCTGGGGTGCAGGGCCCACAGCGCCAGCCTAGATGGCTGACAGCTCCCCGGGGAGGCTGCAGGCTGTGCGGTGTGAATGCTCCCCTTGGGGTGATGCTACCGCTTAGGAGGAAACTCCTGATTTGGACTTTTTAATCTTACAATATCAGACTTGTAACATCTGCAAGTACTGAAAAGTTACGAGGATTTTCTCATTATCTGGAGGCAAGCAAGGAAGGAAGTCTTCAAATGTGTTTGAAGATAATCACGAGAAGAGATGAGTTTGGTTTCCATACACCCACGTTAAGTTCAGCCTGTTGAGGACCCTTCCTATGAACTTCTGCAGAGGTCTTAGCAGTGACTCAGAGCCATGCTTTCAGATGCGGGTCTCCCGGTGGTCTGCACAGCCCTGAGACACAGAGTCTAGAAGAGGCCTCAGCTGTGCCGTGGTCGGGCGCCTGTGCTGGGTCCCCGGGGGACACGGTGGAGTCTCCAGTAATGTCAGAGAGGCCTGAGACTCTCTCAGGAGGCCTGCCCACCTGGGCCCAGCCCCTGCAGAGCTGCCCAGTCCCTAGACCTGATGCTTCAGAACAGAACACACCCCCCTCCCGAGCAGGCCTTCCCTGTGGGGTGGGCTTGTTGCTCTTCTTTCCCTGGTCTCTGCTCAGACCTCCGTTTTCTGGGCCTTTCCTCTCCTCCTTTTCTCCCCATTTCCCTTCTCCAAACCAGACTCACTTCTCAGATGAGTTTTTACTTTCCCCAAACAGCCAAAATTGAGAGAAATGGTATCTATAGCAGGAACACAACTTAAGATCAGGTAAAATATGTCTGCCTAAAGAACTAATACCATTCTGGAAGTCTGTTAATGTAACACAGTTGCCTGAGATTTTCAAACACATAGAGAAAAGCTGTAATCACTGAGCGCAGCCCTTCCAAGTGAACTGCTATCATCAAATTGTAGGAACATTCCTGTGTTTAGAACACATTTCTTGTGTTCTAAATCTGTGCCAAGATCTCCGACAAATATTTTATGTATGTTATCTCCTTTAATTCCTACAACTCTCTGAGATAGATTTGTCTTCCTATTTTAAGATTAAGAAATTGGGAAATACCATGTACTAGAAATAGCCAGACAGCGAATACAGATTAGAGCTTAAGAAAAAGAAAGTACTTTAATTAGCTTCTCTGGTTACTGGTAGAAAATTTTGTCAGACTCTACTGAAGAAACAACTGAAAAACAGAAAGGTAACTAAAATCTTGTCTCTTGTCATCTCCATACTTACCTGGTTGAAATGTCTTGACTCACTAATCCGTAAAGAAGTCCCCACTTGAAAGTATTCATGATGTTACAACCATCCTAAAGAGCATAGAAGCTAAATGTATGAGATTCCTTTCATTATTTTATTTCTTGATGGTTTTTTGCCTTGGTAATATTTATATATCATAATTTTAAATAATGTTTTCATTTTGTAATACTTGTTTTTAAAAGCAGAGCATACTTAACATATGTTTGATCAATCATCTGTCCAAAGTCAGTCTCTATAAACTTCAGAAATATTTACCCAGTGTGTCCTTAATAAGCTTTAGGTGCTCATTGAACTCACTGCCCTTCTTTCTCTTAACAATTATCAGACAAGTCTTCTGCCTTAGATTTCAAAAAGAATGGCTAGGAATTGAAATTGTTTTCTTGGAAAGCTCACTTTATTGAATTATGATATTCCTATGAGAAGATTTATCTATTAATGTGTGTATGTGTTTATTTCCAAAACACTTTATTTCAAGGACCATTTCTTCAAATTACATGATTCTCGAAGTATCCACCTTATGGAAGAAAAGAGAAACTCCTGCACTTTGATCTTTCACTCTCCAGGTAGTTTGTAATGTGTTGGTCACCAATTTCTTGCATGAGCATCAGTATTATAGTTATAATAAAGATGTTTCTGGGTAATACATACATCTAGAAGTAGCAATGAATCAATTCATTTAAGGCAACATCGGTTCTTCAAGAAGAAGAAAATGTCATTTTTCTGAAATTAGAACTCTCAAGAACAGCATACTCACCAGGAAATTATAATTTTAGAAATGAGGATGATGATGACAAACAGTAATACTGCTTTTTTCCCCTTCCAAATTGTTTAATGGATTCTGCTGGGAGACAGAATGGCAGGATTTCTCAAACAGAGGGACATAGGCATGTTTAGAAATGCTCTTGGGAGTCTCGATTCTCAGATTGTTATATCTTGGGTTTTCTCTACTGTAATTGTCTTTAAAAATACTAGAATAAAGTTTGACATCATATTAGCCATTGTGCAACTGAAGATTGCTAAGATTTCATGATTAATATTTCTGTATGATCCTATTTTTGACAAGTAAAAGCCAAATCTAGTGCCTTTTGCACCCAGGTTTTGCCAGGGAACTGGGTTATCCCACAGCACACTCCAGTGCAGTCTGTAGAATTCAGAACTAGAGCCCACTGTGTACTCACTTCGTGAGCAGGTCCCTCCTCATAGTTGAAGATATTTGCATGGACCAAATAGTCCTCTTATGAAGTGGCAGTAAATATGTCAGAAGTATTTCTCTGTTCTAACAATGATTGGATTACATGCTCCTTCAATGCAGAGCTCATTAAACTGCACGGTTAATCTTATATTGAAGGTAATGAGGTAACATTATAATAATCAAATGGCATACATTTGAAGTGGCAAATGCTCATTAGTGGAAAGTTGGATAAATACAAAGGCTGATTATCTATAATCAGAAAACAAAGCTTTAACATTTTCAAGTCTGTATTTACAATATAGTTTATAAACATTATACATAAGTATTATTGAAGGAAAAGAAGGGAAAATAGATTATATATATTGTAAGACATGGCACATCATATTTCTAGTTTAAAAGCAAAATCAGCAATTTATTTCTAACCCACTATCATCCATTATATTTAATTATAGTTATTAATTAGAATTTTACTATTTTGGTCATTTTGGTTGTTACTATTCTATAGATTTGTCTCTGACTATAGTTGTGTAAGCACCTATACAAAAGGAGTTTAAATATACTCTGTATTTGCACAAATAACAGTAAAATAAAATGGAGGTACAAAATTAGAGTTTATTTGAAAATATATAATTCAAGTTTGAAAATATTTCTAACACGAGTATTATAATAAGAATATTCAGGGGGCGCCTGGGTGGCTCAGTGGGCTAAAGCCTCTGCCTTTCAGCTCGGGTCATGATCTCAGGATCCTGGGATTGAGCCCCCCCTGGGACTCTCTGCTCAGCGGGGAGCTTGCTTCCTCCTCTCTCTCTCTGCCTGCCTCTCTGCCTACTTGTGATCTCTGTCTGTCAAATAAATAAATAAATAAAATCTTTAAAAGAAAAAAAAGAATATTCACATTTGTAACATGTCTTACAGTTGAAAAAATGCTATTATATCACCTTATTAGTCTCTCAGATTCAGCTTGCAAAGAGTTTGCGTTGTGCTCGCGTCGTCAGTACAATTGGTATGACCTTTCTCAGGTTCACTCACTGGTCACATGGAAGTAATAGCTGTTTCCGTACATATACAGGTTTATTTTGCCACTCAAGGGATTTATAATGATAGTAAGCAGGTGAAAGCACTGTGTTTAGGCAGGGCACTTGAGGAAACGTGTGGGTCTCTTAGAGCGCCTCAACTTAGCAAATGGGAGACACTGTAAATGAGGAAGGACACAGAAGGAAGAGAAAATAGCCTCACTGCCTGGGGAGGCTGGTTATTTTGTTTTGTAATTTTGCCCTGTGACCTTCTAGAGGACGTATTGATTCTTTGCAGCTTAACTCTCAGGAAAGATGTGTGAAGAAGAAAACCATTTCAAGGGATTTACTCAATTTGCATACCATTAAACTGATCCTGGCTCCTGGGGGAATTACAAAAAAGCCTCATTCTTTGAAAACATTCTTTCCTCTTATTTTCATTGATGGTACTGATTTCTCCATCTGTAAAAGGAGCTTTTGAAATTCTGAAATTCTAAATTATGATGTTAGCTTAACGTATGGAAGAAAATGAGTTTGCTACTCAACTATAATGAGTTTATATTTCAAAGAAAACATTTATTTTTTATTTTGTGATTGAGATTCTGCATATTCCCAAGGGCTTGTTTTTACTAAAGCTCATTTCAGTGTGTGGATTTGTGGGTGGGAATGTACTTTTATAGGAGCTGATTGCTTGCCAGGCTTTAGAGAAAGCCTCGAGTCACAAAAGTGGAAATGGGAACTGCACATCACGATGGCGTGGGTGATTGTCAGCAGGGGTAGGAACCATAGACCACTGCTGGTCTGATCACAGACTGACTCCTTAAATGTGGTCAGATCACCAGCAGCATCGAACAGATGGGAATTAACGTTGGTTGAGACATTCCGTCTTATTTGAAAACCAGTGGATGTGTTGGGAGGAGAACCTGGGTCCCAATAATTAGTTCGTTCGTTCTTTCATTCACTCAGTTTATGGAGTTGCTGTATCTGTAGAGGGTCTATCGGAGCAAGATAAGATGGTGAGTATCCCTGGTCCTGAGCGTCCACAGTCCGCAGGTAGTGAAAACATACGTGTTTTCATAGAGATGGGGTCATCGCCACCTGTTGGTGATCACTGACATGGGGCCTGACAGTCGATTTGGGGCAGTGACTTCTGGGCTGAAATGTGAAGAATGAGTTGAAATTACGCAGGTGAATTTGGTGAAGGGATGGGTTCCATACAGAGACAAAACATTCATATTCTTACACAGCCTTCTCTTTCCTGCTTCTGTGTGTTTTAACTGTTCTTAATTATATGGGGACCCATATAAGACAGACCCTAGCATGCGGTAACTGTTCAGTAAGTGCTGACTTCTGTTTTTGTCACCATCAGTGTCTTTATCATCAAAATCACGTGTATCTTTATGCAACAAGAATGCTAACACTTCAGAATTCCTTCGGCAATGGATTATCACAGTAAAGTTAGAGGTAATACTTAAATTATTTTCATAGAAGTGTGTATAGTAGGACCTGTGTGAATATTGCAGTGGATAGCAGTGACATTAGGTCTCTGTGTGGAGATAATCCAGTATTAGAAAATGGACCATCAAGAAGTGCTTAAAAGTCTGAAGTTCAGCATCAGAAAGGTCCTGGTTCCTGGGTGGCTTTGCCACTCACTTGCATTGTGATTTGTAACAATAATTACATTTCTTTATGCTTCAATTTAACTGCAAAATGGGTATTATTAAGGTTCACATTCAGTAAATAGTTTTGAGAGTAAGAGGGATCACTCAAGGAGAGAGCATCAAACTCTGTCTGGCCCATAGTCTTGAGTTGGAATATTTATTATTACTTCTTTTTTTTTCAATACTCAGATAATACATTAATTAAATGATTAAAAAAGACTTCCCAGGTTACCACTGACCTAAGCAGCTCCCAAGCATCACCTTCCAATAGCATCTGGGAATAGCATCAGTATACTTCTTCTGGGAGGATGTGAGCATTCATACTATAGCAGCTACTAATATAGTAACAATTCATGTAATAGCAGAAGCAGATATATTTAGTTGGATTTTATTCAGGCAGATCCCACAGTGCTAATTATTTTGTGATACCCCCAGTGTTCCAGAGCTTAGAATCCCATTGAGGATGACCTGCTTGGGGTTAAGCTGCCACATGTTGTACTCCTTGGTGCTGAGAGACCCAATGGGAGTTCAGTGAGAAAACTCAGACTGGGGCTGACGATGCTTTCAGTACACATGCTGGATGAGGAAGGTCAAATAATGTGCTTTTCTGTTGACAGTGTATGAAGGGACAGAGGAGAAGCCATTTATGGAGAAATTTCGCTCATTTAATGGGAAAAGAGGTTTTAGTTTTATTGCATTAAAGACTATAGATACTTTTGTGACTTCACTTCCAAAGAAAATGTCTCTTCCGCTTCGCAGCCACTTTCTTAGTGTGGAGACGTCCTGGACGTCCTTCCGTGACCAAATACTATATACTGACCTTTGGGTCTCACCAGGGCCGTGAGAATGGGTGTGGCCACCATAGTCAGCTTCCTACAGTTCAGTTAGGATCACGTCATCCTCTTGTTCAAAAACCTTCAAAAGCTCCTTTAATGAAATTTTTTCTCATAGCCCAAGATTCACAGTCTCTCGAAACTTCATGATAGCCCTGGTGTTCTCATTATTTTCTTGTCCTGTCTTCCATGGCACAGCCTCATGGTTCCGCTTACCCCGTATGCTGTTTGTTTTTTCACCTCTGTGTGCTGTTTTCACTGAAGGAAACCTGCACTTTACCTCTGTCTGTGAGTGAACACCTCCTTCATCTTTTGAAGCCAAGGCCAGAATTCTCTTTGTGTGGTGTATGCTGACTTTTGTGGTAAAAACGTACGCAGCTTCCTCAACAGTTGCTTTAAACTTCTAGGATAACATTTCTGTTCGTGTAACTGTTGATACTTTGAGTCTGAATCATGGTATTTATTGTGAATTCCTTCATGTTACAGAACTAGACTCTTCTTAGCAGAACCAGCTCTGCAGTCCAAAATGCACCTTTGTACATAGTAGATACTCAGCAAATAATACACATTTGCTGAAAAAAGATGGCCATTTGTAATGAGCTGATTTATATCTGAAATATATTTGGCTAACATGATGTAAAATATTTACTTAGGGACTATCTCAACTATGACTGTATTGGTAATTCCTGCCCCCTCTGCAGGAAAAATACCAATTATGTCCAATAAAACGTTACTGCAGAGTGCTGAGTAGAGTTACAGGGACTCTGAGGACTTGAGCGTACAAAGACTTTTAATGATCACATCATAAATATTACAGAATATACCTTTAAGCTTCAGATGATAAAAATAAATGGATTTTTAAGATGTTTACCAGACAGTGGATCTGTTTGACCCATTGCTAATTAAATAGGTTGGAAGAACACATTTTATTCCCTTGGTTTAATTTTGCTCCTCTCATATTCACTTTACAGTTAATAGGAACTTCTCTCAGAGAAAAGAGCATGTTACTAAGATCTCAGTTGAATCAGTACAGTAGGGTTTTGAATAAAAATGATAGATGCTCATATTTATGAGTAAAATATATTATTGAAATAAAAGCTTCATATAAAAATGAAGGGAGAAAATTATAAGACACTGTACTATATGGTTCACAGATTCTGAATTTCAGTACTTTAAGACATGAGAATGTCCAGATTATTTTTGAAGTGTGTCACAAAAAATGTGTTATGCTGAATTTTCAAGGTTTGCAAAAATTTTGCCTTTTAATAAATGAGAACGATTACCATCATTCAAATACAGACCTTAACTGAATTTCAAAACAAGTGGTTGTATTTTTGAAAAGGAAGAATTATAGGCAGCTTTCAATGCATCATAACCAAAAGAACATTGAGAAACACTGAGAGATACTATTTTTCTTGCCCCTCAATTCCTTCAGGAGGCTGTGCCTGCCAAAACAGATTGCAGGGTGATTATCGAGCAAATACTATATACAGAAAATTACCGTTCACATGGAGGATACTATAAAAGTAGAAAATATATTCTTTCATTTGGCATTGTTTATAGTTTGTTAGAAGTACTGGAAAAATAGTAACAGGAAAAATAAAATTTCATAAAAGAGTAAATAATTTGCTATGTACAGTGTATAGGATGCAATTATCTAGATCTGAAGACTATAGATAAATACTATACTCAAGCCATGTGGACTAACTTTGTGCCTTCCTATGATTAGAAATGAGAAAACAGTAAAAGGAAAAGTAAGGAAAGATAAGATGAAACTTTTGTACCCAGAATTCAGTATGCTAGCCTCCATAGACTTTGATTCATATGTCCCACTAAAATATAAGCTTCATTAATCCAAGGATTCCAGGTATTTAATTTACCTCCGTGTAGGTCAGACCTTGGGGTGTCTGACACAAACTAGGCAATCGGTAGCAGCTCATTGCATGAATGAATGAATGGGAATGAGTATCATGAAGGCACGTGATGGGGTTGTGTCTTTCCGCAGTATCTGCCTTCTTCAGTGATAAAGCAAGGCTGACATGACCAGAAAGCAGTTCAGGATTCCAAACTCAGTGGTGTTTCACCACGTGATTACACCTGGCTTCTTACACAGCCCACAGAGCAGGACAGAAGACAAACCACACAGCAAGCAAGATAACGGGTTGGAAGGGAAGGAACCAAACGCGAAGTCAGTCTGTGGGCACGAGGTGAGCATAGGCTTTGGTCAGTCCAGGGCAGCTCTCCGCACTGGCAGCTTCTGGCGTGGAAGCAGGGAAGGGTCTCGGTTCTGTTCGGAGCTCCATCAGGCAGAGCCTTTGGCAGCAGCTGCCCTTTAGAAGTGGTCAGATAGGGGGGGTCAGGTCTGAGGTGTCTGACAGCTTGCTGCCCAAATCCTCCCCTTTTTAAAGGGATGTTATCGGATTTGGGTCCCTGAAGCCCTCCTCTCCTGCTACTTATCACTTCTGGGGTGTCCTCAGCCAGTGCTGGTCTCAGCAACACCTCCAGTACCTTACTAGCTTGCGTCATTGCTAACACAGGCTTCTGCATGATGCGAGGGACTCCATCTTGCTCTCACCTGAGTGGATGGTTTACTTAATGCACTGAACCCATAAATTTACTTTTTTTTTTTTTTTTTTTTTTTACGAGAGAGAGAGTACATGCACATGAGTAGGCGGGTGGGGAGAAGGGCAGAGGGAGAGAGAATCTCGAGCAGACTCCGTGCTGAGTGTGGAGCTCAATGCAGGGCTCAATCCCACAACTCTGAGATCATGACCTGAGCTGAAATCAAGAGTCTGACACTTAACTGACTGAGCCACCAGATGCCCCTCGTGAATTTACTTATAAGTGTTCCTTATTTTGGCTTTACTCTCCCCGTCCTGGGCAATACAGTTTCTGCCTTTCTGTTGTTAACATAATTAAACACGTCAGCCAGTGGAGGAGGTGGCTCTGGTGTGCAGCAGCCTGTGTAAGCCAGCCAAAATCTCAGCCACAGTCAGTGCACTAAATCCCAGAGAACAAAACCCAAGAAAACCAATCACAGATAGACAGCTAACTGGGCTTTCCCAAAGACGGCAACTGCTGAAGGTGTGGCCAAGCAAATGAGGGCCTTGCTTTGTTCCCCCATCTCTTCTGTGAGCCCCCTCCCCCAACAGCTCCTGTTAGTAGAGGGCTCCTGACCATGTTTGGTTCGGGACTACTTGACTGAAATCTGTGTATGCTCAGATAAACTCTTAAAAATTTATTGTTCTCAGTTTATGCTTTTAACAGCGTCTTCTCCAGTATAATCTGCTTTTTAATTTCACCTAAGAATATAACCTTGAGCATGACCCCACTTTAAAATCCCAGTCCCAGTGTTAACCCTCCTATGATTCTTCCAAGCCACTAAATTCACAAGAAAATATTAAAAAATAGAGTGGAAAAATAACATTATATAGGTAGCTTAGTAAGATTTTTTTTCTTTTTTTCCTTTTTTATCATTTGTGTTTTCTTCCCATACATTTGATTAGAATTTGTGACAGTTTGGATATGTCAGACCCTTTGGATGTGTTCATGTTAAAATATGGCATGAACTGCTTTTTGCCTTAGCATTTCTGACCATTCCAAGAGAGGGGGTTTAGAGACTACTGAGCTATGTAGAAGCTTTCTGCAAATTCATGGACACAGGGGTTGCAAACTCAAGGAAGTAAGACCTAACTAAAGTTCAGAAGCTTTGGGAGGGAACTCTGAACACCATATCCAGAGACTAAGTGTGTACTGAAAGGAGTTCAGCCCTCGTAACAAAGCAAACTGCAAACACTGGACACTCCAACTCGTAAAGGTCACACAGGTTCCTAGGCATACATGGCAAGTAGATGAATATTGTGAGAGAGAAAACATCATCTTAGACCAAAAATTACCTCTAAACTCCTATCTATAGTATATAATGCACAGTCATAAATTTAAAAAGACCAACTGGTAGAAAATCAAGACAAAATATAGAAAAGAGAAACAGACATGATAAAAGACTTTGTTGGTATTCAACCGTGCGCTGGCTCCTTATATCCTTACCCTTTTATAATAGATGTTTCTTGAGTCTGGCTGGATTCAGAGACTTTTTTCTAGTGACCAAATTGTGGTAAAGGGGATGTGATTCCCTAGTGGGATTAGGAGGCAGGAAGAGTGTGACTTCTTTCTTGGCTACCCTTGTCATTCTTGGCTACTCTCTGCTATGCTCACCGTGAGGGAAGCCAGCTGCCATCTTCTGATCTGCTCTGTGGGGAGTACCATGCGACAAGGAAGGAATGTCTTCACGCTGTAATGGTTAACCACATCCTGCCACTAGCTACTTAAGTGAGCCACTTCCTCTCTTGAACCTTGAGATGGCTCCAGTCCCAGACAGCCCTTCAGTTCAGCCCTGGGAGAGACTGAGCCAGAGGCATTCAGAGAATCCGTGCTCAGATTCTTGACCAATAGAGCCTTTTTGAGAATTAATGTTTGTTATTTTAAGCTGCTAAAAGTTGAGGTAATTTGTTAAGCAGCAATAGATAATAGAAACTTTTAAACAATATCTAAGAATCAAACTCAATGTAGTCAATGAAATGAAAGATATGATGCTGAAGTCCAGCAGCAAGTGAGAGAGTACTTGACTAGATGAGAATTATAAAGTCTGATTAACATGATGTATCACATTGATTAATTTACAAATATTGAATAGCACTTGCATCTGTGGGATAAATCCCACTTAATCAGGATGAATTTTTTTTTAATGTATTTTTGGATCAGTTTGATAATATTTAGCTGAGGATTTTTGCAGCTCTGTTCATCAAAGATATTGGCTTGTTTTCTTTTGTTATAGAGTCTTTATCTAGTTTTGTGATCAGGGTAATGCTAGCCTCATAGAATTAATTTGGAAGCTTTCCTTACTCTTCTATTTTTTGGAATAGTTTGAGAAAAATAACTATTAACTCTTATTTGCATGATTGGTAGAATTTGCCTCTGAAGCCATCTGGCCCAGACCTTTGTTTGTTGCAAGTGTTTTGATTATCCATTTAATTTCATTGCAACTAATTAGTCTGTTCAAATCTTCTATTTCTTCCTGACTCAGTTTTAGAAGACTACAAATATTGAAATGATTAGAGTGTGGTCACAAGTACGCTGAACTTAGCGGAAAGCTGACTCTTGAAAAGGGGGAAGAGATTTGGGTGAAATTTGTTTTAGGTGTGTTTTTTGCCTGATGGTAAATCCCAGTCCATACTCTATACGTCCATTCAACTTCACACAGAAAGTCTTGGTGCTACTGGACTGAGAAGTGAAATGATGGGTGTCAAAGTTGCTGAACAATGAATGGGGAGTTCTGGAAATGAGGAAGGCCCCCTAATCTGCTTATAAGTGAAAACATAGCATTAGCCAATTTCTGAACCACTCACAAAGGAGATGACTCCAAGTAGAAAGTGCACATGAAAGCTCAAAGAACTTCAGCAAAATTCCAGCTGCTGCCCACTGCAGAGGAAGCATTCTACAATTAGAGTCCAGCCAACCCAATTTTCTGCTGTCAACAGCCTGCACAGAATCTTCATAACTTGTCCTCCTCGATATTCAGTACACAATAAAAATTACTGGAGTTGAGAAGAGAATAAAAATTGGAAACATAGATAAAAAGGGTAATCCATAGTACCTTTGCCCAAGAAACTCGTGATGTGTGAATTAAGAGATCTTAATACCAATATACATTCAGAGAGTTAATGCAATATATGGTAATGACTGACAAGCAGGTTGAGAGTCTCAGACCAGAGAAAACCAAAAATAGAGCAAAATGGAAATTCAAGAACTGAAAAATACATCATCAAAAAAAAAAAGTGTAATTTCCTCAAAAGAGACTTTTGACAACAGCGAAAAAGAGGAAATTTGATGAATCAATAGAAATTATTTAGTCTAATGAATGGGAAGAAAACATAAAGGTTTCATGTATTTTTTGTTTGTTTGTTTTATGAAAAAGAAGAAAAGTGGGATTCCTGGGTGGCCTGGTTGGTTAAGCATCTGCCTTTGGCTTGAGTCATGGTTCCAGGGTCCTGGGGTCGAGTCCCACATCAGGCTCCCTGCTAAGCAAGGAGCCTGCTTCTCTCTCTGCCTGCTGCTCCCCCTGCTTGTACACTCTCTTTTTTTCTCTCTGACAAATAAATAAATAAAATACTTAAAAAAATAAAATGAAGAAAAATGCCCTGTGTCTTGGTGATCCTTCACCTGCTTACATATTTCATTTCTGATGACTTAGTGTTGAGATGTCACTGGGTTTCGAATGGCGTTCTCAGGCATCTGTGTATAGAACTGACATTTAGAAGAAACATCTGTACTAGTAACACACAGTTAAGGGTCATCTGTGTTTAGGTCAATTTTTGAGTCATGGGTATGGATGAAGTCACTTGGGAGGAGCCAGCATCAGGTGAAAAAGAAGAGGACTTAGGACTAAAGGTTGAGATGTCCCATATTTAAAAATTGGTAGAAAACAACAGGCTTGTCAGAAGTTCTGCTCAGAACTTACCCCAGAGCAGTGGCCAGGAGGATGCAGAGAATCAGGGGTGTTGTACTTTCGCCCTGGAACACCCATATTATTGAAGTGTCATCCCCGTTTAAGAGTTAAATAAGCCAGATTTCAAAGTGATTCATGATTTTCCCAGTTCCATTGAATGATTTTGAGTTGTAGGTATCATTTTAGCCCACGGTTTTTCTGGGATCTGTTTTATCAGTGGTTTATTGCTTATAATTATTACCATGAAGTGGACTTTCAGGAATTGGTGGAGAACAGGTTTGGACTCAAAGTATCAGAGGGGATTTATCTAAGGACACAGGTTTGAAGATAGCATTTCTTGAAACTATCTTATTCCGTATATCTTCTCCAAGAGCCCCACAAAATGGCCAGCAGACGGCAGCCACCTAATAGATATTTGTCGAGGGAACAGATGAATGGATAATAGAAGCTAAATGATAAGGGTAGAGTAGGTTAAGAGAATATATTCAATACATATGTAAATACAAATTTACCAGTAATGGATTACTAGTCATAAACTGCATTTATGCATAATGTCACCTAACAGATATTTTACTCATAAAACATGTAGAACTTTAAGGAGAAGATGTAGAACAAATTGCAACTTGGCATTATTTCTCAAAGTGCCAATAATTTCAATGCTGCTCTTAAAATTGAGCCTGAGACCATTATTACCATACAGCCCCCAATCATGTTGTAGCATAACTAGGAAGATTATTTCATCTGTCTTAGTGATCAGTTGCAGTCTTCAGAATCTTTGCTAAGAGCAAATCAACTGTGCAACAATTTATATCAATTATTTAGAGCAGTGGAATGGCTAGAATATCAGTCTTTGAAAAATAGGATTGAAGAACCAGAACCCTTAGAGCAGGACTTTGTTCTATGAGAAATATTATTAATAATTTTCAAAATCCTAAGCAAATGATATTTGAGAATATGCATGAATGGTAGAAAGTATAAATATTAATTGAGGCTGAGGAGTATTAATCCTTGATAATTAGTATTCTTCCATTGTATTAATCAGGGATGAATCTAAAATTCTACAATCCAGAATACACCAAGATGCAAAGGCTCTAACAGGATAGTTTTGTTTTGTTTTGTTTTGTTTTTTTTTGGTCATGTAATAGCATGGAGATGAGGAGAGCAGGTTCCCCAAACAGCTCTGTATCATGAGGTCATGCAGAGACTGACTGACTCATTTTCCTTGAGAGACTTGTCCTCATCTTCATATGAAGCTAGGTCACCTGTGTACTCACATTCCAGACTGGAGAAAGGACAAGTGCATGGAAAATAAGTGACTTCTTTTCAAGAAAGTAATGGGGAAATTCTGCTGCACAGTTCTGCTCATATTCTATTTATTGAGAAAATAGTCTAGGTATTATTAGTTCGTAACTGGTTAGCTATATGCCCAGCCACTATTCTATTTTAAAAGAAATATACCCACAGAGTGACTTCCCAAATATTGGTTCTTACCTTCTCCCCATATAAAACACACTCAAAAAATTATGGCAGAATGTTTGTGTTTCCTCCCAAATTCATGCGCTAGAGGGCTAACACTCAGGATGGCTGTATTTGGAGGTGAGGTCTCTAGGGAAATAATTAAGGTTAAATGCGATCATAAGGCTGGGGCCCTGATCCAGTTGGAGTGTTATTCTCATAAGAGGAGGTATTAGAGTCTCTCTTGTTCTCTCTTCCACACACACACACCAAGAAAGACTGTGGGAGGACATGATGAGAAAGTGAGCATCTGCAGGCCAGGAAGAGAATTTTCACCAGAAAGAGAATCCACTAGAATCTTGATTTTGGATTTCTAGCCTCCAGAATTGTGAGAAAATTAATTTACATTATTTAAGCCACCCAGTCTGTGGTATTTTGTTATGTAGTCCAAGCTGACTAATATACACACAGACACACACCCCCCCCCAATACTATTCAGGAAGAAAGAATGGAAAACACATAGCAGTAGTCCAGAAAAGTTGTAAAATGCACTTGGGCAGGATTTCTGCCCTGGCTTAGAATACATTCCTTGGGCATCCCCTCTGGGCTTTGTAAATTGTCCTTTCACCAAGGCACTCAGAAAGATACTGATAAAGAGAATGCTTAAACCCTTCCAAAAGGCAGTAATGGATGTCCTTGAAAACTCGGAACAAAGATAGGAAATACTGCTGTTGCAATGAGCTTCTCAGTTCACTAGAAATGGTTGGATTCTAGGGTGGCCGTGACATTTAGTCAAGAGACAAGGAGAGTGTGATCCCCGTAGCATGTAATGGTTCCAAACAGATAATCTTTTTGGTTTGACCCACAAGGATCTTCAGGGGTAGCTAGTTGATCATGATGTAGTGTAGGACTAAAGTGGATGGGAAGCATCTTTATATCTTAGTTAGTAGAAAAGTTTTACAGAAAAGTACTTTTGGTCAGAGTTCTCTCTCCTGTCCTTCAATGCACACTTTATTTGATTTGATTTGATTTTAATTAACATATAATGTATTACTTGCTTCAGGTATACAGGTATGTGACTCATCAGTCTTACACATTTCACAGCACTCACCATAACACATACCTCCCCAATGTCCATCCCCCAGCTACCCTATCCCTACCTCCCCACCCCCCAGCAACTCTCAGTTTGTTTCCTGAGATTAAGAGTCTCTTATGGTTTTCTCCTTCTTGATCTCATCTCGTTTCATTTTTTTCCCTCCCTACCTCCCACAACCCCCCACCCTGCCTCTCAAATTCTTCATATCAGAGAGAGAATATAATTGTCTTTCTGTGATTGACTTATTTCGCTTAGCATAATACCCTCTAGTTCCATCCACGTCGTTGCAAATGGCAAGATTTCATTTTTCGATGGCTGCATAGTATTCCATTGTATATATATATACACCACATCTTCTTTATCCATTCATCTGTTGATGGACCTCTAGGTTCTTTCCATAGTTTGGCTATTGTGGACATTGCTGCTATAAATATTCGGGTGCACATGCCCCTTTGGATCACTACATTTGTATCTTTAGGGTAAATACCCAGTAGTGTGATTGCTGGGTTGTATGGTAACTCTATTTTCAACTTTTTGAGGAACCTCTATACTGTTTACCAGAGTGGCTGCACCAGCTTGCATTCCCACCAACAGTGTAGGAAACTTCCCCTTTCTCCACATCCTCTCCAACACCTTTTGTTTCCCGGCTTGTTAATTTCAGCCATTCTGACCAGAGTGAGGTGGTGTCTCGTTGTGGTTTTGATTTGTATTTCTCTGATGCGGAGTGATTTTGAGTACTTTTTCATGTGTCTGTTGTCCATCTGGATGTCTTCTTTGCAGAAATGTCTGTTCATGTCTTCTGCCCATTTCTTTTTTTTTTTTTTTAAGATTTTATTTATTTATTTGACAGACAGAGATCACAGGTAGGCAGAGAGGCAGGCAGAGAGAGAGAGGGAGGAAGCAGGCCCCCTGCCGAGCAGAGAGCCCGATGCGGGGCCCGATCCCAGGACCCTGGGATCATGACCCGAGCCGAAGGCAGAGGCTCAAGCCACTGAGCCACCCAGGCGCCCCTTCTGCCCATTTCTTGATTGGATTATTTGTTCTTTGGGTGTTGAGCTTCATAAGTTCTTTATAGATTTTGGATACTAGCCCTTTATCTGATATGTCATTTGAGAATATATCTTCTCTCATTCTGTCAGTTGTCTGTTGGTTTTGTTGACTGTTTCCTTTGCTGTGCAAGAGCTTTTGATCTTGAAGTTCTATAGTTTATTTTTGTCCTTGCTTCCCTTGCCTTTGGCAATGTTTCTAGGAAGAATTTGCTGCAGCTGAGGTTGAAGAGGTTCTTGCCTGTGTTCTCCTCAAGGACTTTGATGGATTCCTGTCTCACATTGCATTCTTTCATCCATTTTGAGTCTATTTTTGTGTGTGGTGTAAGGAAATGGTCCAGTTTCATTCCTATGCATGTGGTTGTCCAATTTTCCCAACACCATTTTTTGAAGAGACTGTCTTTTTTCCATTTGATCTTCTTTCCTGCTTTGTTGAAGATTAATTGACCATAGAGTTGAGGGTCCATTTCTGGGCTCTCTATTTTGTTCCATGGATTTATGTGTCTATTTTTGTGCCAGTACCATACTGTCTTGATGATGACAGCTTTGTAATAGAGCTTGAAGTCTGGAATTGTGATCCTGTCAACTTTGGTTATCTTTTTCAACATTCCTCTGGCTATTCAGGGTCTTTTCTGGTTCCATATAAATTTTAGGATTATTTGTTCCATTTCTTTGAAAAAATGTGATGGTGTTCTGATAAGATTATCAATGCACACTTTAGATAGGATCTTCACATTGGTGATAAAATCTGTGCATTGTGGACTAAAATTTAAGGAAGAGTCATGGGAATTCCTAGAACTTTCCCTAAATATTAGAATTGTAACCCAAAAGATACATCCCATCCCTGTGGAATCACCAGCATTAGTTTTGCTCTCAAAGACTTGAAAAGTGTAGATTGAATGAGTCTTCATGCATCTCATTTTGGCTTACTGTTGGATCTCTGCTGAAGTTGGATGAGTCCTGGAGAAGGTCTGAGTGGTGGCATAAATTGTAGGTGCTTTTTGAGATGGGTTCATATGTGGGGCCAACCCACACGTATTTGTTGCTATCATTTTGGCAGATTCTTTCTTCTCTATCTCAGTGAACAGAGAACACCACGCAGTTTGCTACACACTAGAGATAGAGGTTCTCATGTGAGGGGACCGCGTATCTTCTCAGTGTTCTGTGCAGCAGGCCTTGAAGTGCTCTGTGGGCCCCCGGGAGGCCCTGAGACCTTTCTGTGGTGTCTGTCCTTAACATAAAGGCTATTTTTTATAAAAATATGGACATGCTTGTAACCTGTTTGCTCTGTTACTGTTTCACTGAAGGTAAGAAACTGGGTAAAGCTGCCACAGTCTTAGAAAAAGCCACGGCAGGGACGCCTGGGTGGCTCAGTTGGTTAAGTGGCTGCCTTCGGCTCAGGTCATGATCCCAGCGTCCTGGGATCGAGTCCCACATTGGGCCCCTTGCTCCGTAGGAAGCCTGCTTCTCCCTCTGCCACTCTGCCTGCCTGTGCTCGCTCGCTCTCGCGCGCTCTCTCTCTCTCTCTGACAAATAAATAAATAAAAAATCTTTAAAAAAAAAAAAAAAGCCACGGCAGTTAGTAATGATGGTTCACTGGATGCACTTGTAGGAGCAAAGTTGTTTCTCCCAGCAGCCTGAACTGACAAAGACATGTGTTAGTCACAGTTTCATCCAATGTTTGTATTTTTAGAGGCTAAATGTAAAAGAGACATTGATCTGTCCAAGAGGGTAGATTCAAGTGAAAAGTATATTATGGAGGTCTTTGTGATAGTATAATGGCAGGAGGAAATGAACCAGGGACAAGAAAAGCTAATTTATGTGAGTATCATTAATATGAAATAAAATTGTAATGGGAAGAAATATTTGAAAAACACAGAACAAAATACATTTGATTTGATTCCATTATAACACAGATCCAATTTTTATGTAAATATTTTCATTAACCCTAATCCTTTAAATTAATTTCAAAAGAGACATAATTACCACTTGCTTACATAAATCCAAGTTGATCCATTCTGAGCCAATAAAAACAGTTCAAGAAATAGTCATGCTTTGAATGGAACTAACATTCAAATCTCAGCTTTTGGCAGAATTCAGAATCTATATGTATTATCTTGAGAATACATAGAGAGCTTATTTGAGAATAGATATTAAGAAGAATCTCTTTGAGAATAAATACTAAGAAGCTCTCAACTGCTAGCCTGCACTTAAAACACACAGTTTTGTGCTTGGTGACCAGATGGCACTTCTGATGTCAAACCGTCTGAACACTTTGGCGTGAAATGACCGCTCCTTACATTTACCATTGTGCTGTTCTTTATCCTTTGACGTGCAGGGAACTTGAAAGGGCTCATAATATGCTTTTCTGTCCATTGATACTCGCAGCAAAATGACAAGGGTTGCAAACAAACTCCAAATCTTTCCAGTTTCCACAGGAAAGAGTCAGTGCTCACAAAATCCGATTCCTCAGCCTCATAGAGCTGGTGAATGGGAATGCTCCAAGTCCAACCCAGGCTTTCCAAAGTGTGTGCATTCCTCTGCACAGATGTCCCGTGTTCAGGAGCAGTAAGCTTCATGAGTTCAAAGAGATGACATAAACTGAAGAGTGTCTGCTCTGTAATCCAAAGAGAGGTTTTGAAAAACGTGAAATCCAGCAAGTATGTGTCACACAAATCAGCCTCAGTAAAGCAATGATAGAAATGTATTTCTCAAGTTGTTTTTAGGATTTGAAAATATGGATCCATTTTTCTTTCAATAAAAATGGGACTTTTGAGTGCTTGTGTGTCTTAGTTAAGTATCTGCCTTCAGCTCAGGTCATGATCCCAGGGTCCTGGAATCGAGCCCCACATCGGGCTCCCTGCTCAGTGGGGCATCTGCTTCTCCCTCTGCCTTTGCTGCTCTTTCTCTGTCAAATAAATAAGTAAAATCTTAATAAAAAATAGGAACTTTTATGGACTAAAGAGAGTAAAAGAAGACAATCTGAGAAATCTTTGGGAAATTGTGATTTCTTATGCCTGTGTTTTGAGTGATTCTACAATAATTATTACAGGAGGGAATGTCAGCTTTGAGCTTCTGTCTGAAATCCAAACCACTTGACATGTGTGATTGGACAGTTGAAAGAGAATTTGGAAAGTCAGATTGTTTTCCCGTCCAAAGCCAGATGTCTGAAGTATTTACAGGCTTATAAATATGATTCTAAAATCTCCTGTCTGTCCAGAAGTATGGTGCTTATATCTCTCATCAGTTTTCAAGAGTGTCTTCACCAGTCTCCCTTCTGTGCTTTTTACCTCTCGGAGCTCTTCCCATGAAATCGTTTCCAGCCTTCCAGGACTCTGAGAGGGTGAGTGCTGTAGACTACAGTCTGGTCACATTCTCTAGGTGTTCAGGGGGGTTTGTTCAGAGTCAGGGTTCACAACTCCCACAGTAAACTGCTGTGCGTGTAGAGACTGTCAATCTTATTTCAAGCAAAAATTTAAAAAAAAAAAGGAAGGAAGGAAAAGAAAAATAGTCTCCATTTAGATTATAGAAAAGGTAAAAGGCAGGAGAATGGATAAGTTTGTGGGCACAGATACTCCATATTCAAAATACTCCTTTTTATTTGTTTTTTTATACTTAATTTTATAAGTTATCTATATCTATAATATTTTTCAAAAGAAAGTCTCACCACACACGTAGGAGGATGGCAAAAAGTCTGAAATACCGGCATCGGTGAATGCTGACGAGGATGTGGGACCACAGGGATTCGCACTCACCGCTGCTCCAAGAGCAAAATGGTGCAGCCTCTTTGGAAGACTAGTTTCCGACAGGACTGAACAGACTCTTGCCACACAGCCCGCAGCTGCACTCTTCGGCAGCTCCTGAAGAAGAAAAAACACATCCATGCAGACATCTGCGTGTGGATTACCATCATCAACGAAGACAGTAGGTTAGTGGATGATTCAGGGGTGCAGTGAGAAGGCCTGCAGGAGCGCCCAGTGTGCACCAGGGAGGAAGGAAGACTGGGAAGCTCTGTGCGCCTTCAGCGACGTGACCTTCTGAAAGACACGAAACTGTGGAGACAGTGAAAGACCAGCGGATGCCAGGGGCTGGGGCGGGAGAGAGAAACGGGCAAAGACAAGGAAGGGATCCTTGGGCAGGGCAGTGATTGTGTATGACTCTGTAAGGGTGGGTGTGTGTCCTTAACACATTTTCAAACCCCACAGATGGCACGACAGCAAGAACGAACACTAGTGTAAAGTACAGCCTGTTGGTGATAAGGATGTGCTTGGCTTGGCTTGTCAGTTGTAACAAAGCAGTGTGGGTGCGTGTGGCTAATGCAAAAGACTGTGTGTGTGCGTGGGGTGAGGTGGATGGCAGCTCCCTCCACCCTGGGCTCCGTAGTGCTGGGAACCCTGACCTGCTTGGAACAATAGTGTGTAGATTTAAAAACATTCACAGCATTTCAGAGACTAAATATTCCAAGGCAAAAAAAGAAAAATGAAAAGAGGAGTCATTTGGACTATGAGGGTATTTTTATTTAATTCAAGGTCAGAGGAAGCGAAGCTTGAGTCTGGGAGACTGTGGACTCTGAGAAACAAACTGAGGGTGTTGGAAGGGAGGGGTAGGGGGTTGGGTGAGCCTGATGGTGGGTATTAAGGAGGGACATATTGCATGGAGCACTGGGTGTGGTGCATAAACAATGAATTTTGGAACACTGAAAAAAATAAAATGAAGCTGAGTTCAAAAAAAAAAGGTCAGAGTATTTCAACTCTATGACTTAAAATTTTTAATCAATCTTAGGGGAGTACTTTTGTCATCTTAGTTGTATCATTGTATGAAAAGCTTTTCAAAAATATGTTCAAGTAAGATGTTCCATAAATTTGCTTATTCTTTATACTGATTTAATATTGAAAATATTAGCTGCAAATTTGTTCTGTTCTTACACTTAATCATTAGAAGTTACACTGTTGTCTTTAAAATAGAAGAATGCTTTGGGATGTCTGGATGTCTCAGTCAGTTCAGCCCCTGCCCTCAGCTCAGTTCTTGATCCCAGGGTCCTAGGAGTGAGTCCCTCATTAGGGTCCTTGCTCAGTGGGGAGCCTGCTTCTCCCTTTCCCTCTGCCTGACCCTCCCCTTGCTCCCTCGTGCTCTCTCTCTCTGTCAAATAAACAAATAAAATCTTTAAAAAAAATAGGAGAATGTGTAAAACTTGTCTCGAATATTAAAGACTTCAGTAGCAAGTGTTTGCTGGCTATAATTACTGTGCCTATACTTACCATTTTTAGATACAGTTCCTTTTCTTTCCTTTTTTGAATAGACTATAATTATTCTTATCAAGTCCTTATACATTCTATTCTTGAAAACACTAGTTTTCCACTGGACCAAGCTATATTTTCAGTGCTTATTTAAGATACAGTTATAGAACATTATCAGACTACATGAAATATTATTCTCCAAATTGTTCTCCTTATTCATTTTTTAAATCATTTCATTTCATTTCTGATATTATTCCTGAGCAGAATGACCATTTTACTGTGCACTCATGATTACTCTGGTGTTAAACTAACAAGAGGTTAAGTGATGCATTTCCCAAAATAATTGTACAAATAATCAACAGGCTGTAGCAGTGGCAATATCTTTTTGACCATTTTCTCTATCCAATGTCTTGTTTATATGGATATTCAGATTATTGGATAAAGCCCAGCCAATAATTTTAAGAAAGTACAAATAAACTGACTTGGTATTTATATTTAGTGTCTCCTTAGGATTTTTTTTTTTCCATGATAACCCAGTTATAGAGAACTTAAAACTTCCTGTTGATCCTATTGTGTTCAGCACACAGTTTTGGCAAATTGAAACAGTGAGGATTTTGCTAAGTTTGGATAGTAGGATTTCCATATAATACTGGAAATATTTTTTTTTCTGATGCAATGCCAGAAAGATAATTATTAATCTTTCTTAAACTTTAATAGCAACACACTATATGGATGTCACTGTTATATACAGAAAGAATAAAAATACAAATAAAGTTCTTTCTATATATAGATATGTCAAATTTGAAGGTCAGTAGAATTCAAGTCATTATTTACACTTTTTGAAAATCTGTAGTGTGGTCAAAACTAATTTATCTCTGGTATGATCTGTAAACTTGGTATAAGAAAGGAGAACCCAGCGTTTTTATGAAACAGTCTTGAGACCAGCCTTGCTGTTCTTATGAATGTGTAACTCAGTGCACACCTCTTCCCAGTGCTGATGCTCTTGGGCCACCAAACTAGAATATAGATTGAACGTCTCTTGTATGAACATGAGTATTGCAACAAACCTTGAAATTACTGAATTGTTGAAAACAGTGATACATAATAAATTGTGTCTGCTTATTAGAAAAAATAACATGCATAATATTAGTCATTTAAAAATAAATGTGTCAAGGGGCGCCTGGGTGGCTCAGTTGTTAAGCCTCTGCCTTCAGCTCAGGTCATGATCCCAGAGTCCTGGGATCTAGCCCCACATGGGCTCCCTGGTCAGCGGGAAGCCTGCTTCTCCCCCTCCCACTGCCCCTGCTTCTGTTCCCTCTCTCGCTATGTTTCTCTCTCTGTCTAATAAATAAATAAATAAACAAATGTGTCAACACTTAAATCTATGTAAGTAATCATTATGACATGAAATCTGTGTTTATCTAGTCAATACTCATGTTTATTTGAATATGTGGTCAATATAGGGTTTTTTAAAAGGTACTCTTACCATGCTGCTTCCAAACATTTAAAAATAGTATTGGAGCACCTGGGTGGCTCCATTGGTTAAGCATCTGCCTTTGGCTCAGGTCATAATCCTAGGGTCCTGGGATCAAGTCTCACACTGGGCTGCCTGCTCAGCAGGAAGTCTGCTTCTCCCTCTGCCTGCCACTCCCCCAACCCCTCTTTGGCTCTCTCTCTCAAAAAACAAAAACAAAAACAAAAACAAAAAACCACTTAAAAAAAAATAGTATCAGTGAGTTTATAAACCACATTTAAGTAAGTATATCTTACCCAAGTTTGGTTTCATTCCTTCTTTATGTAAAAAGACAATTGCTGTTACATACAAAATCACAGTAGTTTTAAAATTTTGGTTTCACTTTTACTTTTCTTCTTATTCAGCTTTTTGGTATGACAAACTAAATACATGAAAATGTGACAAAACAGTACCGTAAACACCCAAGCCTCCCACCCAGACTCGCTGGCCACTGACAGCTTCCCACATCTACTGACTGCCTCTACTTTTATGTGTCTGTCTGTTCACATGTTCACCTCCCTGCCTGTCCATTTATCCCTGTATTTTTTTAAAGTAAATTGCATTTCTACAAGACCACTGCCCTAACCACTGAGCTATGGAGCCAAGATGAGTGTCTTTTTTTTTTTTTTTTAAGATTTTATTCATTTACTTGAGACAGAGCATGAGAGGGGAGAGGGTCAGAGGGAGAAGCAAACTCCCTGCTGAGCAGGGAGCCCAATGTGGGACTCGATCCGATCCCAGATTCCAGCGTTATGACCTGAGCCAAAGGCAGTGGCTTAGCCAACTGAGCCACCCAGGCACCCCATAAATTGCATTTCTAATATGGTGACATTAGGCAGAACATGTTTAATAAAGTAACTCTTAGGACATAGTAAACAGGTCACCTAACTTTTTATAGAAGTGAAAAGCACTGAGTGATCCCATGGAAGAATGCCAGGCTTTGCAAAAAACCACTGGATGTCCATATTCAAAAAATAAAAACGGACTTTGATCCAGACCACACACTGTGTATGAAAATTAATGAATCCTAGAAACTAGAAACATTTGTACATTGTATGTCTAATCATCTCAGAATGACTAAAATTAAAAAGACTGAGCATAACAAATGTTGGCTAAGATGTAGAGGAACTAAAACTTTCATATGCTGCCCCTGAGATTAACTGGTTACATGGTTCAGTTCAATTATAAAACAGCTTGGGTTTCTTAAAAAAATTAATAATCATATAGTATGCATTTTTATTACATATATTTTGAAATCTAGATGTCTTCTTAGGTTTTTAAAAAGTATTTACTTACTTATTTTTAGAGAGAGAGAGAGTGAGCACAATTGGGAAGGGCAGAGGGAGAGAGAAACTCCATGGATGTAGGGCCCCATCTCATGACCCTGAGGTCACGACCTGAGCTTAAAACCAAGAGTCAGACTCTCAACTGACTGCACCCCCCAGCGCCTCAAATCTAAATGTTTTAGCTCATCGTTTAGTGAGCTTTTTATGGAAGTGCCCGATAATGCTTTTATTTTCTTTGCTATAAGTAACACTATTCAGTAGAACTTTTTGCAATAATAACATTTTCTTTATGGGCACTGTTCAGTGGTAGCCACTAGCTACTTGTGGCCATCGAGCACTTAAAAGGGGTTAGTTTACAGAATGACTTAGATTTCAATTTTTAAAAATTTAAATAGCTACACAGGCTAATTACTATCATATTCAACAAGACCTCTCTTACATTCTGTTTTTATGACTCTGCCAAAATATTTAACTCTTTCACTGTGGATCCACTTTCAGAGTGCTTCCCATTTTTGGTAAATATTAATATAGCTGATGTAAATACTGTTGTGCATCATATTTTACATGAATGTGTGCATATGCCTGTGTTCTGAAATGAGTTTTGCTGCCGCTTCAGTAAATTATGCTGAACAGTGTCCAGAGTGTGTGTTGGAGTCACACGGCACAGCCTGGGGAAGCCTCACATACTCAGACCTGTTGTCAGTGTTGGGCTTGACAAGCATGGCCAACTAGTGTGGTTTGGGTCCTCCTACTGCGCAGGCATAGTACCCTACGTGACATTTGGTCACACTGACAATGAAGTCATTAAGTTTCCAGAGTGTGTGTGCTATACCAGTGTAGCTTTCACCTTAAATTGGCAATTATTAAATTTTCATTTCTTTTTAATAATTCTTTTAGTAATCCTTCATAATGTGTGAATAAATTCACCTAAGTTCCTATACTCAAGGATATTTTAAAATTCATTTTCTCGTTATATTTTTATTACTTTATTAACTGAATAATGTTTAATTTTCATCTGATTATTTTTGAGGTCTTTGTACCTCACTGTCCTATCTGAAAATGAAAGAGTTACAAAGGGTCTTTACATAATTTTGTACATTTTGCTCCGCTTTGATAGGGGCCATGGTTTTCTCTGTTATTCTAATAATGGAATAAACCTTAACTAATTGAGGACACAACACGCAGAGCTTGACAGCCTTATGGAGAGCAAGGACACTGGCCAGATGGTCATTTTCCCCATCACTCTGTACTCCCGTTGGTGACAGCACTCACAGTGCTCTGGTTCTCTTTCATCACAAGATTATCAGAGTCATCTCAAGACATTTGATTTGTGTATTTATCTTTCATCTTGAACTTACTGGCAACTATTGAAAATAATTAAAAATCCTAAGTGAAACAAGCTTCTAGTAGGTTCAAGTCTGATGGGGTAGTAATAATACTGTAAGGGAAACAACATATGTAAATTATATTGAAATTCAGAGAAATTAGAGTTCTCCATACACTGCATTATTTATCCAGGTTCTAACTCTGTACGTTTGTAAGTTATGGATAAAAAGAACACTCATCATACCACAGTGCTGTGAGGACTAAATGAGAAAGAGGTGTAGCGTGCCTCCGACAGTTCCTGGTATTTGGTAGACACTTGTAAGCAGTGGTCTTTCCTGTGGCTTTGCTAACCCTTGTAACAGCACCACCAACAACATGGATATTAGGATGCTTATATTCAAGGGGATTGGACAGACCTAGCAGGAGCAATTGGTTGGATCGTTCTGCTGGGGCTGCCATAACTGAAAGCCGTGGTGGCTTGAACAAGAGAAGTTAGTTCCCCAGAGTTCTGGAGGCTGAAAGTCTGAGGTCAGGGCCAGGAAGCCTGGGTTCTCATAGAGATCCTCTTCCTGTCTTACCCTGCGGCTGCTTCCCACCTTCTTCCTGGGCCCTTGTGTGGCAGGGAAAGATGGTGAGCAGACTCCCTGGTGACTCTTCTCGTAAGGGCACTAATCCCATCACCAGGACCCCATTCTCATGATCTCATGTAGACCTCATCATCCCCAGACCCCCACCTCCAAACACCATCACATTGGAGGTTAAGACTTTGGTGTGTGACTAGGGGTCATGGACACAATTCAGTCCATAGCAGTGGTTATACTGAATTCTCTAGGATCCATTAAATGTAGAATTTTGGTTGATGGAATGTGGACCTGGGGGAGACCTTCTGGAAGGACTGAAGTGGGAAGACAGGAACAAATCAGATGAAGTTGTCTGTTGTAGAAAATGCTACCCAATGGCCTCACATCCTTGAGTGATTGTGGTAGCAATATCAGAAGTATCAATAACCACAGTAGTTCCAGTAATCTGCATTGATCCAGTATCTACTGGTTACCTGTGACCAAGGGGGCCTTCTTCTTCCCCTTAGCTTGATTAAACTTGTCTCTGTTCTGACTTCCTTCTCATTCTAGCCACCAGAGAGTCTGTGTGCAAACCAATGAGGTATCTCCCCTCCCTTTTTCTGAGAGCATTTACTTTAAAAACTTGGAGACCCTTCCTCTTCTTCGAGAAGTCAGTCTTTTTAAAAAGCCTCTTGTCATTTATATAGCCCAGGACTGTCTTTATCAAGGATCTGTAGGCTGTCCCTTTGAATGTCATCACCAAGGAAGGTAGAGGGTATCCAACCCTCTGAGTTGAGTTCAGACTCCAATCTGGCCTTGTTCTCCTATTGAAATAACTTTGAATATAAAAGCTTCCCTACTGTCATGTATTGTTCAGTGAAACTTTTTCTTCAACACCTGTCACTGTAGTATTTTATTGACATAGAGTAGTATTTTATTGACATAGAGTAGTAGTCAATTATATCATCATCCTAGCAGTCCTGGGAATGAAAAACTTCTATTGTTCCCTTTTTCAAAATTGGGAACATGGAGGTGGATTCAAAGAACTGAAGGCAAGGACCCAAGATCACACATATAGAAAAAGAAGAAGCCGGCTCTTAGATCTTAGCAAATTCATCCCACTGACTCCGCTGACTCTGTGCCACTTCCTTTCTGATCCCTGGTTGTCCTGGAAGAGGCGCAGTGGTTGGGGGACTGCTCTAGCACTTTCTTCCCCATTCGGTTGCCAGCAGCCCTCACCCGGGCCCCAATCCCACAGTCAGCCAATTATCTCCTAGGCATGTAGCTCGCATACACACACTCAGGCTTGAAGGCCCTTCTTGCCTACTCCCTTGCTCAAGGTGCCTGGGAACTTTCCACAGAATCGGGTGTTGTCCACACCACAACAGCTGGTTGGTGGAGGGGAGAACTGACTTGTGCTGTAGTGTGCGCATGGTTAGCATACATCTTTTCATTTAAAAAAATGAAACTAACACAGGTTTGGATGAATTAGTGTTTGATATCCATTCACACAACTGGCCTCATGCACAGCTACTTCTAATCATGTAATGATGCATCTGAGATACATTTACAAGGAGTGTATTTCAGATATAGAAGAGGGGGCAGGATGTCACATTTATGGAAAATAGTAATTAGGTTATGAAGTGTATGTGGATGTCAACTGGATTACAGAGTCAGGGATTCCATTAAAATGGAAGCCAGGAGTCTATGTATTGGTTAGCTCTGATGTTTAGGAAGGGGGGTTGGTCTCATGTCATAAGCAGCATAAGTACCTGACCCCAGTAAACATGGGAAATCGTTCTGAGCTGAGAGCCTAACAAGTTAAGTAAGATAACCACAATAAATAAATAGCACTCATAATAAAAAAAGTATTTAGATGGTGTGAGATAAACTGTATATTTTAGCTTTCTGAGTCAAAATAAGAGTTACTTTTTCCTTATCACATAGTCTATGCTTATTTAAAATCTTTGATACAGTTGAGTTTCCTTAAGGGCATACCACTCTTAAAGATGTTATCATATAGGTTATTTAGAAAATTTTTTTAAAGATTCTATTTATTTTTTTGATAGAGATCACAAGTAGGCAGAGAGGCAGGCAGAGAGACAGGGGGTGAAGCAGCCTCCCTGCTGAGCAAAGAGCCTGATGTGGGGCTCGATCCCAGGACCTTGAGATTATGACCTAAGCCAAATGCAGAGGCTTTAACCCACTGAGCCACCCAGGCACCCCGATTATTTAGAAATTTTTAAGAGTAATGTGATGTTTGTCCCTTAAAGTAAAAGGCAAAAAGGCATATGTAGTTGTTTACGAGATACTTTCTTTTCTCTTCCAATGTGATTGCTAACTACCAACACTATTCATATCTGCGAATCATTTCAGGGCGTGAGCACCAAGAGTCAGATTCTGATTAGTACATCTTAACGCTTGCCCAGATTTGAGTGAGGAATCTTTATTTCCATGGTACCATTTGTATTCAGTTCACCTATTGGCATTTATCCTGGATGTTGACTCACCCTCCAAAGGAAATTATCAGTTCAGGAGAAAAATGGGGGCTTAAGCTCCCACTGCAAAGCATAAAGCTCCTCTACCAGGAAAGGAGCTTCAGCCAGAGCACTTAATTCCTACTTGATCATTTGACAAAGAACAAATTTAAGGCTGGCGACTTAACAGAGAAGAGATTTTTTTCCATCAGTGGGACAACTCAAGACGTTGTTCATGATATTTAAACTACATGGGAGAGAGAGTGGAAGGCCTCCATGTGGTGTCTGCACTAAATATCTTGCTATGACAAACTATTTTGAAGATAAAATATTTAACACTATGAAAAGCCACACATCATGGTGTTTTTTAGTAAAAAGTGAAAAAGAGAGCCCTTAACGGTGTGAAGAAAATACAAATGCATCTTTGCATTTCTCTTCAGTAAAGAAGATTCTCTTGGAATCTTCTCTTCAGAAGATCATGTACATAGATCAGCAAAACGATGACCTTGAAAATTTAGAGTTTTTTCCCCTATTCCCTGTTTTCTTCCCATGGCTTTTGCTTGGAAATTGTTTTTTTGTTGTTGTTGTTTTGTTTTTGTTTTGTTTTGTTTTGTTCTGACAAGGGATGTGTGTATGCGTTGTGAACTTGTGTATATGATTGTGCTGTGTTTCTGTGGAAATGTTTCTTTACAAGAAATCTGCAGCTGAAGCTGGCCTGCCTCAGGAGGGAGGCATGGGGCTGGTATTTTGTCTGTCTGCCATGTTGGAGCAAATACCAAAAGGTGCTGGCTGGCATTTCCGGTGCTGTCTGGACTAAGTTGACTACGTCTTGCATATGGGACTATTGAAGACCAAGTAAGGTGAATATTTGGCATAATTAGTCTTATCTCTTATGATATATAGGAAATAGTGCCCTTGGGAGTTGCAGTGAAGGGGATGCATGTTTACACCGGCTAGTATTGGGGACCAGTAAATACCCAGATTCTTTCCAGGACATTATGACTGGGCCTGGACTGAGGTATTCTACTCCAAAAGAATCCTGCTTGGTAGGGTTGAGAAATCCTCCCAGAACACTGAACTCTCTTAATTACAGAAACCCTGTCAGGCTTCAGGACTTCTAAATATGGATATGTTTTAAATTACTTTGGAAATTTTCTTTCTCTTTGTACTACACTTTCAATAAATTTTGTGAATGATCACACTTATTTTGAGTTGTACCTTCTAGAATTCTCAGGCTGTTGTAGATCTTTACTGGAGAACCATGTCCAGACCCAGCCATCGGAGGGGTACTGGGATTATTAACAGAAGAGCAAATACTCAGGCAACAGAACTAACATGGACTTGTTCTGGAATGTACTTGACCTAGTACAGTGAAGAATATTTATTATTGGATAGGGGTGTGGTAATGCAGAGGGATAATTTCTGCAATCATTTAGGTTAAATCGTAATAGAGAAGAAATTGATACTCTGAGGCTGGTAGTCTGGGAATATGTGGTTGGTGAATATACCTCAAGTATTCTGTGTGTACTTGTTTTCCTCTAGAGATCTAAACACAGAGCTGGTAAGTCAGTATGGGCAGGTGCAATGTCTGAGGCCCTCCTCCCCCATTCAGATTTCGGCAGCTGTCAGAGGGCATATGCTCTCTGGGACCACCTCGGACTGTGGAATGGCCTACCCTCTGATGTTGTTCAAATTATGTTCATGGCATTTAGAATATAAGTCTGCTTTTAATTTTTCATAATATCAACCTCAGCGTTTGAACAAGGACTTCTCTTTCTTTTATCTCCCTCTACATCTTCCCCCAGGTGGCACCCCAAATCCCCACTTCTTTCCTCCCATTATACAGCTGATCTTTCTGTTCTCCTGCTTGCTACTGAAAGACTCCAAAGGTCTTGGGACTTGGGACTACATAAGTACAGGTCTACTCCTGTACTTATGTGCTTATTTTCAAAACTCACACCCACACATGCATGGACACATGTGAATGCACACCCACACACACACACACACACGAATGCATGCACCGCACCCACGTGCACATACACATAAACATGTGAATGCATACATATCCACATACGTGCGTGCACACATGCATATCCACCCACATGCATGTGCACACCCACACCCACACATGCATGCACACACACCACACTCACATGTACATACACAGCCATGCATGCATGCACGTGTGTGAATGCACATGTACCCACACATCTGTGTGCACACAGGCACACCCACCCACATGCAAGCATACACCCCCCCACACACCACACTCACATGCACACCCGCACACACATGTACACATGTGAATGCATATATACCCACACGTGTGTATGCACACATGCACACCCACCCACTTGCAAGCATATACTTATGCACATGCACACACATACACATGCATGCCCGCAAACCACACCCACATGTACACACACCATACCCACAAGCATGCACACACATGAATACACACATACCACACCCACATGCATGCATACACATACACAAATTGTAAATATATGAACTAATTTTTATTAGTGGACATGTCTATATGTTAAAATTATAGGCTACTTTAGCTTATTTTTCTTTATTTCTGCTGTCCAGATTTTCCAAAATGAAACTATATTATATTGCCTCATAAAATTAATAGACTGCATTACAAACAATTTCTAGAATAAAATGGATACTGTGTAAGTTTCAAAGATGTGACAAATTGCTATATTAGCGTTTCTCCTCATTTGCTTACTCTGTGCTTTCTCTCTCTTCTCTAGACTGCTGTGAATCATGTGTAAATCAGAGGTACATGCATGTAACATAAATCAGGGATACACACACACACACACATAAATATTATGTTAATGATTTATATTTTATAGGAAGTTATGTTCCAAATTACTGAATCAAGGAGTCATCAAATACATTTTCATCACCATAAAGGGAAAACAATAATATTAGTAATACTCCTTTCAATATCACTGCAGGCAAATTTGAACTCCTATGAGGCACAGAAGTTTCTGCTTGGAAGAAAACAGGCAACACAAACCTAAAAAGATACAATTCTTCAATTGTGAAAATACTCCCCTCTTTTTGCTTCTTCCTTGCCACGAGCTCGTCATTATCCCAATAAATATGGTCCAGGATGTGTGGTGTCTAGAAGCCATAGGTAGATAAAAGCCCTGGGCCCTTTTATTACCTGAACCATGTTTCTGACCTTCAGAATTAATGAAGACAACCTGGTGTTTACTTTCGCGAGGAGATTTCTTTTCAGCCTGAAACAAACTGAAAACACAGAATGAGAGATAATATCGAGTGTATTTATTTCCCACATCTATTTCCTATATGAAATATAGAAGAAATTTGATCACAATTTCTCTCTGATCACTATAATTTTGTCTTTAATTAACCTTGGGTCTTATTCTGGAATAACTGATGTTTCCAGAGTACAAGCTTGGAGTGTGACTAATGTTTGAAAAATCCTCCCTTGACATGTTAAAAATGAGGAGCAAAGAACGCATCTTTAAATTTGCTTTACCACGTTTTTCAAAAAAAGCAGATATTGAAAGACTATATACATTTGATAGATGATAACATTATTACAAAAGAAAAACAAGTTGCATTGTTATTCCTTAACTCAAAATGAAAAAAAACAAGCCTTTTGGAAGTGACTAATCCTGTATGTGCAAGGGAAGGAGCAGCAGGGGACGCACATGCAAATGAGGAAGTGTGAGTGTGGACAGTGGGAGTACAGACTCAAGGGCTTTTGTGTTTTAACTATTTGCATCTCTCAGTTTCAAACTGGGAAGAGCATTCACATACCAACTTTATGTTTGGATTTAAGTTATCGTTCAGCACAGGACACCTAGTGAAGCAAATACGAAATCTCTTCTTCAGATACCGTTTATTTTTACTGTCAGGCTGTGTTTCTGTATCATTTTGCTGGTGCCTGAAAAGTCCTTTATTTGATAGACCGTTGACTATAACATTTCCCCATCGGAATAACGCAATGGGCATTCCTGAACGCTACCTAAGCAACCAGTCTGTGCTTGGGTCCCTTGTCCCCTGCTCTGGGGAGCTGACAGTCTCCTCCAGCTCTGGTAGACCACCCAGAGTGTTCTAAAAATACTCTTCCTTTTGCTGACAGGCTCCCATCAGCCCTCCCATCTAGAGTTCTAACATCTTCCTTGTCCATCTCTGTCTAGTAAAATCACACACATTTGAAAACTAACTTACTTATCCACCTTTTCAGTGCCCTTATATTCCTCTGAAATAGAAAAAAATCCCACAAAAACCTTTTCCGAATTCCTTAAATACCTTTTATCATCAGTCAGATCACACACAACTGCTTTTGTGTTTTGTTTACTAATTGAAGAACATGGCTTCATGTCATCGCCTAATACTAGCAGCCTGGATGAAATCATTGTATCTCCTAAGTGGTGTAAGACAGTAATTATGTCGTTAGTGGATGCTGAATCGTATTGACTGAAATAATAAATTATTGGCGATGTAAAATGCCCATATATAAATCTTCATATGCTTCAGAAACTACAATAACAATCTGTCAACTGTGTTGTATTCTCTTGATGGCAAAACAATTAATGAGGGTGAGAAGAAAGAAAAAAATAGAATTTGCAGGCAATTAATTTTTAAGATTCAGGCGAAAGCTAATTATCATTAACACTTGGCATAAAAGATTTTCACATGTATTCCATAATAAGATATTGAAAAACCTTAAAATAGGTGAAAAATACTTCCGTTTTCTTTCCAAGTAATGAGGTACTAATAGAGTATGTATATCCTTGGCCTTTCTAATAATAATCCTTGCCAAATATAAGTTTTCTCTCAAGATTGCACTGTTGAATTGGGTTATGAAATAAAGGCCTAGGAAATTAAACATCCATTCTGTAAGAATATAAATGCACTAGAAATATTATGGGATTAAAAAAAATCTAAAACCTGTGCTCTAGTGATCCTAAGGCTGTTACTTAGCTTTTTAAGTACTGTATCATATATAATGTGCTAGATTCAAGCCTTAAAAATCTCTCTAGGATATGTAACATTGGAATAACTTAATTTACTATAAATTTGTGGATTGTTCCAATGAAATGCACAATATTTTGATATTCTATTTGATATAAATTTGATTCAATCTCCAAAAATTGACATGAGTTCAAATTGGATCAAAACTACAGAGGAAATCTGAGGGGGGCTCCAAAAATGACACGAACTCAACATATTGAGTTTGGAGGTATGGGCAGGGAAACTTCAGCCCCTCTGCATTTCTCTGCTGACTTTCTTAAATCTCTCTATGAAAAGGAGGTAGTGGGGCGCCTGGGTGGCTCAGTGGGTTAAGTCTTTGCCTTCAGCTCAGGTCATATCCTGGGATTGAGTCCTGCATTGGGCTCTCTGCTCGGCAGGGAGCCTGCTTCCTCCTCTCTCTCTCTCTCTCTGCTTGCATCTCTGACTACTTGTGATCTCTATCTGTCAAATAAATAAATAAAATCTTAAAAAAAAAAGAAAGAAAAAGAAGAGGGGGTAGAAATAGTACTGACAGGATTCTTGTAATGTTGGTTAGACCATAGTGTGAGGATAATTGTGAGGTTCTCATTTCTCTCGCTGTTCCTCCTTCTGTATATGTAGTTGATGTGAGAATGAACTTGTAAGACTTAACCACATTGATTCAGTGTCTACTGTTTGGCAACAGGCCCCCGATTCGTTTTTCACATCCATCTACTTCCCTGTCCCAGTGTGTCCTATATATGCACATTGCATCATTGTCTTAGGTTTGAGAGCTGGTTGTACAATCCAGTTGGGAGCTTGGTGCAGAGGTAGCATTGAGGGCCTATATGGGGCCAGAACATAAATATGCATTTATCACAGGACTCTGCATTTGGCTGCCTTTAAAACTTGAGGAGAATATGATTATTTTGGTAAAACTCTTTAAATACTATGATATATCATTTAGACACCATCTTTACTTCTTAAAATACCCATTTATTTAAATGAGAGAACACATAAAATAAGACTCCCATAAATAGGTCTCTGCTACCTTGCATTGTTTGTGTGTGTTGGATTGAGTTATATAAGGTATGAGAGGGATTCATTTGATTATGTATCAATGGCTATATATCCATGTTACAAGATTAAGCCAGAGTGGCAAAAATATCAGAACATCTAAACATGTCATGATTCTTCATTTTTAGCATATGTATAAATGTATGTCCTAGGATTACTAACCAGATCAATAATCAGTATATATGACTCGGTATCTGACCTGATCACATAATGATATTCTTTGATTAGTTAATAATTATCACAGTTCAAATATCAGATTCATAGCAAGTGTAATAATAGACATTAAGATAATGTATGATCTTTTCTTGGGTGTTTGAAAAAGACCACAAGGTCTGGTAGGACCTCAGAGCAATCACGAGGAAAATAATTTAACCTAGTACTTGACAGTTGTAACAGTTTGTGTTAATTGAGTGTTCCTGTTGGTGGAAAGTAGTTATCAAAGAATAAGCTTAATAATAGGCCTCTGATATTTTAACTCTATTGATGGCATAACCTACTAAGAAGTAGGTTATGTCCATGTGTTTAAATTGAGGTCAAGTATAATATATATTTTACAGTCAACCATTGATTACCAAAGCAATAATAATTTATATTACTCAGTTTCATATTGATCAATACTAAGTCAAGTGGTTTGAAAAAAATGTATACAAGTAGTGCTCTATAAATATTCAGAAGTGATGAGTCTAAACAGAGATAATTTCTAGTAAATCCTTATTTGAAATAATTTTAGGAGAAAAAACATAATATTGTATACTGTTAAGTAAATTAAACTTCACTAGCAATAATGATGCCTACATTTATGTAGAACATTAATTTTGAAACTACATGTATGTGGATTTGTTGTTTAGCAAAGCTGGCTTGTGTTATTTTACTTAACCCTTTAATACCTGTGCAGACTTTGGGAATTTGGGATATGGGCTGTTGCTGTCATACTAGCCATGTTCAAGCATTCAGGGGCCACTGAATGGCTTGTAGTTCCCATGATGGGTAGTGTAGATGTAGAACCTTCCATAATCACTAAAAGATCTACTATACAGCCCTGCTTTAGAACACTTCTAATTTCTCTTCTTCAGTGAAAATTTTCCAGACATTTGCACCAATCTGTCTCAGTTTTCCTGGGGTCTCCTCTCTGGGTTCAGCACTTCTAGTCCTTTCAACTGGTGGATTTGAGTACTACTCATAATTCATAACCTGAGGTGGATTTGAGTACTACTCATAATTCTGAACTCATTCTTCTTGAAGTACTACAATGTATGAATAACCCTCTTCATTTCTTGGGAATCTGCCACAGATTTTAGTACATTAGACAGTACTCTTTGCCCAAGATATTTAACTAGTTATAAGTCAGTGTAAATAGTGGTGTCATTAAGCACACATTTCTCAATCTTAGAGTTTTTTGCAGTACATAAAAAAAAACCACATTGTTTTGTTTTTGTGTTTTTCTTTTTTAGGTGTTTAACATATTATGTAGTCTTTTTTTTTTTAAGATTTTATTTATTTATTTGACAGACAGAGATCACAAGTAGGCAGAGAGGCAGGCAGAGAGAGGAGGAAGCAGGCCCCCCCGCTGAGCAGAGAGCCAGATGCAGGGCTCGATCCCAGGACCCTGGGATCATGACCCGAGCTGAAGGCAGAGGCTTTAACCCACTGAGCCACCCAGGTGCCCCATATTATGTAGTCTTAATGGAATTATTGACGAATGCAGTTGATAGAACGTATTGCTGGTTTAATACATGGGGTTATGGAACTTTGTTAAACTTTGTTTTACAAAAAAATGCAAAAGAGGTTAGCAGCTGTGTGTGGAGAAAAGGTCTGATCTGAAGGCTCATAGTTGGGTAATTCCCGCATCTCTGAAGTTTGGGTTTATGAATTAGGCTCCAAATACTTTAAAAACATTTGTACAATCATTTGACAATATATTTGGAATAAAAATAATACTAATTATTGGGTGAACATCAATGCTCTGTAAAGTTTCTTTGCTCCCTGAGTGTGTATGTATGTCTGTATTTGTGTATTGTGTATTGTATTGCCAAAAGAATGGAATGTTTCATTAACTGGAAACAATGTAAAAATGGGATTTTTCATCATTTTTGTAGGTTCAGGTGTCTGTCATGACAGCAAAGATACTAAAGACTTTCAGCACCATAGGGACACCTCATGTTGCCATATTTATTTTATTGTGTCTAACAGTATCTATAGTGTTTAATAGGAAATAGATCAATGTATCATCTATGAAGCTCAGTTTTGTATATGGGAAATATTAGAGGGTAATGCTGATAATGTATTTAGCAACATGAGTATTCATGATTCATATTTGAATTTCAAGGTATACATGTCTTCATTGTTGGAAATAGGCCAGATGTGGTTTTCATGTAATGTATCTTAGCATTAAAGCAGTGTCAACCAATAATGGTGATTAAATCTCTGTAATTTATAATAAAATAAAGAACATGAGATAAAGATCATAGCTAGCCCAAGAGAATTCTGAGGAGCATTGGTAAATAGCATTTCTCTAAAGAAAAGTGGGAAAAAAAAGTGGAAATTGAATTATATGCTGTGTACTTAAAACTAAAAGAAAATGTGCACGTTTTCCAAGTCAGACTTTTAAAGATATTATTGGAGACTTCTCAGTAATCTATAACAATGCAGTAACTTTCACTTAGGAAATCAGTGAATGTTAGAAACTGTTATCATAGAATGATAAATTCTTATAAATTATTATTATAAAATGGAAATTTTCAGGGTGATTTTTCTTTTGCTGTCCTGTAACTCTTGAGAAATTTGCAGAATTCAGTGCTCCTTTTATGCCCTCGAAATTAAGGATGTTATGTTATAAGGAAAACAGTGTAAAAAGACAAAACAATGCTACTCCTTTACTTATTGTCAAATCCCTCATACTATTAGGGAGAATTTAGTAGATTCCTGAGACCCCCCGATAGGGACACCTAGAGAAGGATAAACCTTACAGTAATTGAAATGAAAACCACTGATTCTAGAGGAGGACAGGCAGGAAGCGAGACAGAGGCTGACGTCTCACTGGGTTCAGGGACTGTGCTCTGCCTCTGAATCCATCCTGAACATTCCCTCCAGGGAAGTTACCACCTCCTCCCATGCAGCTCTGGCTTCCAGAGGTGCATCCTTCACCGGCACATCCTCTTGAGCAGCCGTCTTCCCACATTACCAGTAATGCTCTCATTCCCTTTAGCTACACCGTGAGATGAAGTATTTTACACACGGGTCAAAACCCCATTTAGCATAGATTTTAGGACTTCTATTTATAAATTGAAAATTAGAAGTCTGATGTAACAAATAAGTGGAGTGATTTAGAGAAAAGTTGTAAAGTTTTAGACCAAAATTCATGAGTTCTAGCTGATCTGCCATTTCCTTCATATAACAACGTAAACTCTATTAATCTTAAGGGAAGTCTGGGAAAGACTGTTTAAATAGAAGAAGACATTACTGTGCATTTTGAAGAAATAATATAGCAATGTAGCTTACAAATCATCAAATACAGTATTATTAAATAGTTTATCATGCATATCTATATATAATATATTATTTAAACCATCATATGTGTCTGCATAGTCTCGATTCATATATCTATATGAAGTATATATATTGTATAGATATATAATAAACAAATAATACATATTACACACAATTGTAAAAAATATAATGCTATATGTGTAACGTACATATTTATCTCTATATAGAGCCATATTTATCTAGGCCATATGGATACACATATAGATACATATCTTTATTCTGTAGCTCACATACTTCTCTTTTCTGACTCGTCCCTCTTATACAAACTTGGTAATGCCTTCATTTGCACATTTTAGCATCATATGTTTGCTTAGGATTCCCTAAATACCACTAATCTTATTCCTGATTTTCTCTGAAATCTATCTTGCCCACAATTAAGAGGAATTCCTCTTCTAATTTACTACAGAAATTTATTTTTTATTTTTCCTACAGTATTTTTGACTATCTGTAGGGTAGTCTGTTAACTACATGCATCCTAATAACCCTAGAGAATCCCAAGTTGATTAAAGAAAGAAATTTGTCAAGCCTATTTTCACATGATCTGTGTAGTGTAGCTTGTTTGCAGTGGTACTCAGTACTTATTTGGGGAATGAATTAAAGAAGGTTATTTCTTTAAGGTAGGTTTAACATAGTGAAGTGTCAGAATTCTAAAATGGGAAGAAACATATTTTAACTTCTATTTTTGATTTTATGTCTAAAAAAGGTGTTTGATGATGCTCAGATTCATTTAGATAGTGTTGTCCAACATGTTTTGTAACTTTGTTTAGTTTTAAGAATTATTTTCTGCAGTGTTGACATACTAGTCTTTTAGTCAGATTATCTAGATTTAGTCCATTTGAAATGTTAAGATTTACTTTGTGACTTTATAGAATATTAATGATCAGTTTCTGTCATGGCATCTAATATTTCTCAATAAAATACCTTTTATCATTCCAAAGGCATTCCCACCAGAATGTTTCTTCATAGATTAGAATAAATAACTCAGCTTGGAATATCTAGGCCCACTGTAGTATCAAATGTCCTTTGGTGGTATACTCTAAGTTAAATATGGAGATGAGTGTTGATTGTTTTCTTTCTCACACTACACTCCAGGTTTTATGCTTAAATCTTTGATCCATTTTGAGGTAATTTCTATAAGTAGTGTATGATGGGCTCCAATTTCATTTTTCTGAATTTGGTTATCCAGTTTTCCCAAAATTATTTATTAAAGAGGCTACCCTTTCTCCACTGAGTATTCTTGGCTCCTTTGTTGAATATTGGTTGACTGTATATATTCAGTTTATTTCTGGGCTCCTGTCCTGTTCTGTTGGTCTATGTGTCCATTTTTCTGCCAGTACCATGCTATTTTAATTACTGTAACTTTGTGTACTTTGAAGTCAGGAAATGTAATGACTCCAACTTTGTTCTTTCTCAGGTTTTCTTTGGCTGTCCAGAATCTTTTGTGGTTCCATGCAAATTTTAGGATTGTTTTATTCTCTTCCTGTGAAAAATGTCATTGGTATTTTGGTAGGGATTGCATTGATTCTATAGGTGGCTTTGTGTGGTAAAGACGTTTTAATAATAATATTTCTTCCAATCCATGAACATGGGATAGCTTTCTAGTTGTTTGTGCCTTCTTCAGTTTCTTTTCTCAAAGTTCTGTAATTTTCATTGTACAGATATTTCCCTTCCTTGGTTAAATTTATTCCTAAGTATTTTATTGTTTTTGATACAACTGTGAATGGGATAGTTTTTGTTCTTTGTTTTTTTGTTTTTTTGTTTTTTTTAAATTCTACTTTCAGGCGTATTTTTGATGGTGTATAAGAACACACCTGATTTCTATATGATAATTTCATATCCTGCAACTTTACAGCTGCAGGATTTTTTAATTGGTTCCAAGAATGTTTTTGTTTAAGTCTTTAGAATTGTCTGTACTTAAGTACATAGGATCATACATATCATTAGCAAATTACAGTTTTATTTCTTTCTTTTCAATTTGGTTGTCTTTTTTTTTTTTTTTTTTTAAATCTTGGCTGATTGCACTAGATAGGACTTCCAGTTCTATGTTGAATAAGAGTAATAAAATAAGGTTACACATATATCTCCCCTTCGATACAACAATCTCTCCCTGAGTTATTTACTCAGGAGGAGGGAATATGGGTATAAAAAACCTTGTTCTTAAAACTTTTATAGTAGTCTTATAATCCTCATCAATGGTGACCATCCCAAATACCCATCAACAAGAAATACTAGCCAGCAATGCAAATGAAGGGTATACTGATACAGAAAACAGCATCATTGAATCTGAACAACAATGTGTAGCAATAAAGGCAGGCATAGATTATATTGTCTGTGATTACATTTTTAAGGAATTCAAGATCCTGGGAAACCATTGTGTGATGGTAGACCATCTAGTGGATACCACAGTGTGAGAAGGGTTGGCTGTTAGAAGCAGGGCAAGACTTTACAAAGTCCTGGCTCATGTTTTCCCTCAGGCTGTATTTTAGGTGTGTTTATCACAGTTGTCAAGACCTATCATTTTATTGTTGGTAAATAATTATTTAATGATTTGACTAGGTGTAGCTACCAAGATAGCTAGGTCAACTGATTATATTATATTATAATATAGGGATTCAGCAGGAATCCCAGGTAAAGGCATTTTCCTTTGGCATCATCATCAGATCTCACTAACTTAGTGTAAAATAAAATAATAAACAAAGAGATTTATTGCACAATACTATCTTTAACTTAAAAAGACCTCAGCTGCTATGTATTTTCCATGATATATTGAACACACATGTCTGGAACCCTCAATAAATATCTTGCAGAGGTCATGAGGAATAGAGGAGGTAAATAAATAAGTGAAAACAAATTCAATAGGATGAAAGGAGACAAGTGCCTCCTCTGACCTATAATGTTAATATACCATGAAAAAGAAGAACAGTATTGACTTCAATATCCAGACAAATAAATGTATGTGTTTGTTAAATTAATGAAAAGAAGATAAAAAATTTAATAGAAAAAATTATCCAAGTAGAAAATTCATAAAAGGAAAATATAAATGGTCAATATAACCTTAAGAATGTTTCCTTTTTGAGTAATTATCAGGCATATATAATTTAAGATAACATTATAAAAGAAAAATACAACACTTTTTCTTCTCAGAAGAACAATAAAAATTCATAATACTTGATATTGGAATCTATGAAAAAGCAATTATTTCTTAATGGTGTTGAGTTCTGTATTGACACAGCGTTTTTTGTTGGGGGGATAATTCAGCAATATCTGTTAGTTTTGTAATGCATTCGCCTTTTCCACATTTGAGAAAAGCACAGGGTGAGTTACTCTAAAGACTTCAATAAGTGGCTTAAATTTTTTTCAAACAAGGAAACTGTCAGAAAGTAGGCCTCACCCACTGTCTTCTCCAGGAGCCTAGTTTTTTCCATTTCTCTTCTTGACATCATTGGACATCGCTGCCTTGCATCACTCCTCTGTTGTATCCACTTGAAGCCACACAGACCCCTGGGTATCACTGCTATTGTGTAGCCAGACCTACAGGGAGAGAGGCCAGAGAACAAAGGTTTTTTGCAGTTTTTAAGTAAATGGATTATTGTTCAGCTTTACTGAAGATTTGAGAGAAAACACAGAGTTGCCCTGTACATGCTGCTCCTCCCACACACGTGTATTGCCTCAGTGTAGTGCATTCATTGTGATGTGAGCACCAGCATCAGTGCATTGTCATTAACTAGGGCACATTCTTGGTGTTGTACACTTCTGTGCAATTCATAACACTGTATTTCCACCATTTCCCCTCCTACAAAATAAGTTCAACATTTAAAAAGTACCTGTGCTCCACCTGTTAAGCCCTCTCCCACCCCGTCACTTTTTTTTTTTTTTTTTTAACTCCAAAGGGTTTATTGACACAAGTTTCACATCCAAGTCCAGGGCAGAGGGGTTGGGGGCTTACAAACAGGAACCTGGAAGGGGGCCTGAGGGCTCAAGATGGAACTCAAAAAAGAGCATGAAATAAATAGAAGAAGACAGAAGAGGGCCAGAAGAGGAGACACAGACTATCACACAGTGATAGGGACGTGGGATGGGGGGGCGAGGCTCCATTAACATGTCATTTATTTATACAGATATACAGGGAGTTGTGGGGGATCCAGGGGGCCCACTCTGGCCTCCATGCCTGTCCTCTGGCAGTCGGAAATCTTTTTACTAACTTTGTAGTTTTCCATTATTCAAAATAGCTACCTCGACATACATCATAACTAGCTTGGGAAGAAAGACATTTTCGCTTTTTTAAAACACATTTCCATTTTTACTTGAAATACTATTTTTTTTAAATAACAGGGTTAACTTAATTATCTCATTTTAGGGCATAAAATAGTGGATTTTTTCCCCCATGATTATAGAAATGCCTTTTGGCATATTGTTCAGAATGCAGCCTCTCATGAGGATGTGCTGCATTGTTGTAAAGCTGATTCTGTCACCTACAACTTTATGAATTCTGAATATCACCCTGTTTCTGAAGATTATAATAGTATCGACTGCATAGTCTCGTTACAGGAAATTAAAAAGATGTGTGTGCACAGATCACTTAGCTTAGCATCTAGAACACTTGCTGTTTATTGCTCGGTGGTTGTTAACTCTTATTTCAGTTATTACAACATGAGGGATTTCAGTTAGACATAAAAAGTATAGGTTCTTTTACTTGTCTTGATGGACAGTAGAGTGGATGACTAAGGACTTGGAAGATTTTATTTTTTGTGATGTCTCATAAAATCCTAAAGCAATGTTTGCTCAGGGCAGATTAGGTATGTTCTTTTTCTTTAACTAAGCCTTCATATTCTGAAATAAGTTGTTATAATTCAGAGAAAAATGGATCCGTTTCTAAACTGAAGGCTCTTCTTTCCTTCTAAAGAATCACACTCAATACTTCACGAAATACTAGAAACATCAAACATTCTCAGGCTGTGAAATTACCCATGAGGAATAAATATGCAAGGCAAGAAGAATAATGAACATTAGGACAAATAGAATTAAATCTAATCTAATGCATGCTTTACTAAAAGAGCAAGCTTTGAACTGAATTTTCTGAATTGGTCAAGGCTGGAAGTCTGTTAGAAACACTAGAGATGTAACACAAATGAAGTCCAGGCTTGGCCCAGCCGGGGCAGCTCCATCCAGACCTCTTAGCTCTCATGCATCCCAACCACTACTTTCTCCCCACGATTTCTGCAGCTGCACAGGGGCAGCCTGAGTGCCAGTGTTGTATGGAGACTTTGCTTGTGTCATATATATGTGTGTGTATATTCATGCTTTCTTTGTAGATAGAGCACATCCCTATTAGGAATCTACCTAAACATCGGTTTGCAGTGTTGAACACAGTCTTGAATATGTGCAACATGTGGGAAAGGGAATGGAAGTTCATTCCCTAATTTTTTAAAGGGAAGTTATTTCTCTTGTCTTTGAAAAATAAATTTGGTGATCTATTTTTTTTAAAGAATCTCTTGATATTGTACATTTTCCTCAAAGTGAGTAATTGAAAAATAAAACCAAACTTCCATGTAAGAAAACATTCTGATGTAAGATTTACTGACTACATGACTTGGATGGAGTTTTGGCCACCTGCTGTAGCTAAGCCTACCTGTGCCATGTGAACATTAACCACATCAAGTATCAAAGAGCAACTCCATTAAGTTTTAAAAAGAATGACAGTGTTGACTTTAAATACTCACTTCATAAAGCAATAACTCTCAAAGCCTTTTTTATTGCTTGCTAATTAATTTAACAATTTACTTTCTACATCTAATTAACTGCCATATCATATCTTAAAGCTTCCATAAACAAAATAGTGGAAACACCAAAGAGAAAGATACACAAGTCTAAAATTGGCTCTCCAAAATATTTTTAAATGTATATTATAGGATGGAAATGTGTAAGTCATGAAATGATTGATAAAGAAGAAAATGAGACTACAAACAGCCACATTTTGGCAACATGTAATTTAGAAGAAATACCTGATGATGTTATTTGAACAGAGAAAGGCTGCTGTGCTGGAGTAAAGAATAGCAGTGTGCCATACTGGTCCCCGAGGCAGCAGAGAGAATGGACATGCAGCTGAAAGCCGGTATGCAAGCATCCATTTACATTGAGAAATAAAATGTATCATCCCACATTTGTTCTGTGGGAACCTAGAGCAGAGTGGAAGAGTCCCCAAATGAGACAAAAACATTATAGGAAAGAAAACTACAAAAAAAAAAAAAAATCCTACGGTCGCCAAACTGTGGAAAGAACCAAGATGCCCTTCAACGGACGAATGGATAAGGAAGATGTGGTCCATATACACAGTGGAGTATTATGCCTCCATCAGAAAGGACGAATACCCAACTTTTGTAGCAACATGGACAGGACTGGAAGAGATTATGCTGAGTGAAATAAGTCAGACAGAGAGAGTTAAGTATCGTATGGTTTCACTTATTGGTGGAGCATAACAAATAATATAGAGGACAAGGGTAGATGGAGAGGAGAAGGGAGTTGAGGGAAATTGGAAGGGGAGGTGAACCATAGAGACTACGGACTCTGAAAAACAACCTGAGGGTTTTGAAGGCGCCGGGGGGGTGGGAGGTTGGGGGAACCAGGTGGTGGGTATTGGGAAGGGCACAGATTGCATGGAGCACTGGGTGTGGTGAAAAAACAATGAATACTGTTACGCTGAAAAAAAAAATCCTTCATGAAAAAGTATTTTTAAAATATTAACAAATTGTATGTAGCCATGTATAAAAAGCATAATACACTGAGGCCATGTTGGGATATTCCCAGGAATGGAGATTGTTTCAAAATTCAATTGAATTCATAATAACAACCAGATTATATATGGCAAGTTTACAGCCAACACACTTAGTGGTAAAAAACTGAAAGCCTTTCCTTTAAGATCAGAAATAAGAAAAGGATGCGCACTCATGCCACTTCTATTCAACCTAGTACAATAGAGCAATAAGGAAAGGAAATAAATAAAAAAAATTTAAATCAGAAAAGAAGTAGTAAAATTATCTCTGTAGATGACACAGTCCCATAAGTAGAAAATCCTAAGGACTTCACAAACAAACATCTTAAAACCAATAAACGAAATAATTCAAGTTGTGATATACAAAATCAACATACAAAAATTAGTTGTATTTCTATGCACTAACAAGAAACCATCTGAAAGGGAAATTACAGAGAAATTACATTTAGAATAGCACCAGAAAGAATAAAATAGGAACAAACTTAACCAAGAGGTAAAAGACTTGTACAATGAAAACATTGATGGAAGAAATTAAGGAGATATAAATGAAAGAAAAGTATTCTTTGTTCATGGACTAGAAGACTTAACACTGTTAAACTGACCACATGACCCAAGACAACCTACAGATTCGATGCCAGCCCCATCAAGATCCCAGTGGCTTTTTTTTTTTTAATAAAAATAGAAAAAAACTGTCCTAAAATTGATACGGAACAACAAAAGATCCAGAATTGTCAAAGCAATCTTGAACAAGATGAACAAAGGTGGAGGTATCACACTTGATTTCAGACTATATTACAAAAGTACAGTCATGAAAAGAGTACAGTATTAACATGAATGCAGTCGTATCGATGTGTAGGAACTGAATAGAGAGCCCAGAAATAAAGCTCACATAGAGTCAGCTGATCTTTGATGGTGGTGTTGAGACCACACAGTGGGAGAAGGATAGCGTCTTCAACAAACAGTATGGAGAAAATTGGATCTCCACATGTAGAACAGTGAAATTGGACCCATACCTTCTACCACATGCAAAAACCAGCTAGTGGATTAAAGACTTACTGTAAAACTCGTAAAAGAAAGCACAGGAGAAGAGTTTTTCATCCTGATTTCTTGGATGTGACACCAAACACACAAGCAGCTAAAGCAAAAAAATCCATAAGAGAGACTCTCTGAAAATCTGCTTGTTTTCTTCAGTACTTACCTGGCAACTGTTTCTGTGTCCTTATGTTCTCCAGCATCCTCTGTCGTCTGCATTCACATGTACGTCCCTCTATGTTACTTTGGTTTGCTGACTCCTCAACCCAAGCGGAGGAGTGAGATTTTTGTTTTTTTGATTTTTGTTTTTTAAGTTTTATTTTTATTTTTTTGAGAGAAAGAGTGGAAGCAAGGGGCAGAGGGAGAGGGAGCATCTCCAGCAGACTCGTGCTGAGCATGAACCTGATGTGGGGCTTGATTCCACGACCCCGAGATCATGACCTGAGCCGAAATTAAAGAGTTGGACGCTTAACCGACTGAGCCGCCCAGGTGCCCCTAGAAAAATGAATTTTGAAGAGTAATCAAAAGCTATAATATGAAAATTAGCATCAACAACATCAAGTACAAATAAAGGTGACTGAAAACACTAAGCCACACTTACGACCTTTGACCTATTTTAGTAAATGCTGTTTAGCTTTTTATGCAACCAGTATCTGCTAAGGAAAGTATGATGTAAGAAATTAAAGTATTTTCTGGTAAGGCCCATTCTTTTGGTGAAAAGGTTACCACATTTAAAGAAAATGCATTTAAAGATTTTGTTTCAAATTGGTTTTCATCCAAAGACATGTTTTTATCAGACTAAATAACTTGAGTTTTTATAAACTGCAGTTGGTGTGGCTTCAAGAGAAGTCCGCACGCAGGACACCTGGTGAGCAGGGGAGGCTAATGGTGCAGCCAGGGCCAGGCTGGGGGCCGGAGGGAGTGCCACCACAGGGACAAGAAAGTGCCTCTTGTTTTAGATAAATTCCATGCCAGCACAAGTCCTGGTTTCCATCATTGCATTTACCAGCAGAGATGACGTGTTTGAAGAGAACGCATGTAGGAATGTGTCTGATGGCGCTCAGAAGCCTCATGTCCGCCTGGGTGTATGTACCCAGTGTACTCGTGGCCGACACTGAGCTTAAACATCAGGGTAAAAAGTACTCTTTTGGATGAGGGTTTTCCCGAATGTACCTTTCTGTGTCTCTGTGTGTGTCTCGTGGTATTTCTTCTTCTTTATGATAGTTATGCTTTTCTCCCTCACCATCCCTCTCCCCCTTTCTCCCCCTCAGTTGTCGATGTCATTGTATTGTAGCCCATAAAAGAGATACCTAAAAATAAACAAATTATTGGAGACCTGGGGCAGGTGGGTGGCACCTTGGGCTAAGCGAGTGGCTGACTCTTGATTTTGGCTCAGACTGTGATCTCAGAGTCATGAGATCAAGCCCTCATGGGGCTCTACGCTTAGCGTGGCGTCTGCTTGAGATTCTCCCCCTCTGCCTCTACCCCTCCCTTGCCCTGCACAGGCTTGCTTTCTGTCTCTGTGTCTCCCTCAAATAAATAAACCCTTGATAAAAACTTAATGGAGACCCAACAGAATGAGAAACACTGAAACTCCCACTGAGTTTCTTGAAGGTTTATATATTTTTTTTCTTTCCCAATAACTGTGTGTGCTTCAGAAATGGTTTGAGCAGTGTCCCCATAGGAAGGGATTCGGTTTGAGTCTCCTGTGGGATTTGCCCACCTGACTGACACTCAGCCAGAATCTCTCTGTCAGGGGAGGTCCAGCCCCTCAGACAGTTCCTGCTCACTCATTATTTGACTTTGTATATTTGTGGTATTTCCAGTGTCTGGGTGCTGGCCTCTGTGGATGACCTCAGATAATGGAGAAATGCTAGAATATGGTGCAATTTCTCTAATTGAAGGAGAGACAAAGTGGGGGGAGATATTCTTTATAATTCTAGAAAATTGGCTATTTCATATATACCATTTTCTTCAGTTGCCAAATACTTTATACAGATAGAACACATTTTCAGGTCATGCATTTTTCTCAGCTAACACAGCATGGACACACAGACACCCGCACACACAGACACACATATAATCAAACTAAGCGAGGTGACAAGAACCAGGAAAAAAAAATGCTGCTGTATGAAGACACCAGACTAAGTCTGTCCTTCCAGTCAGGTTCTTTGATGATGGGATTTAACTGCGTAAAAATACAATATATTTAAAATCAAAAAAATGCTTTAGTTTTAAGGCATTTAAAAAATTAGTGGTGGGATAAATCTTACACAAGCAAAACATCAAAATTTCTTTCTTTGAAATGAATATTTAAAGAGAACCCCACTACATTCATCAGATATGCTGAGAATAGCAGACTTTTAAATATTTAGTGATGTACAGCCTTTTTCAGAATGATTTATTTTTGTATCCTCTTCTTAGGAAAAAAGGCACATACCCACAGAACTTCACAGAATATATTTGTAGGCCCTCTGAAGCAAATTCATGGCTTAATGGTTTTCAGACTTCAGATTAAGAATCTTGACATTAGAAGTTGTATATTCAAAACGATCACTTACGCTTTTAAAAACATGAACCATCTCATGTCATTCTGCCTTCAGACAGTGTACGAAATACAGACCTGAATATCCAGGTCGAATTTGCTTTTCTATAAGGAAAATAAGAGCTTTTTCACTTCTTCTTCTTCTTTTTTAAGATTATTTTACAAATTTAGATAATATTGGTTATGCTCTTATCCTTGTGGTCAGAAGAACAAGCTTTCTAATTTGCAGTATAGTTAACACAACTAAAACCAAAAATTAATGATAAGGGTAATATTACTATAAGAATTTCACATACTTATATCAGCACTGTATAATAGTGAGTAGGCAAGAAAGAAACTCACTGATTTTTCTTTTTCCAGTTACTTTATTTCATGTGACAAAAATTCATGACCCATTTGTGCAATGTGAAAGAAACCTGTCTGCCACTATACCTGCACCTTGTTGGGGGTATCCCAAGTTTAGGTAGGACAGTGCCAAGCCCTCAGCAGGTGGTCTGGCACACTGAGCCATGGTCCCTGGACCCTGTGACGATCAGTCAGTTGTTGGGGACACTTCAGAGAACAGGATGGAGGAGGTCTTGGGGACCTGGAACAGCGTGGTCCCTGTGGGCATGCTGTAGATGCTGACCAGGTTGTCCATCCCAGCACTTAGCTACTGTAAGGTTTTACAGGCGAGATAAACACAACACCAGGTGAGGTAGGAGCAAGGCAAGATTTATTAAAGGCGCCCTCGGGCGAGGTTCCATGACTCCAAAGAGGAGAGTCAGGAAGTTGCGCTGGGAGTGGGTTGGGGGAGTCTTTTATCTGGGTTAAGACAGGGCATAGGTTTACAGCCATATGAGGTAGGGTATTTAAAGGGTCAGGGGAGTCCTGATGCTCCTGTTTCCTGCATAGGTATCTGGTTACTTGTGGAGACATGACCTGGCATACATCCTTATGGCGGGAGAGTCAAGGGTTAGGAAAGGGGGGTGCCTGGAAGATGGCGGCCTGGCGGTCATTTTTATTGTTCCTCTTGCATTCCCGGGGCCGCGGACCCCACATTCCGACCTTTTTGGTGTAATAGGGGGAGCGATTCAGATCTGGCTACTTCCTGCTGGTGAAGGGGCATCGTTATAGGGTCTTCAGATGTGGGTAGGTGGGTATAGGGATGCAGGAGGAGTTGGTTGACAGTGACCCTGGAAACCTCATGAATGCGATCCTGAATGAAGCAAAGAACACAAGAGGCAATTAGTAATGAGAGGCAAAGGAGAATGAGAGGACTTAGGATCGGGAGGAGCTGGGTCATTAAGGGGGAGAGCCACCATTGAGAGGGGTTTATTCCAGGGCGATGCTGGCCATGAAGGGAGTCGTGGATTTTTGCCAGGGCATCGATATTGGTTTCAACTATACCAGATTCACTGATATAATAACAGCATTCTTCTTTGAGGAATACAGTCTCCTCCCTTGTTCTTGGTGAGAAGGTCCAGGGCTCATCGATTCTGTAGAGCTACCTGGGTCACTGAGGTAATCTGCCATTGTGGGGATGCCAAGGACTCGACTGAGGCCTCCCTTGATGGCTGTCTGGAGCTGTTAGGCTAAATCTCGGATAGCATCTGTGGAGTGGGCTAGGGCCCTGGTGTCCAGTCCAGTGGCCACTAAGGAAGATGCTAAGGAGACCCCAATAACCAGGGGAAGAAATACAGCCCTCTTCTTTCGGGGGAGGGGGGTGGAGAGGATGGCCATTTCTGCTAGGGCTGGCACCCTCTGGGCTGGCATTCTGTGGTGACCAGCTGACTAGACCATGTGATGTCTCAGTGGGTCCAAGTTTCCACTACGAAGAAGCGCCACCTGAACCCAGGGTCACAGCTACCCATGGGCAGCTGTGGGGAGGGGGGTAGAAGGAGGAGGGTGAGGAGAAGTGGTGCAGGAAATCCACAACCGCGTGGGCCCCAGGGTCTGGAAAGTCCAGCCATCCTGTGGTGGAGTTTGCTTTAGGCTGGAGACGTGTACTCACGGGTGGTGTTCCAGAAGTTTTGCCGTGGTGGGAGTTGTAAGAATAACAGTATGGGGGTGGTCCACCTGGGTTGTAAGGACTTTGGGTAAAGGTCTCATAGGAGAACTTGGTCCCCGGGATTTAGGGCCTGGGGGAAGTCTCCACCCAGGCTGTCGGGGGGGGGGGGCGGGGTTGGTTGCATCTACATGAGCCCTTAGGAGGGCTCGGAAGAGGGTCATATAGGGCAGATAGGATGGGGGGGTGGAGGAGAGGCAGGCAGCTTGTGATTGAGTAGGAAGGGCCTGCCATACAGGAGCTCAAAGGGGCTGAGTCCTGATGGGCCCCGAGGAGAGGCCCTAAGGTGGGTGAGTGCTTAGTGGGAGAAGGGTTGGCCAAGAGAGGTGGGTTTCAAGAGTGAGTTTAGTGAGTTGCTCCTTGAGGAGGCCATTGGCCCTCTCGACCTTACCCGAGGACTGGGGATGATAGGGGATATGGAGTTTCCAGGTAATGTTGAGGCTCTCTGAGACTTGTTGTGTGATGTTGGAGATGAAGGCCGGTCCATTGCCCGATTGTAGGGTTCAAGGGAGTCCAAATCTCGGGATGATGTGTTCAATGAGAATTGTGGTGACCACGTCTGCTGTTTCCCTAGAGGTGGGGAATGCCTTGATCCAGCCTGTGAAGGTGTCCATGAGAGTCAGTAGGTATCTAAAGGTTTTGTGTCAAGGCATCTGAGTGAAGTCAAGTTGCCAGTCCTTGCCTGGCTGATGCCTGCAGAGCTGGTGGGTGGGTCCTGGTCTGTGGAGGCCGCCCTGGGCGTTGACCGCAGAACAGGTTCTGCAGGCCTGGTGCATCTCCTTAATGGTCTTTTGGAGGAGGGGGTGGTGAAAGAGAGGTTGGAGAAATTGGTATAGGGCCTTTGGACCGATGAGGAGAGACTGGTGGATGTCAGTAATGAAGGTGTGGATTAGGCTGTTCAGGAGGGCAGTTTTGTCCTGGACATAATACCATCCCTTGTCACCCAGCCTGCCACCTAATGTTTGATGTCCCGAGTCTCCTCATCAGTGTATGAGGGACTGTGGGGAGTGTTGAGAAACAGGAGAGGGGCTGGAAAGGAGTTTAACACTGTCTGCCGGGCAGTAGAGTCGACCTTGTTGTTCCCTAAAGAGATGGGGTCCTTGGAGGCCTGATGGCCATGGCAGTGGACAATAGGCACCTCGGTAGGGTAATTGAGAGCCTCAAGGAGTTTGGCAATAAGAGGCCTGTTGACTATGGGGGTTCCCTTGGTCGTGAGAAATCCCCTTTCTTGCCAGAGGACAGAGTGAGTGTGGGTAATAAGGAAAACATGTTTGAAGTCAGTATAAATAGTGACCCGTTGGCTCTCAGATAAGTGAGGGGCCCTGGTGAGAGCCACGAGTTCTGTCTTTTGAGAAGTGGTCCCAATGGGAAGGGGGGCCTCTTCTTTGACAGCATCCAGGGTGACCACTGCATAGGCCGCATGTCGCCATCCATCTGGTGCTATGAGGGAGCTCCCCCATCCACAAACAGATTGTGATCAGGGTCAGGCAGCGGTCTGTCCAAAAGTCCTGGATGGGAGGGAGAGAGTTCTTCCAGGAGTTGAGAGCAGGAGTGGGAAGGAGTGGGGGTAAACGAGGGTGTCCACAAGAGAGTGGCGGGATTTAGGCGAGGGGAGACAGAGAGTGTGACCTGGGGGTTTTCTATGAAGAGCAGGTGGTAGAGTTGGAGACAGGAAGGAGTGAGTTGTGCCAAGGATTTGTGGCTGACTAAGTCCATCAGTCGATAGGGGGAGAAGACCATGAAGGGTTGTCGTAAGGTAAGTTTGAGGGCCTCCTTTGTCAGAGAAGCGGCTGCCGCCAGGGCCCTGATGCAGGGCTGCCATCTCTGGGCGGTGATGTCTAGTTGCTTGGTGAGTTAATGGGGATTCGGAGACCCTGCTGCCGGAGGCCGTCCATGATGAGCTTAAGTCCTCGCCGCTGGGTTGCTACTATAGGTCTGGAAATGTCCCATACCTGCGGGTCTACGGAGGAGAGACAATCTGGGATAGAGGACAAGTCAGAGGGGAGTAGAGGGAGGATGAAGTGAGCAGAAGTCGAGGGAGAGGGAGAGAGACGAATGGTGGCCTGAAGTTTGTGGAGGATGTCCCTGCCTAGTAGGGGAACAGGGCAGGAAGGGTTGATGAGGAAGGAGTGTGAGAAGGGGAACCCATCCAGGCTGCACGTAAGGGGTGGGGTGGCCTTTGGAGTGGAGGAGGTACCGTCAATTCCCATGACTGTGACTTGAACGAGTAAGACCCGAGTAGGAAGGCAGGATGGAATAGGTAGCCCCTGTGTCCAACAGAAAGGAAACGGACTTACCCACTACCTGGAGTGTGACCCTGGGCTCGGCGTGGGTGAGAGGGATGCCCGAGTCTGGGCTCTGTCAATCATCCTCCAATCCAAGAAGTTGGAAGGCAGGACTTACCGTCTCAGGGTCTCCCCTGCATGGAGGTGCCAGGAATCCCCTGAAGTTGGGGCAGTCCGATTTTCAGTGGTCCATCATGTGGCATTGAGGGCACGGCCTAGTAGGCGCTTTTGGATTGGGGCATTGACGGGTCCAGTGTCCCTCGGCTTTGCACTTGAAACAGGTCCCCAGAGGGACGCGGTTAGGTGCTCCCTTCTGTTGACCTCCAGAACCTGCTGGCCTCAGGGCTGCTACGAGGGCTTGGGGCTGCAGTTGGATCTTCTGGAGTCTGGCTTGGCGCTTAAGTTCCCCTGCCTCCTCTTGGGAGTTAAAGACTTTAAGTGCCATTTTCACCAGATCAGAAATGGGAGTTTGAGGGCCTTCCTCTGCTTTCTTTAATTTTTTCTGAATGTCAGTGGATGACTGAGAAATAAAGTGCATAGCTAAAACAGTCGCCCCTGCCGGAGAGGCCAGGTCTAGGCAAGTGTATTGAGTCAGCGCCTCAGTAAGTCGGGTTCTCGTTGGGTTCCTGAATGATTTCCCTTCACAAACCTTCTACAACTTTAAAGCATGGGGACAGGGCCCGTGGGTAGGAGGAGATGCTGCCCTGATATCCTGAGGAGTGGCTGATTATATACACAGGAGTTGGGTAGGTGAGGACAAAGGGGATGTTCAGAAGGGCTGTCACAGTAAAGAAGACTGTCAGGATACCGGAGGCCTGGTTATTGTCAAGCCAAGGCCGTTTTTCCCTCTAATGAGGCACTAACATGAAGACAATTGGGAGTTTCCTGGTGGAATGTCACATTCCTCCTATCAAACATCCTTGTCAGTGAGTTTTAGGTGTAGAAGAAATTTAACTTTATTTACATTTTCTTCTGCCTCAGCCTCCTTCAGTTTTACGGAGGGGAGGGTAATGTTAGGGCTTGAGGAACTGAGTTACTTGTCTCTGGAAGTTGGCCTATTGATAAGATAGCTTCTTTGTTGTAAATCAGTAGGACATTTGTAAACAGAGGGAGACTCCTGTCTTGCAGGATTGTGATCTCTGCAAGTTAACTATTTGTTTTTCTTTTAAGGCAGCCAGGAGTGCCTGAGGAATGCCACACGTTACCGAGGTTGGGGGGAGAGAGGGTGTAAGGTGCCAGCCTTTGCTTTTTCTCAGCCAGCCTTCTGCTCTGTCATCAATTTGACCTTCAGTAAACTTTGATTGAAGTTTCATGACTGCTGATAACTTTGTCAGGAGTTGGGATAGGAGTGGGGAGGGGGAGGGGTAGATGAGGGCACCTGTTCAGAAGGCCTGAACATAAGGGACCTTGGCCCATCCGCCTTGGTGTCTGTCGAGGTTATTTAGGTACATGAGAATCTGATAATTAAACGTGCCTTCCGGAGGCCATTGGGACTGATTGTCTAATTGGTATTGTGGCCAAGCAACAGTACAGTAACATGGCTTTCGCAGGTCCTGGTCCAGTTCCAGGGTTTTAAGACTGGCCAACAGGCAACCCAGGGGTGTTTTAGGGTCGAATTTGGATTGGGAGATCCCCATGATTAGTTTCCGGGCAACCCGAGGGCTGGAGGAAGGCATCCCCTCCTCCACCACTGGGTTGCGGAAATACTGTGTCAACTGCTATAGAGGTTAGGGTATCTCCGAGCCTCTCAGAGTCACGGAGGTTACCTGGTAACCGGCGGGGTCCGCCCTGACACAGCTGAGGTTAGGGCAGGGCTTTCTGGACGAGGCGCGGAAGCAAGGGAAACTCACCACGGCTTCAGAAGGAGCGTTTGGAAAGGCAGGTCCAGGTCCAGATAGGGAAAGGAGAGAGCCTCCCCACCAGGGTGGAGGCTCGATCTCTTCCCGGGTTTCGGCACCAAATGTAAGGTTTTATAGGTGAGATAAACACGACACCAGGTGAGGTAGGCTCAAGTCAAGATTTATTAAAGGCACCCTCGGGTGAGGTTCCTCGACTCCAGAGAGGAGAGTCAGGGAAGTCGCACCAGGAGTGGGTTGTGGGAGTCTTTTATCTGGGTTAAGACAGGGCATAGGTTTACAGCCATATAAGGCAGGGTATTTGGTGATCGGAGGGTCGGGTGGAGTCCTGATGCTCCCGTTTTCTGCATAGGTATGGGATTACTTGTGGAGACGTGACCCGGGCATACATCCTTATGGTGGGAGAGTCAAGGGTTAGGAAAGGAGGGGGGGCCTGGAAGATGGCGGCCCGGTGGTCATTTTTATTGTTCCTCCTGCATTCCCGGGGCCCCTGACCCAACACCTACCACTGGCAGAATGGGATGCCCCATGAATACCTTTTCTTTAAACATTGCTATGTTAAGTGTTATCAGTCTTATCTTAATTTTAATATAAACTGTTGACCAAACTTCATAAAATTGGTCTTTTCAGCTGGTTTTTTGGAGATACTAAAAGTTAAAGTTACTGAGAGCAGGTTTTTTTTCTTGGAAAAGAAAATCCATAAATCAGATTATCTGATTCGTAATTATATTAAAGAAATTATATATCATTCTAAGAACACATTCTCTCAAAAATCATGAGTTCTGGGCGCCTGGGTGTCTCAGTGGGTTAAAGCCTCTGCCTTCGGCTCCGGTCATGATCCCAGAGTCCTGGGATCGAGTCCCGCATCGGGCTCTCTGCTCCTCGGGGAGCCTGCTTCCTCCTCTCTCTCTCTCTGCCTGCCTCTCTGCCTACTTGCGATCTCTGTCTGTCAAATAAATAAATAAAATCTTTAAAAAAAAAAATCATGAGTCCTGAAATCCACCATTACTGTGACTAGAAAATACTTACTTTTTGTCCTCCTGTTCTGTCAGCTCTGTCAGCTTACCCATCTTGTCCATCCTTGGAAGGGCATTGGTCCCTTGGGCTTGAGCCTTCGTGCTCTGTCTGTGTGAACACCCATCCCTGCGTGGGACTTATATGCTTGGCTGTTGCTATCTGGTTTCTGCAGCTGTGTAGGGAAAGTGGGATCATATTACTGTATGGTGTCAGTTAGCTATGTTAAGAAAGTCTGATGCTGGTTTTAAAATCAAACTATATTTCTGTGGTCAACATGTGCTTCTACTGGACACTCCCTGAAATGTGCAGTCCTTGCTGTACCCTTAACACCAGCAGAGGCTGGCCTCCTTCTTACTCCGCAGACAGCCCTGTGACAAACTACTGGAGTTTCCCAAGATTCCTAATGCAAAGCCTCAGCCTGCCTGTGCCTCTCTTTGTTCTGCTCCCCTGAGGGAGTGCCCTGCATTCATAATACTAGTGTTTGCCTTTGTATTTGTTTTCAGTTTCAACTCTCTTCTCTTAACATATGCAAATGTTTATATTCAAGTGGATCATTTCTAGGTGATTGAACGTGTAGACCCGCATTTTCTACTTCTTATTTGGAGAACTATCAAGAAGAATGCAGTGAACACTCCTTACCTTTCACGTGTTAGTGAATTGCTTAATGTTTTGCTAATTTAAAAAATCCTCCCTTTTTTAAACCATTTAACATGTTTGTCCTGTAGATGAGGATATCTTCCAGTATCTCTCCAATACTCAGAAAATTTAACAGTGTTGCTGTACTATTTTTAAAAATGTCAGTGCATATTAAAGTTCATAATTATTCCACTAAAGTCCTAAGAGTTTTATTTTCTTGATTCAGAATTCAGATAAGAATCATGCAGAGAGGTTCTGGTCCAAGATGTCAAAGTAGGAGGCTCCTGAGCTCACCTCCTCCCTTGGACACAGCAAACCTTCATCTGCACGTGCAGCAGTGCCCTAGGAAGGACATCCAGAAAGGAGCTGGGTGACTTGTACACAGGGGCAAGTAGGAAAAAGCTGACTCACGCTCTGTCGTGCTCCCTTCCCTTGGCATTGCACAATACACTCAGGAGGGAACTCAGAGCTCCCTGCCTCTTCCTGAGGCGCAGAGGGTTTGGACCTCCTATCTGAGGACCAAACTTTGAAGATTTCCATGGGAAAACAGGCCCTTAAAGTACAGGGCTCTGAAAGCTAATAGGATTTGCAGCGATGAGACCTGCTAGACCATAGCACACGAAGAATCTGTTGTGAACAGGCTCCCTAGGACTTGCTGTGGCTGTGCCTGAGGGCTCAGAGCAGGCTGCAGATAGAAGAGCCCTGAAAGAGGCCTCTGGGTCTGCCTTCCAACAAAGCACACATCCCCAGCTGACTGTGCTTCTCCCTGGAGATGGGAAGACAGCCGGGCCCCCTCCCCATGCTCCCTGCTTTATGCTAAGCTGCCCATGTCTCCTTGGGTGGAGCTTGTGCATGTGTCCGGTAGCCCATCTTTGGGTCACTGCCTCCCGGAGAGGTACCCAAGATTGCCCGGCTCCGCGGGCTCGCAGAGCTCACATTCATGGGACCCATGGGACTGCAGCAAACAAATATCCATTGACCAGTGGACGACTCCCCAAGTGTATTACCATTGTAGGATTACCCTCCTGCATGTCCTCGTGGACAGTTGTAGTGGCCCTGGTCTGTTAGCTGTGGGTCAGTGTACCTTAGTAAAACTGAGCATCAGTGTGGTGATGTAGCTTAGCTATGCAGTGATCCTTCCATAGCCTGCATAGGATTGAATGCTAAAGGGGTCTGTGAGACTTATAAATTGATTAGAAAGTATAGCACTCATCTGTATTTTAAATCAATCAATTCTTTGTTGTTTACCTCTACCATGACCTTCTAATAGATGAATCAGTCCCTTACTTGATCTTTCTAATATCAGTTTCTTCATCCTTTTTAGAAATATTTTGAGTAGTAAAATGTTAATCATAAGTTTTTAATATGGTAGTTATGATTTAGCAGGATTAATAAAAGTAAAAAATAATTGTAATATCCAGAATAGAAATGAACAAAAAGTAATGACATTGGTGAGTGCATTTAATATAATGACAGCTTATTATAGATTAATTACCATCTGGTTATATTCATTATATTAAGCTTAAAATAAATATATACATACCTAGTTAGTGTATATGCACCTAGCTATGAAAGTGAAGCATTCCTATAAGTATTATTGGGTACCAATGGATGAAAAACAATGATGGCCATGCAAATTAAACTTTCATGTAAAGCCTATTAGAGACCATTAAATAGAAGAGCTTTGTGGCCATCTGAATACTTCAGCATAAGTGAGTAAAACTGAAAATCCTCTCAGGGCTTCCTAAGGATGAGCACACACTGTGCTGTCAGAAGGATCGTGGTGCCACAGAATTCACTATTCCCCAACCTTGAAATTCTAGCAGAATTATTTTTTAAAGGCTTTATGGTATTTATGGTATACAGAACTAAAGTGCAGAACAATAGATAATAAACCAGTAGAGGACATAAAATGAAATAATAAAAAAAAATTACTTAGTTATTCCAAATGAAGTCAAGTCAAAAGAAGGTAAAGGATCAAAGTAAATGTAAGGCATATGGGAAACAGTCATTTAGGTGACAAACATAAGCCAACCATATAATTAATGTTATTAACTCTAATGGATTTATGACTGTCAATTAAGGCAGAGGATTTAGGCAGAATAGAAATTCAAGATGGAAGTATGTTCCATAGCCATAGAAATAAAAACCCCTATCAAATACAAAAACACTGAGAGATTAGAAGTAAAAGGATGACTAAGCAAACCACGCAAGCACTAAGCATGACAAAGCTGGAGCGGCTACATTAATATCAGACAAGGTAGAGTGCAGAGCAGGTTTTCTAGTGATAATGAGGCATTTCAGAATAGTAGATCAATCCACAGGAGACACATAAAAATCACAAATGCTTTAAATTAAACAAAATCAGAGGATACTGAAAAGAGAAATATATAATCCCACAAATATATTTAACACTCTTCTCTCTGTAACTGACAAGTAGAAGAGAAGTAAGCCTATAAAAAAGTTGAGCAGCACCATCAACCAACATGACATAATTTATATTTGTGAACCACTGCTCCAGACAAAAGTGGAACTCACATTTATTCTAGTTGTCAAGAAATACATAAAGATAAGAATTATAATGAACCAAATAATGTCTCCATTAATTTAAAGGATTGTACTTATACATACCGTGTATCCTGACCACGACACACCTAAATTAGAGATCAATAAGAGAAAGATAACTGAAAAAAATCCCAAAATAAATAATGAAGACAAGAACAGGACCAAAAAATAAAACAGATTTATGAGAAAGACATCAAGTCAGTCTAATGACAGTTCATCCAAAAGGTCAGTAAAATTGATAAACTCTTTCCAGGATATCCAGGGAGGAAGGAGAGAAGGCATAGGTTAACAATATCATGTGCAAAATAAGAGCAATCACTCAAGATCCTGCAGACATGAAAAGGATAAATCGAAGAACTATGAAAAACTTTATGGAAAGGACAAAATCCTTAAAAGATGCTTGTATACAAAATTGACAAATAAAAAAATCTGAATAGATTTATGATTGCATAAGGAAATTTTCTTTTTTTTGTTGTTTATTTTTTAAAGATTTTATTTATTTGTCAGAGAAAGAGAGAGAGAGAGAGAGAGAGCACAAGCAGGGGGAGTGGCAGGCAGAGGGAGAAGCAGAATCCCCGCTGAGCAAGGAGCCTGATGCGGGGCTTAATCCCAGGACGCTGGGATCATGACCTGAGCCAAAGGCAGATTCTTAACCGACTGAGGTGCCTCTACTTTTTATTCTTTAATTAAAAAGTATTTATTTACTTTTTTAAAGTTTTTATTTTAACTCCAGTTAGTTAACATACAGTGTTATATTAGTTACAGGTGCACAATATAGTGATTCAACACTTCTGTAGCTCACACCCTGCTCACCAGGACAAGTGCGGTCCTTCATCCCCACCACAGATTTCCCCCCACCAGCCTCCCTCTGGTGACCATCAGTGTTCTCTGTAGTTAAGAGTCTGTTCTTTGGTTTGCCACTCTCTCTTTTTTTCCCTCCTTGCTTGTTTTGTTTCTTAAGTTCCACATAAGAGTGAAATCATAGGACATTTGTCTTTCTTTCTCTGACTTATTTTGCTTAGCCCAGTCCTCTTTAGCTTCATCCATGTTGTTGCAAATGGCAAGATGTCATTTTTTATGACTGAGTAATATTCCACTGCGCATATATATATATATATATATATATATATATATACCACCTCTTTTTGTTCATCAGTCGATAGACACTTAGACTGTTTCCATAATTTGGCTCTTGTAGATAATGGTGCTATAAATGTATGAGTGCATGTAACTTTTTGAATTAGAGTTTTTTTATTCTTTGTGTAAATATCTAGTAGTGCACTTATAGAATTGTAGGTTAGTTCTACTTTTAACTTTTTAATAAGTCTCTATACTGTCTTCCACAGTGGTTGTACCAGTTTGCATTCCTGCCAGTAGAATCCGGCAAAAGGATTCTCTTTTCTCTGCGTGCTCACCAACATCTGTCGTTTCCTGACTTGTTAATTTTAGCCATTCTGACAGGTGTGAGGTGGTGTCTCATTGTGGTTTTGATTTGTATTCCCCCAATGATGAATGAGTTTGAGTATCTTTTCATGTCTCTGTTGGCCATCTGGATTTCTTCTTTGGAAAAATGTCTGTTCATGTCTTTCCCATTTCTTAACTGGATTATTTGTTTTGGGGGTATTGAGTTTGATAAATACTTTATAGATTTTAGATACTAGCCCTTTATCAGAGATGTCATTTGCAAATATCTTCTCCCATTCTGTAGGTTGTCTATTAGTTTTGTTTATTGTTTCCTTTGCTGCGCAGAAGCTTTTTATCTTGACAGAGTCCCAGTAGTTCATTTTTGCTTTTGTTTCTCTTGCCTTTGGACACGTATCTAGTAAGAAGTTTCTCAGATAACGTCAAAGACAACCTTGCTGCTTGTCTTCATTTCTAGGATTTTGATGGTTTCCTATCTCACATTGAGGACTTTCATACATTTTGAATTTATTTTTGTGTATGGTGTAAGAAAGTTCTTCAGCATACTTCAATCCTGTGTTCCCAACACCATTTCCGCCCCCCCCCCAATATATTCATTTCTGCATTGTCAAAGATTAATTGACCATTTAGTTGTGAGTCCATCTCTGGATTTTCTATTCTGTTATACTGATCTGTTTGTCTGTTGTTTGTTTGTTTGTTTGTTTGTTTTGTTTTGTTTTGAATTTTTTTTCAGTGTTCCAAAATTCATTGATTGTGCACCACACCCAGTGCTCCATTCAATACGTGCCCGCCATAATACTCACCACCAGGCTTACCCCACCCCACCCCCAAAAACCCTCAGTTTGTCTCTCAGAGTCCACAGTCTCTCATGGTTTTTCTCCCCATCCGATTTCCCCAAATTCACTTCTTCTCTCCATCTCCGCATGTCTTCCATGTTATTCCTTATGCTCTACAAGTAAGTGAAACCATATGATAATTGACTCTCTCTGCTTGACTTATTTCACTCAGCATAATCTCTTCTAGTCCCATCCATGTTGATATAAAAGTTGGGTATTCATCCTTTCTGATGGAGGCATAATACTCCATTGTATATATGGGCCATATCTTCTTTATCCATTCGTCCATTGAATAGAATCTTGGTTCTTTCCACAGTTTGGTGACTGTGGCCATCACTGCTATAAATACTGGGGTACAGGTGGCCCTTCTTTTCACTACATCTGTATCTTTGGAGTAAATACCCAGTAGTGAAATTGCAGGGTGATAGGGAAGCTCTATTTTTGATTTCTTAAGAAATATCCACACTGTTTTCCAAAGTGGCTGTACCAAAGTTGGTTGGTACAACTTTGGTTGTACCAGCCAAAGTTGCAGTCCCACCAACAGTGTAAGAGGGTTCCCCTTTCTCCACATCCTCTCCGGCACATGTTGTTTATTGTCTTGTTGATTTTGGCCATTTGGACTGGTATAAATAGATGGTATCTCAATGTGGTTTTGATTTGAATCTCCCTGATGACTAATGATGATGAACATTTTTTCATGTGCCTGTTTTTTTCAACATTTCCTTAGCAATGCGGGTTCTCTTCTGGTTCCATACAAATTTTAGGATTGTTTGGTCCAGCACCTTGAAAGACGCTGGTGGAATTTTGATCAGGATGGCATTGAAAGTATAGATGGCTCTAGGCAGTATAGACATTTTGACAATATTTATTCTGATCAATGAGCATGGAGTGCTCTTTCATCTGTTTGTGTCTTCAGTTTCTTTCATGAGTGTTCTGTAGTTCTTTGAGTACAGATCCTTTACAGGACCTGTCCATATGTTGTCTATGAGAGATCCATTTGGAACCTAAGGATACATCGAGACTGAAAGTGAAGGGATGGAGAAATATCTTTCATGCCAGTGGGCCTCAAAAGAAAGCTGGGGTAGCAATTCTCATATCAGTTAAAGTAGATTTTAAAATAAAGACTGTAGTCAGAGATAAAGAAGGACACTACATCATTCTTAAAGGATCTATCCACCCATATGACCTAACAGTTGTAAATATTTATGCCCCCAATACAGGAGCAGTCAACTACATAAGACAACTGTTAATCAAGATAAAGAGCATACTGATATGAACACATTAATAGTAGGGGATTTTAGCACTCCACTCTCAGTAATAGACTGATCATCCAAGCAGAAAATCAAAAAAGAAGCAAGAGCACTGAATTACACATTGGACCAGTTGGACCTCATAGACATATACAGTACATTGCACCCTAAAACAACAGAATACTCATTTTTCTCGAGTGCACATGGAACTTTTTCCAGAATAGACTACATACTGGGTCACAAATCAGGGCTCAACCAATACCAAAAGATTGAGATTGTTCCCTGCATATTCTCAGACCACAGTGCTTTGAAACTGGAACTCAACAATAAGAAAAAGTTTGGAAGGAATTCAAACATTTGGAAGCTAAAGACCACCCTGCTGAAGAATGTTTGGATTAATCAGGAAATCAAAGAACTTAAAGAATTCTTGGAAACCAATGAGAATGAAGACACTTTGGTCCAAAACCTATGGGTTACGGCAAAGTAGGTCCTAAGGGGAAAATACATAGCCATTTAAGTCTCCCTCAAAAAAAGGGGGGGGGAGAAAATTCCAGAATACACCAGCTCTTATGCCTTAAAGAACAGGAAAATCAACCACAAATTAAGCCAGCTCCCCACACAAGAAAGGGAATAGTTAAGATTAGAGCAGAGATCAATGAGATAGAAACTAGGGATACAGTAGTACATATCAACAAAACTAGAAGCTGGCGTTTTGAAAGAATCAATAAGATTGATAAATCATTGGCCAAACTAATCCAAAAGAAAAGAGAGAGGACCTAAATTAATAAAATTATGAATGAAAAGCAAGAGATCACGACTAACACTAAGGAAATAGAAACAATCATCATAAATTATTATCAGTAGTTATATGCCAATAAGTTAAGCAACGTAGACAAAATGGAAGCATTCTTGGAAACCTATAAACTTCCAAAACTGAATCAGGAAGAAATTGACAACCTGAATAGACCAATATCTAGTAACGAGATTAAAGCGGTGATCAAAAACATCCCAAAAAACAAGAGCCCAGGACCTGATGAATTCCCTGGAGAATTCTACCAAGCATTCAAAGAAGAAATAATACCTATTCTCCTGAAGCTGTTTCAAAAAATAGAAACAGAAGGAAAACTTCCGGACTCTTTTTATGAAGCCAGCATTACCCTGATTCCCAAACCAGTCAAAGACCCCACCAAAAAGGAGAATTTCAGATCAGTATCCCCAAGGAATACGGATGCCAGGATTCTCAACAAGATCCTAGCTAATAGGATCCAACAGTACATTAAAAAGATTATCCACCATGACCAGGTGGGATTTATCCCTGGGATACAAGGGTAGTTCCACATTCACAAATCAATCAATGTGACAGAACAAATCAATAAGAGAAGAGGGAAGAACCACATGGTCCTCTCAATTGATGGAGAAAAAGCATTTGACAAGATACAGAATCTGTTCCTATTTGTTTTTGTGCGAGTACCATACTGTCTTAATAACTACAGCTTTGTATTATCACTTGAAGTCCAGAATTGTAATGCCTCTCACTTTGCTTTTCTTTTTCAAGATTGCTTTGGCTATTTGGGCTCTTTTGGTTCCATGCAACTTTTCAGATTGCCTTTTCTAGTTCTGTGAAAGATGCTGTTGGTATTTTGATAGGGATTGAATTAAATGTGTAGTTTGCCTTGGGTGGTATAGACATTTTGACAGTATTTGTTCTTTCAACCAATGAGCATGGAATATGTTTCTGTTTCTTTGTGTTATCTTCATTTTCTTTCATCAGTGTTTTATAGTTTTCATACTACATAGTTCTTTCACTTCTTTAGTTAGACTTATTCCTAGGTATTTTATTATTTTTGGTGCAATTATAACTGCACCAAATTTATTTTTCTTAATGTCTTAATTTCTCTTTCTGCTGCTTAATTACTGGTGTATAAAAATCCATAGATTTCTGTAGATTGCTTTGGAATCCTGTAACATGCTGAATTTATTTATCAGTTCTAGCAGTTTGTTGGTGGAGTCTTTGGGGTTTACTATATAGAGTATCATGTCATCTGCAAATAGTGGAAATTTTACTTCTTTCTTGCCAATTAGGATGCCTTTTATTATTTTTTTTTCTTTTTGCTGTATGATGGCTTTGTTAAGGTCATCCAGTACTATGTTGAATAAAAGAAGTGGGATTTGACATCCTTGTCTTTTTCCTGACCTTAAGGTAAAAATCTCTGTTTTCCCCCAGTAAGGATGATGTTAGCTGTAGTTTTTCCATATAGGGTCTTTATTATGTTGAGATGTATTCTCTCTAAACCTACTTTGTTGAGGGTTTTTATCATGAGTAGATGCTATATTTTGTCAAATGGTTTTTCTGCATCTATTGAAATGGTTTTTATCCTTTCTCTTATTGATGTGATATATCACATTGATTGATTTACAAATATTAAACCACCCTTGCAACTCAGGAATAAATCCCACTTGACTATAGTAGATGATTTTTTTAATGTGTTATTGGATTCATTATGCTAGTATTTCATTGAGGATTTTTGCATCTATCTTCATCAGGGATATTGACCTTTAGTTCTCTTTTTAAATGGTGTCTTTATGAGGGTAATACCAGATAGAGTGAATTTAGAAGTTTTCCTTCTATTTCCATTTTTTTGGAATAGCTTACCAAGATTAGGTATTAAGTCTTCTTTAAGTGTTTGGCAGAATTCACTTGTGAGGCCATTTGGTCCTGGGCTTATTCCTTATCTCTGTATTAAAGGTTTCACTCATGTGTTCTACACATTTCCGAAGTCCAGTGAGTATGATCATTATCTTAAACCGTCTATCAGGTATGTTAACTTATATCCATTTCACTTAGATCTTTGTGTTCTCATTTTGTTTAAGTCTCTGTGCCTGTTTCTGTGTGTGTATGGAAAGTCAGCTATGCCTCTTATTTTGAGGGCAATGGCCTTATGAAGAAGAGGTCCTACAGTGTCCTGCAAGCAGTGTCCCCGGTTCCCCAGGACCTGGTATTTTCAGGAGTGTCTCTAGTATGTGTTGTGTGTTCTTTGTTTTGTCCTTGCTCCTTTATCCCTCAGGCCATTCTTTTGCAGAGGCTTTCTTTGCCTATTGTGGGCAATATTTGGTCCCTGGTCTGAATGTGGTGCATTTTAACTAGGTGTATTCTGTTCTGCTTGTGAAATGAGACCTGTTACCACCACCACCACCAGAACCAAGGCTCTGGAAAACTCCCATATCAGGAAAGGCACTGTGCATAGGAGTTTGGCCCAATCTCCTGTGGGAAGGGGGCTGCTATGCTGGGATTGAGGGGAGTGTGACTGGGAGGGGCAGTTCTACTTGAGTGTGGTGTGGGGTTGATATAAGCAAGGGAGTATTGGCTCTACACTTATTTCCACAGGTAGCTCTGTGTTTCTACTGAGAGGTGGGAGAGGAAAAGGGCACTTGCCTGTTCCTTTGTTCCTGAAGGGGTCCTGTGAATGCTGCCTCTCTGAAACATACAACTAACCTCCCCACGGAGGGCCCTAGGTGCTCTTCAAATCACTGTTTCCTCACTGTTTGTCCACATGCTGTTTGTCATGCCTTTTCTCCAAGAGCAGCACAGTGTCCTCTGAACTTTCCGAGAACCAAGAAAGAATGCTGACCTTTAAAATTCCAGGCATGAAGCCCTGGTGGTTGCTATTCAGCCCCTCTCACTTTCCAAGCCAGTGACTTTGGGGAAACTTATTCATCCTTATTCATCCCTCTCTGTGCTCCTCTCTCTCTTGCCTTTTTTCCAGGACCACAGCTCCCTCCCTTCTGCAACAGCCAGGACCTCTCCCTCCCCAAGGCAGTCTCTGCACTTCCTATCTCCTTTCATATGACCTCTTCTTTCTTTTAGTTGAGGAGTTTGTTCTGCTGGTTTCCGGCTTGATTTGGGGGATATTTAGCAGGTTTGATAGGTATCTAGTTGTGTTCATGGGACAAGCCAAGCCTAGGGTCCTCCTACTCCCAACCATCTTCCAGTGTAATCTAACTTAATTTTAATTAAAAATCACTCTCTCCGTGAAAACTTCAAGCCCAGAAATCTTTATTGGTGTATTCTATCTAACATTTTAGAAAGGATTAATATCAATTAAATACAAAGTCTTTAGAATAATACAGAAGAGAGGAACACTTTGCAGGAAATATCTGTAAAAATACATATAAATATATTTTTAAAAGAATGGTTTAAAATAAAAACAGGGTATATAAAATTATAAAAAGGGCAAATATAAAGGAAAATGTATTAAGGAAACTGAATGACTTCATCATTATGGTTAACCTTTAAATCTGAATTTGATATTCCAAGGGAGTAAATGGAAAAAATAAATTTTACCTATTTCTTCAGAAACTTGAGATATAAATAGGGTGGGGGAGAAAGATAATTTCTTAATGTTTTATTCTCGAGCTCATCAGGATATTAAAAACCATTAAGTTTTTAACTTGATAAGATCTTACTCTAGTGGTAACCTGAGAATATTCAGTCCCGCTTGGATGGGTAGAGGAAAAAGAGCTCTCCATTCAAATACACCTGGACATGCTGAGTTGTACTAAATTAGAGTTTCTTCATTTGACATTTCGGAGAGTCTTGAACATACTAACACTTGCCAAAAGAGTTCCAAAATGAAAATATACTTCACTGCATTTCACAAACTTACTTAACCTTGATTCCCTGTTCTCCTTAAGAACATATTATGGGTCTATGTGTTGGCGAGGAAAACTTTGTATTATATTGCCAAAGAATGAGAGAAGACTCATTGACAGATGTGAGAACTTGGAAGGCTACATTGGATTACATTGTTAAATGGAATATCACCTAACCTGAAACTTGTACAATCAAAATTATACCTGGCCCAATGGAATTGAGAGTTCACAGTGAGAGAAATGAAAATTCTGATATTTATAATCATGATTCAGTGACAACTGATAACAGGATAGCTCCCCAGTCCCTGCAAAAAGTGAGATCAACACTCCAACATCACTTTGAAGTCATGATATCCTGAAAGATGTCTTCCAAAATGCTTTTCTTTCTCATGATGTGTCTATGTGTATACACATATATGTCAACATGGTGAAGTCATTTATGAAAACAAATTTAGTAAAGCATTCAAGTGTTAAGTGTAAACTGTGCATCAAAATGTGATTCCTTATCATCAGTTAATTTATAATCTGGAAAATTAAATAAAGTATATACACAAAATATCTAAAAAATGAGACAGTATATGATTTGTAGCATAGAAACTGGCAGGACTAATGAAAACGAGACTAGCAGAGCAGGTGTTCACCTGGGAAACGTGTGAATTAGCTTTCCTTTCACAAAGAAATATGCTCTCTCCCATGTTTTAATACACCTATGTTGTGATATAATAAATGTATTTCTTAACTCTGTAGAAAATGTAGAAAACAGAGGGTATTTTCAGTGGTAAAGGGCATCTCACAGAGTAAAGAATGATGGATATGACAAACCAGCAAGTCCTGCCATGTGGATGGTCAGTCCTGGGGCTTCCAGACATTCTAGTAGTTTAGGAGAAACTGGAAATCACCATTGTGATATTAAAAAGATAACCTATGGGACACCTGGGTGGCTCAGGAAAAAAAAAAAAAGTTAACCTGCAAAAATTATTTTAACACTCGTGGGTGTGGGTAAAGTATACATCACAATATTCAGGGTGGATACAGTCTTGCATGTCACCTTCTTACTCGATGCATGCAAATTTAAAGTAAACCTACTCGGAGGAGAGGGAAATACTTTCCCCACTGGTGGCTGTGCAGAATATATCACAGAGAAAATGAAGACTCCTGGCTTCTGACTGGAGCAAAGAGTGGCCTGGTGTCCGCAAGGAAGTTTAAGAGAGGAAGACTGATGTGCGTTTGGATGCACATGGCCTTTTGTGCCAAAAAAATAAAAATAACCAAGGTTATGGAAGCAGAAAAATAAAAATATGAAAATACTGTTTGTTAATGAGGTTGTATTTGGTTTAATACTGAGATAATATGAAGTGTCATGGCTGCTGCTACTGTTAACGTCTTATGCTGTGCAGTCACCAGCGTGAGAGCGATGTACACGCTAACACGTGTAATTGCTGCGGCGGTTCTGGAAGTTGGACAGAGACAGATCAGAGACAGTAGGGATGCTGATGTACTTGTATGCGCATACAATAACGAGTTTTATTTGGGTGGTAACACTGGAAGTACAGTTAAATAACTAAAATATTTCAGAAAAATTTTAAAAATACAGGATTTCTTCAACTTATATACACACATCTCATTTGGTTTGCTAAAGCACTGTGGAAAGAATTCACAGTAAAATTAATGGAAACATCACAATGTTTGTTTTACAATGAAATCAGACACATCTGAAATCTATGTGCTGTTTTGACTTTTCACACCATTTATACAGGTGTGCAAAACATCATTTTCCCCTGTAAATGTTCTGTTTTCATGTGGGGAAAATGTCAATAAATTTCAGGAGAGCACATTATATTTAAGTTTCTGGATAAATTCTTTTATTCAGTGTGTTCTTCTCTGTATTGTTCACCCTTCTGACACAGCCTCTAAGCTCTTGGGACAAAAAAGCTTGTGTAACCTCTCTTGCACCATGCTGTGTGTCAACCAACAGTGTCACTAAGCCACTCTCCGCTGTCATGAGCTTTCCTCTTTGTCAGCTGGTTTTGACTGATGCATTAATGTCCACAGTCAGTGTCTTCCTCCTCCTCACACCTTTGCCATGTCATGATATAGTCCCCTCTTATGACAGACACTTTACCAGGACAGTGACAGCTTACTTTGAACAACTTGGAAATATATTTGCACGTCTCTTCTTCTTCCTTGGGCATTGCCACCAAAATAAGAATGTGCCTGCTCTGGAGAATGTGAGAGATGCACGCATGAGAGCAAACCCACTGGATCTGAGGTTCTCCTAGACTCACCTCATCAGTCTCTAACCAGAGATTCAGCTTCACTACACACTGGTGAGCAGTGCTTCCAAGATCAGATAAAGCTGACAGGGCCCACATCACCCACAGCAAACCCACAGACTGTGAGAAATAATAAACTTGGAGTTTCAGGCACCAAAGTCTGAGAGTGATTTGTTACACAGTGGTAGCTCATTCGTGTAGCTTCTATTGGAATGCGTGTATCCCCACGTTATTCTCATCATATAGTCCACAGTGCATTTTGCTGCTGTGTTCCCTCAGTAGGACCGTGGATCTCTTTGGCCCATTGATTTCATCCTCTCAAAAAAGTCCCCATGTGCTTCAACGGAGCATGGTCAAATTTAGCTCTTCTCTAGTCATGCTCAGGCCATCAGGAAATTCAGACTGTCTTGAGCACACTCTGTTCTGCTGAGACATGCCAGCCTCTCTGTTCTGAGATCACCATAAATCTCTTGGTCTAATCTGATTCCATTTACTTCAGACATGAGCCCAGGAGGTTAGCATTCAGGAGCTTTTTAGGGACCCAAAGTGATCTATTCTCCTCACTTTTCTCCATTACCTTCTTCAGTCTGGGCATAAACTATAAATGACAGTTGTTGGCAGTATAAAGTTTATGTTTCTGCTCTTATAAACCAAAGATCTATAAGGTATGTGTACCAAAGATTTATAAGGCATGGTCTCATAACACATAAAACCTTTGGACTGTCCTTTTCAGAGTATTTTCAGTGACAGTTATAGAATTTTTTTACAGGAGGGCCAGGGGTAGCTAGTTGGGTAGAAAATAACTAGGGCATACATTATTTATGGTAGTTCCTGTCTTTAAACTATTTTTTTTGATATATCATCTTTACTTTTATTGAGGTAAAATTGGTATATAACATTAACGTTGTGTTAGTTTCAGGTATACAACATAATAATTAGATATTTGTATACACTACAAAATGATCACCATAATAATTACAGTTACCATCCATCATAACACCTTTCACCCCCTTAACTCATTTTGCCCACTCTCCCACCCCCTTCTCTGATAACCATCACTCTGTTCTTAGTATCTTTGAGTTCTGTTTCATGTTTTTTTTAGATTCTACATGTAAGTGAAATCATACAGTATTTGTCTTTGTCTGACTTATTTCATTTAGCATAATATCCTCAAAGTCCATCCATGTTTCTATGTTGTTGCAAATTGCAATAATTTCTTCCTTTTTATGGTTAGGTCACATTCCCTTGTGTGTATGTATGTGTGTGTGTATAAATATCTATCTATAGATAGATATATACAGATATAGATATATATAGATATAGATAGATAGATAGATAGATAGAGATATAAATATACAGATATAGATATTCCAGATCTCTATAATCCATTCATCCATCAATGGTCACTAGGTTGTTTCCACATCTTGGCTATTGTAAATAATATAACAATTAGTATGAGGAGCATATATATTTTTGAATTTATAGGGTTTTTTGAGAAATATCCAGAAGTGGAATATCTGAATCATATAGTAGTTCTATTTTTAATTTTTTGAGGAGCCTCCATTCTGTCTTCTACAGTGGGAATTTACATGCCCACCAGTAATGCAAGAAGGTTCCTTTTTCTTCACATCCTCACCAAAACTCATTGTCCTTTTGATAATAGCCATTTTAACAGTCACATCTCATAGTGGTTCTGATTTGCATTTCCCTAATAATTAGTGATGTTGAACATTTTTTCATGTGTCTGTTAGCCATTTGTATGCCTTCTTTGGAAAAATATCTATTCAGATTCTCTGCCCATTTTTAATTGAATTTTTTTTTAATATTGAGTTATTTGAATTCTTTATATACTTTGGAAATTTACCCCCATCAGATATATGATTTACAAATATCTTCTCCCATTCAGTAGTTTGTCTTTTTGTTTTGTTAATTGCTTCTTTTGTTCTTCAGAAGCCATTTAATTTTACATAGTGTTTATTTTTGCTTTTTGTTGCCTTTGCTTTTAGAGTCAGATCCAAAAATTCAAAGCTAAGACTGATGTCAAGGAGCTTACTGCCTATATTTTCTTTTAGGAGATTTATGGTTTTGAGTCTTACATTCAGGTCTAATCCATTTGTTGTTGTTGTTTTTAAAGATTTATTTGAGAGAGAGTGAGCATGCATGGGTAGGGGGAAGGGCAAAGGGAGAGGGAGGGAGAGAGAATATCAAGCAGACTCCTGCTGAGTGCAGAGCCCTGTGTGGGGCTTGATCCCACAACTCTGAGATCATGACCTGAGCCAAAATCAGGAGTCAGAGGCTTACCTGACTGAGTCACCTAGGCGCTTATGTCTAATCCATCTGAATTAAGTTTTGTGTTTGTTGTAAGACAGTTGTCCAGTTTCACTCTTTTGTATGTCGTTGTCCAGTTTTCTCAACAGCATTTATTAAAGAGACTTCCTTTTCCCATTGCATATTCATTTTTTTAATGTTCAGTTAGCCAGCATATAGTACATCATAAATTTTTCATGTAGTGTTCAACAGTCCATTGCAGATTCTTGACTCCTTTATCATAAATTCATTGACCATACATGTGAAGGTTTACTTCTAGGCTCTATTCTGCTTTATTGACCTATGTGTCTGGGTTTTTGTTTTGTTTTTGTTTTTGTTTTTTGCCAATACTATGCTATTTTGATTACTACAGCCTTGTAATGTAGTTTGAAATCAAAGATTGTGAAGCTTCCAGACTTCTTATTCTTTATTGAGATTGCTTTGGCTATTCAGAGTCTTTTAGTCTTTTAGTCTTTTAGTTAGTTAAAATTATTTGTTCTAGTTCTATGAAAAATGATATTGGAATATTGGAATTTTGATAAGGATTGCATTGAATTTGTAGATTGCTTCATATAGTATGACATTTTAATAGAATTCTTCCAATTTATGAACATGGGATACCTTTTTCAATTTATTTGTATCACCTTCAGTTTCTTTCATAAATGTCTTATAGTTTTCAGTTTATAGCTTTTTCACTCCCATCATTTAATTTATTCATAAGTATTCTTTTTTGACACAATTGTAAATGGATTGTTTTCTTAATTTCTTTCTCTTGGTTCATTATTAGCATATAGAAACAACAAATTTCTGAATAATAAATATTGTATTCTCTAGCTTTATTGAATTAATTAGTTCTGACAATCCAACTTTACGAATAAAGGAACTAGAAAAAGAAGATAAAGCCCAAAGTTAGTAGAAAGAAAGAAATAATGAAGATCAGTGGAAATAAGTGAAATAGAGACACACACAAAAAAATCAGTAACACTAAGAACTAGTTCTTTGAAAAGATAAGCAAGTTTGACAAACCTTTAGCTAGACTCACCAAGAAAAGAGAGGAGGCTCAAATAGACGAAGTTAGAAATAAAAGAGAAGTTAAAACTGATACCTCAGAAATACACAGGATCATGAAAGACTACTGTGAACAATTATATGCCAATAAATTGGACAACATAGAAGAAATGGATAATCCATAGAAACATATAATCTTCTAAGACTGAATGATGAATAGAAAATCTGAATAGACCAATTATTAGGAAAGAGAATGAGACAGTAATCAAAAACATCCAACAAATAAAATACAGATCAGGTGGCTTCACTGGTAAAATCTACCAAACATTAAAGAAGATTCAATACTTATCCTTCTCAAATTCTTCCAAAAAAAATTGAAGAGGAGGGAATGCTTCCAGATTCATTTTACAAGTCTGTCATTACCCTGATAACAAGACTAGACAAGGATACTATAAAGAGTGAAAATTATAGGCCAGTATCCCTGATGAGCATGGATTCAAAAATCCTCAATAAAAATATTAGCAAACTGAATTCAAGAATACATCAAAAGGGTCATACACCGTGATCAGGTGGGATTTATTCCAGGCATGCAAGGATGGCTCAATATCCACAAATAGATCAACATGACAACATCAAGAAAAGGAAAGCTGCAAATCATATGATCATCTCAATAATGATGTAAAAGCATTTTAAAAATTCAACATCTATTTAGGGTAGGAACTCTCAATAAAGTGAGTATAGAAGGAACGTACTTCAGTAAAGTCTGTATATGATAAACTCTCTGCTAACATTCTCAACAGTGAAAAGCAGAAAGCCTCATCTTGTCACTTTTATTCAACATAGTAATAGAAATTCTCCCCAGAGCAGTTAGGCAAGAGAAGAAATCAAAGACATCCAAATAGGAAAAGAAGAAGTAAATCTGTCATTGTTTGTAGATGACATGATACTTTGTATGGAAAATCATAAAGACTGTATTGAACAATTCTTTTCTCATAGCAAGAGATTCTTATGTAGATTATATTTTTCCATGTGGTGGCCTGGATGCAAGGGATTGCTTGTAAGGAGCACTCACAAATCATTCCAAAAGACCACGATTGTTGTTGTCTTTGATTTATCTTCCCTAAATTAATTTTGAAATTCAAAAGTTATGTATCAACTCACCCTCATTGCCAGCATTTTTGAAGTAATGACCAAGCACTGGGGCATATGCCTAAACCGTCCTCGCTTGCTGCTCTGCTCAAGTGTCAAGGATAAAAAGGAGTTGAGGGTTTTTAAAAAATATTTGCATACAGATGTGTTAGCTTAGGTTTTTAGAAGCTGAAATCATCATGCTGGCACACACCTTATGTGAGAAAACCAGCCAAAACACAGTTAGAAACAAAAGAATCAAGTCTAAGTAAGGTGTGATCTATAAAAACTTGAATGGGATTCTAGGACCTGTTGAGAGTGCCATGCAGAATAATTCAGTCGTCTATTTTAAACATTAAGAAAAATTTTAAAAATGACATTTAAGATCAGTATTTTAATTTATATCCCCTAGGGGAGGATGATTCTTATTTTCCTTTAATACATTCTATTACTTCCCTTTTATATCTTTTCTTTAAAACGTAGCTGTCAAGTTGTTAGTTGCTGTGGCAAGACTAATTACTTTTAATGACCCAGAAAGTCCGTGACTGACCTTGCTGTTGATTGAACATCTTCTTTAATTCATCTCGCGGTTATTTTCTTCCAGCTGGATGTGTTTCCTTTCCCAGGATGAGGTTTAGAGCTAGAGATGGGTTACATTTGGGTGAGAGGCATCTGGCAATCTATGCAGGCCTCTGTAACATAGAGGCTTGTCAAATAGTCAAGAAAGGACAGCAAAGGAAGTCTTTTTCTTCTTTGACCTGGATGTACTCCATCATCATAAGCCTTATCAGAAGTGATTTTCTCATGGAAAATTAATATGAATGCAAGACCTTGTATCCTTAGCCTCAGAACCACTCTGTCTCCCCCAGAAATCAAATAATTTGTGAAACTTTGGGAGATACATTATGTTAACACTTCAGAAAATTATACATGAGACAGCTCTGAGTCCCTTCAACTCAGAACATGTGTTTCATGATGGCATCAAGAGAAGTTCTAGAAAGATCATGCTTTTTGATGTCTAATTAAAAAGCATGCAGACACGCACAAGAGGTGTCAGGGTAATTGAATTGGTTTGAGTTTTCTCTTTATAACAAGGGGAAGAATTGTGTATAGCTCTGTGTGTAAATAAAATATAATTTTAACTACTCAGTACTGTGTAGAATACTTAGAACTAGAAACTCTTATATGCTGCGTTCAGAGTCTAAAGTAGTTTCTCAGTGAATTTGGGAAATGAGCAGTACTAGGAACCTGTAGATACAGACATAAAACCAATGGTGTAGGAATTCTGCGGCTCTGTCTCCAAGAAATGCACCTCTCTGTTCCCCAGAACACACGCAAGAGTGTCGTGGTGGCTCTGTTTGTAGTGGTCATCCCTTGGAAATCTGCAGCAGGCCAGCCAAGGGGATCCCTACATAAACTGTGAGATACTCACAGAATGAAATGCTGTGCAGTGACTAAGAATGAATTGACTACAAGTACATTCTACAGTATAGCTAATCTCACAGACATAGTCAAGAATGAAAAGAACCAGTCACAGAATTTATGTGCTCACTTCTCACACCCCTCGACTCTTGAAGTTCATGGGATTGCAAGACTAGTCCCTGATTAAAAATCAGGATATTGGTTACACTTCTAGAGAAGTAAACTAGTAGAAGACACAAGAAGGGGCTAGTGTCGTGCTAAAAAATGTGGAGTACCTCATCTGGGTGCTGATTAGGCAGGTGTTCATTCTGTATAAATTCATCAAACCACACAATTTATTTTTATTTTTATTTTTTAAATAAAAATTATTTATTTATTTGGGAGAGATACAGTGAGAGAGAGCATGAGAGGGGAGAAGGTCAGAGGGAGAAGCAGACACCCTGTGGAGCTGGAAGCCTGATGCAGGACTTGATCCTGGGACTCCAGGATCATGACCTGAGCCGAAGGCAGTTGCTTAACAACTAGCCACCTGGGCTCCCTAAAGCACACAATTTTATACACACACACACTCACACACACACACACACTTTTCTGTATATGTGTTGTCTGTCAGTAAAAATTTTAAAAATACAAATAGGCATATGGCAATAATGAAAGCTAGCAATGTGTACGTGATGAAGAATTATGTTCCCAGTATCAGTATATTCACAAGAAGCATGAATTAGATAGGGGATTACATAATGTCCTTTCATTAGATTCACTGCATTAGTGTTATAACTGAACGTTAAATGAATTCAGAAATGCTGGAGCTCGGCTTGACATTGTCTCTGCATACAGCGTGAAATGCCCTGCAATATGGCGATTGTATTTACTGTGACAGCAAAATGGGACACACGCAACTGGCCCTGTTGTAATCCCTACTCTACAGAACCTTCCTGTGCCCAGTATTCATCCCAGCTAGTCACTTAATCTGAACTAATTGTAGAGAGTTAGAAGGCCGAATTGTGTTCTGTGTTGATTTACATGCTAGTCAGCCGCACACACAGTCAAGTACACAGTTGTAAGTAGGGTAAAGTTAAATTGCTCATGATGGCCATAGCTTCCTGATTTAATTCAGGTTATACAAAATTCATCTTCAATAGGAGAAGCTAAATATTCTTTGCCTGTGGGCTAAATGTATCACATGCACATGTACACACACACAGATATATATGTGGCCCTCAGAGTGAATGAGTCTTTAATATTGCATTTTCAAAAAAAAATGTTTAAAGATAGATGTTTCTTACTTCAAAATCTGTATTTTTGGCTTCTCTAGAAATACTAGATTTTCAAGGAACCCTCGGACTGCATTTTCACATGGTGAAGATATGTTGGATAGAAGCATGGGCTGCCCCTTTAGAAGGGACGTGTGATTTCTTTTCCCAGTATTCCGCAAGGCTCCTTTGTTAATTTCTCAGTATTGATCTCGAGTATAAGTTGAATTTGTCATTTTTATTTTTTACTGTTCTTAGGGTAGGAAAATATTTCTCTATTACCCAATATTTTAAAATAAGGAAAACAACATTTAGAGTTTTATGTTTGAAGGAGAACAGATTGAGAGCATATTCTTTGTTTCAAGTTTTTATTTCAACGTTTCATTGTGAAAACCAGAGTGGGACAAAGACTACCCAGGTATGACCCGCATGGAGCTAGAGGCAGCTGCCTTTGTGCCTTGTGCTCTGCAGAGACACCATCCTGTGTTTCTCAGGCGCCACTCCACGACCCTTTGCAGTGTCGCTGTGTGCCCTGGAGGGTGCGCCTGTGGTGCTGGAGCTCAGGGCTGCTTTGGTGGGTACAGGCATAGAAGAGCAGGAGGGGTGGGGAAACGCCTGTGGGAGAGGCTGGCGGACCACCGGGCTGCTTAGATGAGCTCCAGCTCCTCCAGGAGGGAAACTCAGAAGCATGTGCTTGATGTTGCAGTTTTGCCTCAATTTGTCTAAATGAGAAAGGAGGATCCTCATTTTGTGTTATCTGGAACAAGGGCCAAAGACTTAAATGCTCACAGGAAGTACGGTCAAGATAAACTTTTCCATTACAGAAATGGGATTCTTTTCCAGTGCACTGTTTCTATCTTCGTATAAAAACATAGTTTTGCAAAGCTTTTACTCTGACTCATAATTACTGTCTGAACCAGTTGATGGCACTCAAAATCAGAAAAGGGTCTGATTTCTGTTCTTTGGGATTCATCATCGTGTACTTTAATGACAAATAGTCTTATTCCTACGCAGAATGGGAAGCTGTTGAGCTTGGATTTCTCCAAGAACGGTGTTAGCACGTGCTGTTCTGTGATACACACCACTTTCAGCACAGTCCCATGGTGACAGAGAAAATTAAAAATGCTTTTTCAGCAGTGTTCACTAACAAACATGAACCAAAGACAAGTCCCTTTGTTTCACTGGACAGTTTGCGTTGAGTGAATGCATTGCTGATGGGTTATAATCCGGGCTTGCTTCCTGTCCTGCAGCCTTAAAATTGTGCTCTGAGCTCCTGAGCACAGAGGGAATGATCCCAGGTCTCTTGTCGACCTTTCTGACTATTATACCGCCTGTCACTTGTTTTCCTGCTGTTCCTCTGGTTCTTTGGACTTATCTGGCAAACCATGGAATCCACAGTGGGGCTGAAACACAAAGAAGAGTGATTCCTTCTGCGCACCCCTTTCTCTAGATTCCAGGGTGAAGTCACACAAACTCTTGTTACTGAGGGCAGAGCTCACATTCAGAGTGACAGCCGGGGCCTCGGCTGAGAGAGGGAACCTGTGCTGTGGGGCGAAACATTTACCATCCTTGGAGCTCAGAAATGGTAATTTACCGGCGTTGATGGAAATGTGGGGAGTGGGTGAGCCTGGCCTGTGTAGTGATTTGTATTTAAACCCAGTGAAATTAAAGCAACACTAGCCCCTCCAAGGGTCATTCTCACCGACTCCCGTTGGAGGGTCCTTTGGAGTCCACATAAGTACCCACTGGTACTGGCACTTTATTGCGGATGTGTTGTGGGTGGGATAAGGTTCTGCGCCCAGAACACCTGGTTTGTCTCCGGTTTGAGAAGTACTCAGGATACACTCAGTTTCTCATGATCCTTGTGAATGTAGCAATAAAAACTCACTTATGGAGAATTTTTTTTTTTTTTTCTTTTGACAGAGAGAGATAACAAGTAGGCCAGAAAGGCAGGTAGAGAGGGGGAAGTAGGCTCCCTGCTGAGCAGAGAGCCTGAGGCCGGGCTAGATCCCAAGACCCTGGGATCATGACCTGAGCTGAAGGCAGAGGCTTAAACCACTGAGCCACCCAGGTGCCCCGAGAATTTTTATTTAAAAATTCAGTATAGGCCAAAGGGGTTGCCTTAGTTTATTGCCTCTAAAAGTTGAAATGCTGGAAAACAATATTTAAGTGTTTGGAATCAAAAAATAAAAACTATAGTCTTGACTCTGCATTTAATAATCACTTGGATAAATTACAAAATTGTTTTGTTTTTCCCATCCATAGAGAATTGCTGTTAAAATTAGATGAAATACATTGTGTGAAAAATCCTAAGATACTTATAAAAGCTACAGAAGCTACTTATTTTTAAAAAGAGGAGGTCAAACTGCACCTGCTCAGAACTTTGATACAGGTGTCAGCGACTTCTCTCTTCCTACGAAGTGAAGCAGTCTTTTCATCCCCAAAGCAGAACCGGCAGGACAACTTTGTGAGCCCAGGAGGTTTGCATCCTCCACTGTGGCTGGTGACATGAGGCGGGCATGCAGACCAGATGCTCGAGGGTCAATGATGCCCTCAAATGGAGAGATTGAGTTGTTTGTCTGGGCTTGGGAGATGGAGACATTTTCTTTGTGCTTTTGCAATGTTCACATTGAAGCTCAGCAGCTCATTAACGTGTGGGCTTTCTGCTTTCTTTTTTGAAATCTCAAATGAACATATATCCCTACGTAAGCTTGGTAATTCTATTTTCATATTATTCCTGTAAGGAACTTTCTTTGTTTATTTTATCTGCCACAGTTTATTGTCTAGAACTATATGGTGGCTTCTCACATTCTAAGTTTTAAAAATGGGATTACTTTCAGTCTAATGTTTCCACTGTTTTTATCGTTATGATGTGTTCATTTTTTTAACAAGGTGAGGAGTCCAAGGTTTCTATGAATGGTAGAGTAGTGAATAAGGGGCAGACATATGGGTGCATTAGTAGTTCTTATCAAAATTCAAAAACAGGTTGAAATGGTTACCTGATAGCTTCAGTTCTGAATGTTAGGGTCAGGAAGGAGAGATGCCTATGGTGTAACTTATCTGGGAAAATTGTCTCAGATGACTTTGTAGATAGCCATTTTTAGCTCTGTCCTTCTTACCTCAGCTTTACTTGACCAGCTCTGTTTTTTCATGTTGCAGCCTAAAAATCTCTATCAACAAACGTTACAAGAATGACATTTACATTACCAAGTCAGTTGTTACAATCACCCAAAGCTGGATTATCCAGAGCATTTGTTTAAAACTAAATAGCCTATGCGTATCTTTGACTGTGGATTGGGAAAAATACTTACGCAATGATTTTTTATATTCAGTGAAGGGATTTTAAATGTTTTACAAATACTAATCCTTTTAATACCTCAGTAGGTAAGGATCATAAATGGCGCTTCGCTGAAAGAGACTAGGAGATAATGCATGAGTTTCTCAGGTTGTCAGGGTATGAGGCTAAGACCACAGCTAGGGTTTCTGGGATCATAGCTTATTTGCTGCTTGGAATAGTGGGCCACTGTGCCTCTCACTAAATGTTAGCCACCAAAATATTTCTAAACTTTGATTAACCAAACTATAATGAGCTTGTTTTCCCACATAAAGTGAACAATGTGTAAGGCAATCGCTTTTACAAATTTCTAAAGGGGGAAAATAAATGATCTAAACATAGAGTTTAGAGGATATTTTTTCTTTTGAATTATCTTCTTTATCTTTAACCTCTGAGGTATTTACTCTGTTGATTTGATAGGCAGGTAAAGCAAGGATAGGAGATGTTAAGTATCTTCCTTAGGATCCTCATTAGTATGTAGCAAATCTGAGATCCAAGCTGGGTCTTTTTACCCTAACGTACCTGATTTTCTCACTTTTCATTCTGTCGTCTTTGGGACAATTTGTAATGTAACCATAAGCTCAAAGCATTCAGTATTTTTACTTTCATTTACTAATATCCTGTCTTGTTACTCGTTTGATGTTCAAAGTACACCCCCTCCACCCCCAAATTGCATCAGCTAACAGTGAGTAGGCATAAGTGTTTATACTTCCAAATTAAAGTACCTAAACTGTTTCTGCCAATTATTTGAGAAAGCCATAAACAAATATTGATGCAGTAACACATCATTTATCAAGAATTAGGCTGTTTCACAATTTACCTTTTAAAACAGAGTAATAGTCAAAAAGCTTCTGAGTAACAAGGTGTATGTCACAACACCAGTATAAAAATATATTAATTGTATGTCAAAAACATCAGTGGTAAAAAAGAGACACCCATTTTATGGAAGAGTAGGGGAACAAGACTGTCATCAGTACTGCACTTAAAATGCTGACAAGTAAGAGTTAAATGTAAAAGTGAAAGAAAATGCTAGATAAATTATACCAGGTAATTCTCAAATTACAGTAATTCACAGTCATTCATATGAGAAAATCATTTTCATTGATAGGAAGTATTATAAACTTTTTAAAAAATTATTTGTATTAACATATAATGTATTATTTGCCCCAGGAGTACAGGTCCGTGAATTGTCAGGCTTACACATTTCACAGTACTCACTATACTCACCATAGCATATACCCTCCCCCATGTCCATAACCCAACCACCCTCTCCATAGCCCCCTCCTCCCAGCAACCCTCAGTATATTTCCTGAGATTAAGAGTCTCTTATGGTTTGTCTTCCTCCCAGTCCCCTCTTGTTTCATAATTTCCTTCCCTAACCCCTGCAAACCCCTGCTCTGCCTCTCAAATTCCTCATATCAGAAATATCGTAAGATAATTGTCTTTCTCTGATTGGCTTATTTCGGTCAGCACAATACCCTCTGGTTCCATCCATGTCATTGCAAATGGCAAGATTTCATTTCCTTTGATGACTGCATAGTATTCGGTATATATATAAGAAGTGATATATATATATATATATATATATATATATATCTCAATATCAATCACTTCTTCTTTATCCATTCATCTGTTGATGGACATCTAGGTTCTTTCCATAGTTTGGCTATTGTGGACATTGTTGCTATAAACACTTGGGTACACATGTTTGTATCACTACATTTGTATCTTTAGGGTAAATACCCAGTAGTGTGATTGCTGGGTCATAGGGTAGCTCTATTTTCAATTTTTTGAGGAGCCTCCATACTGTTTCCCAGGTGGATGCACCAGCCTGCATTCCCACCAACAGTGTAGGAGGGTTCCCCTTTCTCCGCATCCTTGCCAACATCTGTCATTTCCTGACTTGTTAATTTTAGCCATTCTGACTGGTGTGAGATGGCATCTCATTGTGGTTTTGCTTTGTAATTCCCTGATACAGAGTGATGTGGAGCACATTTTCATGTGTCTGTTGTCCATCTGGATGTCTTCTTTGCAGAAATGCCTGTTCTGCTCATTTCTTGATTGGATTATTTGTTCTTTGGGTGTTGAGTTTGATAAGTTCTTTATAGATTTTGGATACTAGCCCCTTATCTGATATGACATTTGCAAATCTCTTCTCCCATTCTGTCAGTTGTCTTTTGTTTTTGTTAACTGTTTCCTTTGCTGTGCAAAAGCTTTTGATCTTGATGAAGTTCTATAGTTGATTTTTGCCCTTGCTTCCCTTGCCTTGGTGATTATTCTAGGAAGAAGTTGCTGTGGCTGAAGTCAAAGACATTGCTGCCTGTGTTCTCCTCAAGGATTTTGATGGATTCCTGTCTCACACTGAGGTGTTTTCTCCATTTTGAGTCTATTTGTGTGTGTGGTATAAGGAAATGGTCCAGTATCATTCTTCTGCATGTGGCTGTCCAATTTTCCCAACACCATTTGTTGAAGAGACTGTCTTTTTTTCCATTGGACATTCTTTCCTGCTTTGTCAAAGATTAGTTGACCATAGAGTTGAGGGTCCATTTCTGGGCTCTGTATTCTGTTGCACTGATCTATGTATCTGTTTTTGTGCCAGTACCATACTGTCTTGATGATTACAGTTTTGTAATAGCGCTTGAAGTCTGGAATTGTGATGCCACCAACTTTGGCTTTCTTTTTCAACATTCCTCTGGCTCTTCGGGGTCTTTTCTAGTTCCATATAAATTATAGTATTATTTGTTCCATTTCTTTGAAAAAAAAATGATGGGATTTTGATAGGGATTACATTAAGTGTGCAGAATGCCTGAGGTAGCATAGACATTTTCACAATGTTTGTTTTTCCAATCTATGAGCATGGATCATTTTTCCATATCTTTGTGTTTTCCTCAGTTTCTTTCATGAGTCCCTTATAGATTTCTGAGTACAGATTTTTTTGCCTCTTTGGTTAGATTTATTCCTAGGTATCTTATGGTTTTGGATGCAATTGTAAATGGGATTGACTTCTTAATTTCCCTTTCGTCCATCTTACTATTGGTGTATAGAAATGCAACTGATTTCTGTGCATTGATTTTATATCCTGACACTTACTGAACTTTTGTATGAGTTCCAGCACTTTTGGAGTGGAGTCTTTTGGCTTTTCTACATAAAGTATCAGATCATCTGCAAAGAGTGAGAGTTTGACTTCTTCTTTGCTGATTGGGATGCCTTTTACTTCTTCTTGTTGTCTGATTGCCGAGGCTAGGATTTCTAGTACCATGTTGAATAGCAGTGGTAATAGTGGGCATCCCTGCCGTGTTCCTGACCTTAGGGGAAAAGCTCTCAGTTTTTCCCCATTGAGAATGATATTTGCTGTGGATTTTTCATAGATGGTTTTGATGATATTGAGGTATATACCCTCTGTCCCTACAGTTTGAAGAGTTTTTGTTGTTGGTTTTTTTTTTTGTTTTTTTTTAAGATTTTATTTATTTGACGGAGAGAAATCAGAGCTAGGCAGAGAGGCAGACAGAGAGAGGGGGAAGCAGTCTCCTGCTGAGCAGAGAGCCCGATGCGGGGCTCGATCCCAGGACCCTGAGATCATGACCCGAGCCGAAGGCAGAGGCTTAAACCACTGAGCCACCCAGGCGCCCCAGTTTGAAGAGTTTTGATCAAGAGTGGATGCTGTACTTTGTCAAATGCTTTTTCAGTATCTGTTAAGAGTATCATATGGTTCTTGTTCTTCCTTTTATTAATGTATTGTATCACATTGATTGATTTGTGGATGTTGAACCAAGCTTGCAGCCCAGGAATAAATCTGACTTAGTCATGGTGAATAATCCTTTTAATGTACTGTTGGATCCTATTGGCTAATATTTTGGTGAGGATTTTTGCATCTGTGTTCATCAAGGATATTGGTCTGTAATTCTCCTTTTTGGTGGGTGCTTTGTTTGGTTTTGGGATCAAGGTAGTGCTGGCCTCATAAAATGAGTTTGGAAGTTTTCCTTCCATTTCTATTTTTGGAACAGTTTCAGGAGAACAAGTATTAATTCTTCTTTAAGTGTTTGGTAGAATTTTCCTGGGATGTCATCTGGCCTTGGGCTCTTGTTTGTTGGGAGATTTTTGATGACTGCTTCAATATCCTTACTGGTTATGGGTCTGTTCAGGTTTTCTATTTCTTCCTGGTTCAGTCATGGTAGTTTTTATATCTCTAGGAATGTAACAATTTCTTCCAGATTATCAAACTTGCTGGTATGTAGTTGCTCATAATATGTTCTTATAATTGTTTGCATTTCTTTGGAGTTGGTTATGATCTCTCCTCCTTCATTCATGATTTTATTAATTTGGATCCTTTCTCTTTTCTTTTGATAAGTCTGGCCAGGGGTTTATCAATCTTATTAATTCTTTTAAAGAACCAGCTCCTAGTTTCGTTGATTTGTTCTATTGTTCTTTTGGTTTCTATTTCATTGATTTCTGCTCTGATCTTTATGATTTCTCTTCTACTGCTGGGTTTAGGCTTTCTTTGCTGTTCTTTCTTCAGCTCCTTTAGGTGTAGAGTTAGGTTGTGTACTTGAGAACTTTCTTGTTTCTTGAGAGAGGCTTGTATTGCTACATACTTTCCTCTCAGGACCGCCTTTGCTGTGTCCCAAAGATTTTGAACTGTTGTGTTTTCATTTTCATTTCTTTCCTTGAATTTTTTCAATTCTTCTTTAATTTCCTTGTTGACCCATTCATTCTTTGGTAGGATGCTCTTTAGCCTCCATGCATTTGAGTTCTTTCCAGCTTTCCTCTTGTGACTGAGTTTTAGCTTCAGAGCATTGTGGTCTGAAAATATGCAGGGAGTGGTCCCAATTTTTGTACTGGTTGAGACTTGATTTGTGACCCAGGATGTGATCTATTCTGGAGAATGTTCCATGTGCACTAGAGAAGAATGTGTATTCTGTTGCTTTGGGATGGAATGTTCTAAATATATCTGTATGTGCATCTGGCCCAGTGTGTCATTTAAAGCCTTTATTTCCTTGTTTATCTTTTGCTTAGATGATCTGTCTGTTTCAGTGAGGGGAGTGTTAAAGCCCCCTACTACTATTGTATTAGTGATGACATGTTTTTTTGATTTTGTTATTAATTGGTTTATATAATTGTCTGCTCCCATGTTAAGGTATAGGTATTTAAAACTGTTAGATCTTCTTGTTTGACACACCTTTAAACTATGATATAGTGTCCTTCCTCATCTCTTATTATAGTCTTTGGCTTAAAGTCTAATTTATCTGATATAAGGATTGCCACCCCAGCTTTGTTTTGATGTCCATTAGCATAGTGAATTGTTTTCCACCTCCTCGTTTTAAATCTGGTGGTGTCTTTGTGTCTAAAGTGAGTTTCTTGTAGACAGCATATCAATAGGTCTTATTTTTTTATCCATTCTGATACCTTGTGTATTTTGATTGGGGCATTCAGTCCATTGACATCAGGGTAACTATTGAAAGATATGTATTTAGTGTCATTGTATTTCCTACAAGGTGACTGTTACTGTATACTGTCTCTGTTCCTTTCTGGTCTACTACTTTTGGGCTCTCTCTTTGCTTAGAGGACCCCTTTCAATATTTCCTGTAAGGCTGGTTTGTTGTTTGCAAATTCTTTTAGTTTTTTTGATCCTGGAAACTTTTTCTCTCTCCTTCTATTTTCAATGATGCCCTAACTGGATGTAGTACTCTTGGCTGTATATTTTTCCCATTTAGTGCTCTGAACATATCATGTCAGTCCTTTCTGCCCTGCCAGATCTCTGTGGATAAGTCTGCTGCCAATCTAATATTTCTACCATTGCATGTTATAGACCTCTTGTCACAAGTAGTGTTCAGCATTTTTTCTTTGTCATTAAGACTTGTAATTTTTTAACTATTAGATGACAGGGTGTGGACCTATTTTTATTGGTTTTGAGGGAAGTTCTCAGTACCTCCTGAATTTCGATGCTGTTCCCTTTGTCCTATTAGGGAAATTCTCTACTATAATTTGCTCCAATATACCTTCTGCCCCCCTCTCTCTTTCTTTGTCTTCTGGGATCCCAATTATTCTAATATTGGTTTGTCTTATGGTATCACTTATTTCTCGAATTCTCTCCTTGTGGTCCAGTTGTTGTTTGTCTCTCTTTTGCTCAGCTTCTTTATTCTCCGTCATTGGGTCTTCTATAGCACTAATTCTCTCTTCTGCCTCATTTATCCTAGCAGTAAGAGCCTCCATTTTTTAAAAGATTTTATTTATTTATTTGACAGACGGAGATCACAAGTAGGCAGAGTGGCAGGCGGGGGAGGGGGGAAGCAGGCTCCCTGCTGAGCAGAGAGCCCGATGTGGGGCTCGATCCCAGGACCCTGACATCATGACCTGAGCCGAAGTCATAGAATTTATCCACTGAGCCACCCAGATTCTCCAGGAACCTCCATTTTTTATAGCACCTCATTAATAACTTTTTTGATTTCTACTTGGTTAGATTTTAGTTCCTTTATTTCTCCAGAAAGGGATTTTATTTATCTAAAAAGGGATTCTCTAATATCTTCCATGCCTTTTTCAAGTCCAGCTAGCACCTTGGTGATTGTCATTCTGAACTCTAGTTCTGACATATTCTCAATATCCGTATTGATTAGGTGCCTAGCCATCAGTACTGTCTCTTGTTCTTTGTGTGTGTGTGTGTGTGTGTGTGGTGATTTTTTCTGCCTTGTCTTTTTATCCGGATAAGAATAGATAAATGAGAGAACAAAATACTAAGGGGTTGCGAAGACCCCAGAAAAATATATGCTAACTGAATCAGAAAAGATCCAAAATTAGGGGGAGAAGAATGGGAGGAAAGAAAAGACAAAATAATAAAAAATATATATATTAGACTGGTGAATAGAACAGAGCCACCCACTTGATTTTTTTGTGTATTCAGGTCTCTTAGAGGAAGGTACCTCCCTAAATTTTAAAGAAATACACACACACACACACACACACACACACATACACAGACACACACACACACAACAATAAGGGCAATCACAATGAAGGGATGGAATATGACTGTAAAAATGAAAATTAATGAAAATTAAAAATGATTCTAAAAAAGGAATTGATAAGTTGGTTGGAAAAAGAGAAAGAAAAAAGAATGTGATTAGATGGAGAGTAGAATAAGGCATGCACTAGATTTAGGGTATATTTTGATATATTAGAAGAAATTGTATTCCAGAGTTTTAAAGGAAAAAAACCTACATGTATATAAAAAATAAGGTTGAATATAATGAAGGGATAAACTATAACATTGAAATTTTAAAATATTTTTTAAAAAGGTATTGATAAGATAAAATAGTTAAAAATGTTAAAAGAGGAAAGAGGAAAAGTTAAAAATAATAGAATAAGAAAAAATAAAATAAAAAGAATTTAACTTTGCAAGACTAAAGGATCATGGGAAAGAAGCCATGAATTCTATTCATTGCTTTCCCCTAGCTCTGGAGTTCCACAGTTCTTTTTGATTGGTGAACTTGTTCTTGGCTGGATGTTCTTGCTGATCTTCTTGGGGAGGGGCCTGTTGCAGTGATTCTCGAATATCTTTGCCGGAGGCAGAATTACATCACCCTTGTCAGGGCCCAGGCTAAGTAATCTGCCAGGGTTCTTCCTGGGGAATTTTTGATTTCTGAATGCTTTTCTTAGAACTTTGGAGGAGGAGAATGAAAATGGCGGCCTCCCAATCTCCATCCTGGAGCAGCTGAGAGCTCAGGGCCCCACTCCTCAGTGTGCCATCAGAGAAAAGCAGTCATTCCCTCCTGTCTTCCCAGTCTCTGGCCACTCCGTGCTCACCTGGCTTGTGCTCACCTGGCTTGTGACTGAGTGTTTCTGTCTCTGGCACACAGTCCTGTTTGGAGTCTCCAAATCCAGCAGATTCCTGCCATGTGCTTCCACACCACTCCTTCTGGAGGAGGAAGGAGGGGATCTCCACGGATGTTCCACTGGTGGGGTCCCTGCTTAAAGGGTCCTGGTCTGACTGTGCCATGGATGATGGTTTAAGGTAACCCCGAGCTGAGAGCTCACTCCTTGGCTCAGTCTCTGTAGCCAGCTTCCCCCCTCCGATATCTGGGAGCTCTGCCACCCTCAGACACCCCTGGTCTTTCTGTGACCCCAAGGGACCTGAGACCACACTGTCGCCATGAGGGCTCCACTGCTGCTTAGCCTCTGGAGCAGTGTCCCTCAGTGGAGCAACCATCCAAAAGTTCCAATTTTGTGGTCCACTGCTCCAGTGTTCACCAGAAGCTGTCCCCTCCTCCCACAGTCTCTCTTCCCGTCACTTCAGATTCACTTCTTCACACATCCTAACTTCCAGAAAGTGATGGATTTTCTGTTCCTGGAATTTCTGCTCTTCTTCTGTTCTATCTCCTGTTGAGTTTGTAGGTGTTCAGATAACTATCTAGCTAAACACTTGGGACCTGATGATATTTGAGTCTCCTATTCCTACACCATCTTGCTTCCTCCTCCCTGGAAGTTTTTTAATATTTAAGAGCACAACCTAATAATGGAAATTTCTAGTTATGACCTGGTTTTAATCAATCATAAACAACAATGTTATCAGTTTTTAAAAGACAGTTTTGTAGAGAAATTCATACTCTGAACTATATAGATATTCAGGGAATATCACAAGAGGTTTATTGGGTATAAATGAATACAATATGTTAGAAATTTATTAAACATTCAATAATTAAATAATAACTATATATTCAATTTAGACTATTTTAATTTTGTGATTAACTTATAAATTATTTATTGGAATTGAATATTAAATTTAAAAATAAAATCTCCCCCTGCAGGAATTTTATGTTGCTTTCTAAATTCATTTGTGTGTTGGATTCATCACTTATTTCTAAAAAGTAAAGGTTTCACCAATTTTATTGTTCCTGAGAAATAAGTCCAGTCTAATTGAATTTTCTGATTAACTTAGTCAAGCAGAAAAGATTTTTTTCTTTTTTTATTTTTGTTTTCACATTGTTAGAAATTTAAGACAGCTTACACTATTAAGTGTTATTTAGCATTTTCTTGATAATGAAATAACATACATTCTTAAAGTATTAGCTCACTGCCAACTGCTTCAGCTGGGGTAGACTGAAACAAATATGTACACTCAGCAGCAATCTCTGTAGTCTCGGGGTTGTAAGGTCAAGACAGTATGGTCTAGCCTCATGTGGAGGTGGGGGACGCGGTCAGGGGAGCTTAGCTTCCCCAAAGTGGTGTAGCTAAGCTCTGGCTAGTTATTGTCATGTTGAAAATATGTTGTCAAAGCTTTGAATTCTTGTCAAGAGAGACTAGAATTTTTATATATCTATGTGTGAGTATCTGTGTGTATATTCTCATATATGTTTCAAATATATATTCAATTTAGAGTTTACATTTTGTTATTAACTTATAAATATTTATTGGATTTAAATATGAAATTTAAAAATAAGATTTCTTATATATAAAGTATATTTTTGAAATACACACACACATATATACATATATATAATACATATCTTATGTGAAATATCCCATTTTTTAAAATCTACTGCAATCCAAAAGCAGTATGAGTTAAAGAAACCTTTATCCTCATGGGATATGGTTTGTAACACACTACCTTGTCCATTCTGCTCTGAAAGGGTAAAACAACAAGAGCATTTATCAACTAATTTTGCTGTGATTTTTCTTATTCAATCATTGATTACAAAGTGTTCCAAACTGAGGGTTAAGAAACAAATTTTTGTTATAAAATTTAAATAAGCCCTATGAAATATTTGTCACACATGTTATAGAAAAATCCCATGACTTGAAACAGCTGGGAAATCGATCTGAGCAATGGGAATAGGATCTCCATAGGCAGACAGTGTGGCAAGTGTGAGGTGTGAGAAAGCCAATTAGGTCAGAGAAAAACTTCAGGGGAGGGGATGGAGCCCCTTCTATGGAAAGAGAAAAGGGAGAGAAAGAGGTTGAGAGAGTGTGGTATCCTATTTAATGGTAGAGCTATTCTATTTGGTGCATTACTTAAGTCATTAAGTCAAAATGCCTGAATACCTGTCATGACTAAGTGATTTATTAAAAGTTTGGATAGTTTGCAGGTACTCTTTAGATTGGACCAGCTCTAACTCACTTATGTTCTTTAAAGAGAAATAAAAAAGTTTTTGTACCAATATTGTATGAAGGGCTATGCAGTAAGAGTATGTGGAAATGTGGGAAATGGATGGGCTGGATGTAACGTTGGGCTGTGGTTCAGATCTGGTATTACTGAAACATGTGAAATGTAAAGAATACAATACTTCAAACCTCTCCTTGGCAAAATAGACGTTTGATGTGATTGTTAAACTGGAGTCACCCGTAATCATGTTGACATCGAGTGGTGGTTAGATATTCCTTAAATTTCCTTAAATAATAAATAAATAAAGAACTCATGTTCTTGGAGAAGGTATATCAGCTAAAAAAACATGACCCATATTGATCTGATGGTTATAATTGCTAGTTTAAGGTTGCCAGAGGTGTTAGCAGAAGATTGTTGGGTAAAAATCTTTAGAAAGAGATTTAAATTTCTTGTATTGCAGCCCAGCAAGAGAAGGAACATGGGGCTCCATGACATGGAAAGAATGCCCCTCTTAGTTTGCAGGATTTTTCCTGATTGTACTTTTTACCACACCTGACTGTATTTGAAAAGGTCTTTACTTTCAGTGCTTGGGAAAGTGTGATAGCAGTGGGTCATTGGGATCTCTAAAGAATTATTACTGATTCAGTGGAGGGAAAACCAGGAGGAAAAAACAAAATGCTGAACGTTATTTGCAGACTTGTTCAATTCAAAATTTTAAAGCCCTTTTTATTTTTTAGCTTACTGAGTTAAGCTGGTAGAAGTATATAAAAATATGATTAGGTGAAGACATATGGACAGGAGGAAGCTGAAGGAGGGGTTGGTAGAGCAATAGAGGTGATGAGTGTCTCTGCATTGGTGGTCACTTAGGCTTTCAAATGACATTAGTCTGAACATAATGTAAATTTGGGTATCTCTTTAAGGTACCCTACATGTTGAGTCATTCACAGAATTACTGGAGATAATAACAAAGTGAAGACAGCCTCTTTCTTGCATATGTCTGCTGCTCGTGCTTAAGAAGCCAGACCAAAAATCCCAGGTTCCCCTGTATATAATGTAAGCCTCATTTTTCCATATGTCTTTTTTCTCTAGAGAGTATTCTGTTCTCTGAACAATTTGGAAGGTTGTTCAACTTTTTGTTTTGTTTAGTTTAATCTTACTGAGGAATAATTTACAAATCTAACTGTATATATTCAAAATGTACAGTATGGTTATTTGATAGAAATACGTATTGTGGGATGATTGCCATAATCACAATGATTAACACATCTGTCAACTCACATAGCTAACTTTTAAAAAATTTTTTTAACATGGTGAGAATGCTTAAGATTTACTCTCAACAACTTTCAAGTACATAATACTGTATTATTAACTGTAGTCACCATGCTGTGTATTTGATCTGTTGTTACCACAACTGAAAATTATACCGTTTGATCTGCATCACCCCATTCCCCCACCCCTCCCTCATTCCTAGAAACCACCATTCTTTTTTTATGCCTCCATAAAATTGGCTCTTTTGTTTTATTTTGTTTTCAGATTCCACATATCAGTGATTCACACAGTGCATGTCCTTCTCTCTCTGGCTTGTTGTATGTAGCATAATGCCCTCCAGCTTCATCCATGTTCTACAAATGGCAGGATTTCCTTTATTTTATGAGTGAATAATACTCTGTGTGTGTGGGGGGGTATCTCTGTGTGTGTATGTGTCTATGTGTGTGTGTTTGTGTGTGGGTATGTGTCTGCTTGGGGACATGTGTGTACATGATACATTCTCTTCATCCATTCATTTGTTGGAGGACATCACGGTTGCTTCTGTAACTCAGCTATTGTGACGAATGCCGCAGTGAACATGGGTGAGCAGGTAGGTGTCTCCTCAGGAGCTGATTTCAGTTCTAGATGTATATGTAAGAGTGGGCTTGCTAGATCATATGGTAGTTCAATTCTCATTTTTTGAAGAAGCAGCATACCATTTTTCATAAACAGGCTTACAATTTATTGTATGTTTCCCTTGCTGTGTGGGAGCTTTTAGTTTGATGTAGTCTTACTTGTTTATTTTCGCTTTTATTGCCTTTGCTTTTGGTGTGTCATCCAAGAAATCACTGCCCAGACCAATGTCAAGATCTTTTCCCTGTGTTTCCTCTAGGAGTTCAATGGTTTCAGGTCTTACCTTTAAGTCTTTGATCCATTTTGAGTTAATGTTTTTAAGGGGTATAAGATTGAGTCCAGTTATCTTCTTTTATATGTGGGTCTGCAGTTTTCCCAGCACCATTTATAAAAGAGACTGCCCTTTTCCCGGGAGTGTTCTTGGCTCCCTTGTCAAGTATGAATTATCTGTATGCTGAGGGGTTTGTGTCTGTGCTTTCTGCTTTGTTCCACTGGTTTATGAGCCTGTTCTCATGCCACTAAAACACTGTTTTGATTACTATGGCTTTATGATATGGTTCAAATCAGGAAGTGTGATACTTTTGACTTTTTTTTTCCCTTAGATTTTATTTACTTATTTGACAAAGAGAGATCACAAGTAGACAGAGAAGCAGGCAGAGAGAGAGGAGGAAGCAGGCTCCCCGATGAGCAGAGCCCGATGCGAGGCTCGATCCAGGACCCTGGGATCATGACCTGAGCTGAAGTCAGAGGCTTTAACCCACTACCCAGGTGCCCCCGACTTTTTATTTTTTCTCAGGATTGCTTTGGCCATTCAGGGTTTTTGTGGTTCCATACAAACTTTAGTAGAGTTTTTTTCCTCTTTCTATGAAAAATGCTTTTGGAATTTTGGTAGGTATTGCATTAGGACTATAGGTTGCTTTTGGTAGTGTGGGTATGCTCACAATATTAATTCTTCTAATCCAAAACACAGGCTACCTCTTCATTTATCTGTATGTTCTTCAGTGGTTCTCATCAGTGTCTTATAGTTTTAGTACACAGGTTGTTCACCTACATGGTTGAATTTATTTCTGAATATTTTATTGCTGTTATTATAAATGGAATTGGTTTCTTACTTTCATTCTCAGATATTTTGTTTTTATTGTATAGAAACACAACTGCTTTCTGGATGTTGACTTTATAACCTGCACCTTTACTGAATTTATTAATTCTAACAGATTTTTCTTGCAGGCCTTAGAGTTTTCTACAGATAAGTGCATGCCATTTGCAAACAGATCAGTCTACTTCTTCCTTTCTGAATTGGAAGCCTTTTATTTCTCTTCTTTGCCTGGTTGCTCTGACCAGGACTTCCAGCATTATGTTGAATGGAAATGAGAAGAGAGAGAATCCTTGTCTTGTTCTTGATCTTAAAGAAAAGGCTTTTACATGTATGATGGAGTATTATCTTAGCTTATGGGCTTGTCCTATATTGTCTTTGTTATGTTGTGGAACATTCTTTCTACATACAACTTGTTGAGAGTTTTTATCATCAAAGGATGTTGAATTTGGTCAAATGCATTCTCTGCAACTATTGAAGTGATCTGATTATATAATAATCATTCATTCTTTTTTTTTAATTTAAATTTTTATTTTTTTATAGACATATAATGTATTTTTATCCCCAGGGGTACAGGTCTGTGAATCGCCAGGTTTACACACTTCACAGCACTCACTATAGCACATACCCTCCCCAATGTCCATAACCCCACCCCCCCTTCCTCCCCCACTCCCCCTAGCAACCCTCAGTTTGTTTTGTGAGATTAAGAGTCACTTATGGTTTGTCTCCCTCCCGATCCCATCTTGTTTCATTTACTCTTCTCCTACCCCCCTAACCCTCCATGCTGCATCTCCACTTCCTCATATCAGGGAGATCATATGATAGTTGTCTTTCTCTGATTGACTTATTTCACGAAGCATGATACCCTCTAGTTCCAACCACATCGTCGCAAATGGCAAGATTTCATTTCTTTTGATGGCTGCATAGTATTCCATTGTTTATATATACCACATCTTCTTTATCCATTCATCTGTTGATGGACATCTAGGTTCTTTCCATAGTTTGGCTATTGTAGACATTGCTGCTATAAACATTCGGGTGCACGTGCCCCTTCGGATCACTGCGTTTGTATCTTTAGGGTAAATACCCAGTAGGGCAATTGCTGGGTCATAGGGTAGCTCTATTTTCAACTTCTTGAGGAGCCTCCATACTGCTTTCCACAGTGGTTGCACCAGCTTGCATTCCTACCAACAGTGTAGGAGGGTTCCCCTTTCTCCGCATCCTCACCAGCATCTGTCATTTCCTGACTTGTTAATTTCAGCCATTCTGACTGGTGTGAGGTGATATCTCATTGCAGTTTTGATTTGTATTTCCCTGATGCCGAGTGATGTGGAGCACTTTTTCATGTGTCTGTTTGGCCATCTGGATGTCTTCTTTGCAGAAATGTCTGTTCATGTCTTCTGCCCATCTCTTGATTGGATTATTCTTTGGGTGTTGAGTTTGCTAAGTTCTTTATAGATTCTGGATACTAGTCCTTTATCTGATATGTCATTTGCAAATATCTTCTACCATTCTGTCAGTTGTCTTTTGGTTTTGTTAACTGTTTCCTTTGCTGTGCAAAAGCTTTATATCTTGATGGGACACTAGTCCTTTATCTGATATGTCATTTGCAAATATCTTCTCCCATTCTGTCAGTTGTCTTTTGGTTTTGTTAACTGTTTCCTTTGCTGTGCAAAAGCTTTATATCTTGATGGGACACTAGTCCTTTATCTGATATGTCATTTGCAAATATCTTCTCCCATTCTGTCAGTTGTCTTTTGGTTTTGTTAACTGTTTCCTTTGCTGTGCAAAAGCTTTTGATCTTGATGAAATCCCAATAGTTCATTTTTGCCCTTGCTTGTGTTGCCTTTGGCGATGTTCCTAGGAAGAAGTTGCTGCGGTTGAGGTCGAAGAGGTTGCTGCCTGTGTTCTCCTCAGGGATTTTGATGGATTCCTTTCTCACATTGAGGTCCTTCATCCATTTTGAGTCTATTTTTGTGTGTGGTGTAAAGATATGGTCCAGTTTCATTCTTCTGCATGTAGCTGTCCAATTTTCCCAGCACCATTTGTTGAAGAGGCTGTCTTTTTTCCATTGGACGTTCTTTCCTGCTTTGTCGAAAATTAGTTGACCGTAGAGTTGAGGGTCTACTTCTGGGCTCTCTATTCTGTTCCATTGATCTATGTGTCTGTTTTTGTGCCATTACCATGCTGTCTTGATGATGACAGCTTTGTAATAGAGCTTGAAGTCTGGAATTGTGATGCCACCAACTTTGGCTTTCTTTTTCAATATTCCTTTGGCTATTCAAGGTCTTTTCTGGTTCCATATAAATTTTAGGATTATTTGTTCCATTTCTTTGAAAAAAAATGGATGGGAATTTAATAGAGATTGCATTAAACGTGTAGATTGCTTTAGGTAGCATAGACATTTTCACAATATTTGTTCTTCCAATCCAGGAGCATGGAACATTTTTCCATTTCTTTGTGTCTTCCTCAGTTTCTTTCATGAGTACTTTATAGTTTTCTGTGTATAGATTCTTAGCCTCTTTGTTTAGGTTTATTCCTAGGTATCTTATAGTTTTGGGTGCAGTCGTAAATGGGATTGACTCCTTAATTTCTCTTTCTTCTGTCTTGTTGGTGTAGAGAAATGCAACTGATTTCTGTGCATTGATTTTATATCCTGACACTTTGCTAAATTCCTGTACAAGTTCTAGCAGTTTTGGAGTGGAGTCTTTTGGGTTTTCCACATATAGTATCATATCATCTGTGAAGAGTGATAGTTTGACTTCTTCTTTGCCGATTTGGATGCCTTTAATTTCTTTTTGTTCTCTGACTGCTGAGGCTAGGACTTCTAATACTATGTTGAATAGCAGTGGTGATAATGGACATCCCTGCCGTGTTCCTGACCTTAGCGGAAAAGCTTTCAGTTTTTCTCCATTGATATTTGCAGTGGGTTTTTCATAGATGGCTTTGATAATACTGAGGTATGTGCCCTCTATCCCTACACTTTGAAGAGTTTTGATCAGGAAGGGATGCTGTACTTTGACAAATGCTTTTCCAGCATCTATTGAGAGTATCATATGGTTCTTGTTCTTTCTTTTATTAATGTGTTGTATCACATTGATTGATTTGCAGATGTTGAACCAACCTTGCAGTCCTGGAATAAATCCCACTTAGTCCTGGTGAATAATTCTTTTAATGTACTGTTGAATTCTATTGGCTAGTATTTTTGTGAGAATTTTCGCATCTGTGTTCATCAAGGATATTGGTCTGTAATTCTCTTTTTTGGTGGGATCCTTGTTAGGTTTGGGGATCAAGGTGATGCTGGCCTCATAAAATGAGTTTTGAAGTTTTCCTTCCATTTCTATTTTTTGGAACAGTTTCAGGAGAATAGGAATTAGTTCTTCTTTAAATGTTTGGTAGAATTCCTCTGGGAAGCCGTCTGGCCCTGGGCTTTTGTTTGTTTGGAGATTTTTGATGACTGTTTCAATCCTTACTGGTTATGGGTCTGTTCAGGTTTTCTATTTCTTCCTGGTCCAGTTGTGGTAGTTTATATGACTCTAGGAATGCATCCATTTCTTCCAGATTGTCAAATTTGTTGGCGTAGAGTTGCTCATAGTATGTTCTTATAATTGTTTGTATGTCTTTGGTGTTAGATGTGATCTCTCCTCTTTCCTTCATGATTTTATTTATTTGGGTCCTTTCTCTTTTCTTTTTGATAAGTCTGGCCAGGGATTTATCAATCTTATTAATTCTTTCAAAGAACCAGCTCCTAGTTTCGTTGATTTGTTCTATTGTTTTTTTGTTTGTTTGTTTGTTTCTATTTCATTGATTTCTGCTCTGATCTTTATGATTTCTCTTCCCCTGCTGGGTTTAGGCTTTCTTTCTTGTTCTTTCTCCAGCTCCTTTAGGTGTAGGGTTAGGTTGTGTATTCGAGACCTTTCTTGTTTCTTGAGAAAGGCTTGTACCTCTATATATTTTCCTCTCAGGACTGCCTTTGTTGTGTCCCACAGATTTTGAACCGTTGTGTTTTCATTATCATTTGTTTCCATGAATTTTTTCAATTCTTCTTTAATTTCCTGGTTGACCCATTCATTCTTTCGAAGGATGCTGTTTAGTCTCCATGCATTTTCATTCTTTCCAAATTTCCTCTTATGATTGAGTTCTAGCTTCAGAGCATTGTGGTCTGAAAATATGCAGGGAATGATCCCAATCTTTTGATACCGGTTGAGACCTGATTTTGACCTAGGATGTGGTCTATTCTGGAGAATGTTCCATGAGCACTAGAGAAAAATGTGTATTCTGTTGCTTTGGGATGAAATGTACTGAATATATCTGTGATGTCCATCTGGTCCAGTGTGTCATTTAAGGCCTCTATTTCCTTGTTGATCTTTTGCTTGGATGATCTGTCCATTTCAGTGAGGGGAGTGTTAAAGTCCCCTACTATTATTGTATTATTGTTGATGTGTTTCTTTGATTTTGTTATTAATTGGTTTATATAGTTGGCTGTTCCCATGTTAGGGGAATAGATATTTAAAATTGTTAGGTCTTCTTGTTGGACAGACCCTTTGAGTATGATATAGTGTCCTTCCTCATCTCTTATTATGTCTTTGGCTTAAAATCTAATTGATCTGATACAAGGATTGCCACCCCAGCTTTCTTCTGATGTCCATTAGCATGGTACATTGTTTTCCACCCCCTCACTTTAAATCTGGAGGTGCCTTCGGGTCTAAAATGAGTTTCTTGTAGGCAACATATCGATGTGTTTTGTTTTTTTTTTTTTTTATCCATTTTGATACCCTGTGTCTTTTGATTGGGGCATTTAGCCCATTAACATTCAGGGTAACTATTGAGAGATATGAATTTAGTGCCATTGTATTGTCTGTAAGGTGACTGTTGCTGTATATTGTTTCTGTTCCTTTCTGATCTACTACTTTTAGGCTCTCTCTTTGCTTAGAGGACCCCTTTCAATATTTCCTGTAGAGCTGGTTTGGTGTTTGCAAATTCTTTCAGTTTTTGTTTGTCCTGGAAGCTTTTTTTTTTTTTTTTTTTTCCTAATTTTTACTTGACAGAGAGAGAAATCAAAAGTAGTCAGAGAGGCAGGCAGATAGGAAGGGAGAAGCAGTCTCCCTGCTGAGCAGAGAGCCCGATGCGGGGCTCGATCCCAGGACCCTGGGATCATGACCCGAGCCAAAGGCAGAGGCTTAACCCACTGAGCCACCCAGGTGCCCCATGTCCTGGAAGCTTTTTATCTCTCCTTCTATTTTCAATGATAGCCTAGTTGGATATAGTATTCTTGGCTGCATGTTTTTCTCATTTAGTGCTCTGAATATATCATGCCAGTTTTTTCTGGCCTTCCATGTCTCTGTGGATAAGTCTGCTGCCAATCTAATATTTTTACCATTGTATGTTACAGACTTCTTTTCCCGGGCTGCTTTTAGGATTTTCTCTTTGTCACTAAGACTTGTAAATTTTACTATCAGGTGATGGGGTGTGGACCTATTTTTATTGATTTTGGGGGGCGTTCTTTGCATCTCCTGGATTTTGATGTTTGTTCCCTTTGCCTTATTAGGGAAATTTTCTACAATAATTCTCTCCAATATACCTTCTTCTCCCCTCTCTCTTTCTTCTTCTTCTGGAATCCCAATTATTCTAATGTTTTGTCTTATTTTGTCACTTATCTCTCGAATTCTCCCCTCGTTGTCCAGTATTTGTTTGTCTCTCTTTTGCTCAGCTTCTTTATTCTCTGTCATTTGGTCTTCTATATCACTAATTCTTTCTTCTGCCTCATTTATCCTAACAGTAAGAGCCTCCATTTTTTATTGCACCTCATTAATAGCTTTTTTGATTTCAACTTGGTTAGATTTTAGTTCTTTTATTTCTCCAGAAAGGGCTTTTAACTCTCCAGAGAGGGTTTCTGTAATATCTTCCATGCCTTTTTTGAGCCCAGCTAGAACCTTGAGAATCATCATTCTGAACTCTGGATCTGACATATTACCAATGTCTGTATTGATTAGGTCCCTAGCCTTCAGTACTGCCTCTTGTTCTTTTATTTGTGGTGAGCTTTTCTGCCTTGTCATTTTGTCCAGATAAGCGTATATGAAGGAGCAAATAAAATACTGAAAGGGTCACAAAGACCCCAGGAAAATATGCTTTAAGCAAATCAGAAGTGACCCCAAATCATGGAGAGCAGAAAGGGGATAAGAAGAAGTTCAGAAAAAAGAAAAAAAATTTAAAAAAGAAAACAAATAAAGAAAAAATATAAATATAAATATATAAACATGTGTGTATACATATATATATATTAGATAAACTAGTTAAAAAACGTTAAAAAAATAAAAAGGTAAAAGTTAAAAAAAATTTAGCAGAAGAAAAAAAATTAAATAAAAAAAAATTAAATTAACCGCCAGACTATAGAATCATGGGGAGAAAGCCATGAGTCCTGTGCTTTGGTTTCTCCTCCTCTGGAATTCTGCTGCTGTCCTTGGTAGGTGAACTTGGTCTTGGCTGGATTTTTTGTTGATCTTCTGAGGGAGGGGCCTGTTTTAGTGAGTCTCAAGTGTCTTTGCCTGAGGTGGAATTGCACAGCCCTTACCAGGGGCCGGGCTAAGTAATCGGCTCAGGTTCGCTTTCGGGAGCTGTTGTCCCCTGTCCCCGTAGAGTTCTGGAGGACGGGAATGAAAATGGTGGCCTCCCAGTCCCCGGCCCATAGGTGCCGAGAGCTCGGGGCCCCACTCCTCAGTGCACCCTCAGAGAAGAGAGCCCACTCACTCCCGTCTCCCTGTCCTCTGCCCGTGCTCTGAGCTCACCCAGCCTGCAACCGGTTCAAGGTAACCCCGAGCTGAGAGCTCACTCCTCGGCTCTGTCTCTGTAGCCGGCTTCCCTATTCTAATACCTGCGAGCTCTACGACTCTCAGACACCCCCGATCCTTCTGTGACCCTGCGGGACCTGGGGCCACGCTCACCCAGCGTGGGCTTCCCCCCGGTTTAGCCTCTGGAGCGATGCCCCTCTGTGGAGCAGACTTTTAAAAGTCCTGATTTAGTGCTCTGTTGCTCTGTCGCTTGCCAGGAGCCGGCCCCTCCCCCTGTGGTCTATCTTCCCGTCGCTTTGGATTCACTTCTCTGCTGGTCCTACTTTTCAGAAAGTGGTCAATTTTCTGTTTCTAGAATTGCTGTTCTTCTTCTCGTCGATCTCCCATTGGATTTGTAGGTGTTTGCAATGGTTTGATTACCTATCTAGCTGATCTCCTGCTACCTCATGTAGTCTCAGGCTGCTATTTCTCCGCCATCTTGACTCCCCCGGTCCAGTCATTCTTTTACTGTGTGTGTCACACCTGCTGTTGAGCCAGCCTTGCATTCTAGTGATGAGTATCTCTTGATCATGGTGCATGCTTCTTTTAATGTGCTCTTGAAAGTAGGTATGTCTGTCTGTTTTTTAGGATTTTTAGGATTTTTAGGGGAATGCTGGCCTTATTAAATGAATATGGGAGTGTTACCTCATATTCAGTTGTTTGGAAAAGCTTGAGAAGGATTGGCATTAAGTCTTCTTTTAAAAATTGTTAAAATTCACCCGTGAAACCATTTGGACTTTTATTTGTCCAGAAATTTTTGATTGCTGATTCAGTCCCCTTACTTATTATTTGTTCATATTTTCTATTACTTCATGATTGTCTCTTGCTAAGTTTCGTGTTTCTGGGAATTTATCCATTCTTCCATTACCCCTGTGTTGGTGTATAATTGTTCATAGCAGCCCCTTATGATCCTGTGTATTTCTGTGGATCAGTTGTAATGTCTCCTCTTTTGTTTATAATTTTATTTGAGTCCTCTCTCCTTTCCCTTAGTCTAGCTAACGTTTTGTCAGTTTCATTTATCTTAAAAAAATTTTTAAGTTTATTGCTCTTTTCTAATGTCTTTCTAGTGTCTGTTTCATTTATTTCTTCTCTAACCCTTATTATTTTCTTTCTTCTGCTAACTCTGGGCTTAGTGTGTTTATCCTTTTCTATTCCTTGAGGTGAAAGATTAGGCTATTTAACTGAGATCTTCCTTTTTTCTAAATGAAGGCATTACTATAAAATTCCTTCTTTAAATGGTGATAGTAGATAATGCTTTCACCATATCTCTTAAGTTTAGTAAGCCATGTTTCTATTTTCATTTATCTGATGTGTTTTTTTTTCCTGAGATCTCAAGATTTCCCTTTCAATTTCATCACAGATACATTGGTTTTTCATAAGTGTATTGTTTAATTTACACATATTTGTGCATTTTCTAGCTTCACTCCTCTTACTGGTTTTGTAGTTTCATACCATTGTGATTAGATAAGGTACCTGATATGATCTCCATCTTCTTAAATTTCAGACTTGTTTTGTGGCTAGCCTGAGACCATGTGAGCGTGAGAGGAAGATGTGTTCTGTTGCTGTGGGATGGAATGTTCCTTGGGTATCTGTGAGGTCCACCTGCTCTAAGGTACAGTTCAAGTGTATAATTTTCTCATTGATTGTCTGGTTGACCTGGCCTTGTTGAAAGTGGGAATATTGAACTCACCTGCTATTATTATTCCATTGCAGTCTGTTTTTGCCTTTAGATCTGGTAATAGTTGTTTAATATATTTAGATACTACAATATTGGGTATGTGCATACTTAGAGTTGTTATGTCCTTTGATCAGTTGGCTTCTTTATCATTATATGTAGATCTTCTTTGTCTCTTATAGTCTTTGTCTTAAAGTCTATTTTGTTTGATACAAGTATAGTTGCCCTGATCTCTTTTGGTTTCCGTTTGCATGGAATATATTTTGTTATTCCTCACTTTCAGCCTCTGAGTATCCTTAAAGCTTAAGTTGTAGGGGCACCTGGCATGGGGGAAGGGCTCAGTCAGTGACATAAAGAAAGATAGTAGATGGCAGCCAATGCAGATGCAGAAATTTCTATAGGAAGGGGTTAGGAGTAGCAATCTTACTTGAACTGGGCTGGATGCTCTCCTGTATCATGATTGAGATGTTATCTTTCAACTCGAAGATTGATGGAGAGGAGATTAATGGAGATTATGGGGTGATTAGAGTTCTCATCCAAGCTCTGCTTTGTCACTAACACTGATGGCAACAAAGTTACGAAGTGACTTTAAAAAGCATGTGTGGAGGAGAGGGAGATGAGTGATGTACAAGAACTTTTTCACCTTGGGTCAGCTTCCCTTCTTTCTTTAGGGTTCTAAAATGCTAACATTCCAAAAACAAAACAAAACTAACGTTCCCAAACCATACCTCTGGGCTAGGGGTGAAAAGACAGGCTTATGATGGAAGGACACTAATTCCTCTAAGTTCTGCCTCATGCTGTGTATTATGTAAACAAAGTGAATCTAATTTCAAAGAAGAAAGAGTTGAGTTTGGAAAAGATTAAAATAATTGTGTACTATCAGACTCTGCTTTGAGCATGGGGGAAGTGGCTGGTATTGGATGGAGTAATGTCCCTGGAAACAACTATAAAAACTAGATTCAAAACACAACAACCAGGGAGACAAAATAAGACAGATAGGCTGAAGGTACAAAGAACAACTAAGGCAGCAGCAGGATTTGATGGGAAAGAAGGCAGGTATTTTTTTTCCCCCTCAAAGGTTATTTGTCAACTCACTTCATGGGCCACAACTTGAAAAGAAAGTGGCAGACGAGGACTTGCAGAAATCTTACTGCACTGGGTGGGAGTGAACATTTTGCTTTCAGGGCTTTCAGGGATTAAAGGGCCAAGAACATCAATCAAGGCTGTGCAGGAAGGTGCACCTTCTATCCTAGGAGTGACTTTCCATAAGGTGACTGTGCAGGGTAAACCCTGGGGTTGTCCATATGATGCCTGCCTCTTGTTTTTCCTGGTCTGTGTCATCCCTTTAGGGGTGAGGTCTGTGACCTGCTCCTTGCCAACAGGACAAAGTGAGAGAATTCTGCAGGTGTAATTAAGGTTCCAAGTCAGCTGACTTAGCTGACTTTGAGGTCTTCAGAATGGTTATTCTACAGGGTGGATGTCCCTAAATCAGGTGGAAGCCTCTAAAAAAGGATTGCTTTGATGGAAGGGTGTTCTGTTGGCTTGAAAAAGTTAACAGCCAAGGAGAAGCCCTTTTGGAAAAATCTTCCATAGACTCTAGGGGTGCTGAGTGTCCTTTAGAACAAGCCGGGATCTCCTTTGGCAGCCAGCAGGGGGTGGGCCTACCCTAAATAGGTCAGACTGGAGTGGATTAAAGAGGTGGATACCTTTCTCGTGTAATATTACACACTCACACTTACACATGCACACACACACAGACACACACACAGAGACAGAGAGATAAGGAGAAATGAATAACAGACATTCAAAGTGATCTAGATTTTATAATTATAGGACAGACATTTAAAAATAACTGAAAAATATATTACAGAAAATATCAGACAGTTGTGTCTGAGAACTTGAATTTATTTAAAAATATGGTATTAAATGGTTATGTCTAAAAACAGTTTAGATACAATAAGAAAATTGGTGAACTGGAAAATAAGGAGTAGAAAATATCCACATTAAAATGCAGAGAGAAAATGTGTTACAAAATATACAAGACACCCTAAAAGTAACATAGGAAATAGTTTAAAATTCTAAGATACACGTAATTTGTGACTCATAGGATGTGAGCACAGCGAGAATTAGGAACAGAAATGTTTGCAGATATACTGCCTGATTAAAAAAATAATAATTCAAAACTGACAACAGACATCAGACCAAAGAATCAAGAAGGTTTATAAACCCTATGCTGGTACATGCACACACACACACACACACATGTATACACACACACATGTGCAGACACATGCCACATACCTAAACATCACAGTGCAACTGTTGAAAACCCAAAGACAAAGAGAAACTTAAAAAAGTATCCAGAGAAAAGAAGACATTTTATCTTTATGGAACAGTAGAGAAAGGGACATGTGATTTTCATAGAGACAATGGAACCCAGAAGATAGAAGAATAACATATTGAAATTGCTGAGAATAGTAAGTCTAATGGAAAATTCCATAATGTAGCCTTCAAAAATGAATGATATCACACATTATTTCCTGTCTTCTTCATAGTTCAGTTATTATGTTACTGTTTTCTGCTTCCTGCCACTAAGATGCTGTGGGAAGAAATGCTGATGCTGGCTTGAGAACATTTTTCTGTGTTTTGTTTGCTTTCATTACTGTATTCCCAGGGCTTAAGACATTGCTCTTTGATAAAGTCTCAAGAAATATTTTTTGACAAGTAAATATATCATCCAAAGTTTTATTTCCTTTTTTTAAAGATATTTATTTATTTTAGAGAGAGAGAAAAAGAGAGAGAGCAGGGGGAGGGGCAGGCAGTAGGAGAAGCAGACTCCCCACTGAACAGGGAGCCTGATGCAAGACTCGAGCCCAGGACCCTGGGATCATGACCTGAGCCAAAACTGAGAGTTGGACGCTCAACCCTCTGAGCCACCCAGATGCCCCCAACATTTTTTTTTTCTGAAATAAAACCAAACCATGGGTATGAATATTTAGTGAGGATTTTTTCTTTGAAGTTTACTTTTGATGACTTCTAATGTGAGTCCTCCTAGTTTATGAATGGGTTTGATAGTGATAAAGAACATACATGGATATCCTTCTATCCTTCTAAGTCAGGATTCTCAAATACCAGTATATATTTAAATGTTTTAGATTCCTGTGCCAAATACTGGTACTTTTGATCGAATTTGCCTGAGGTAGGGCCAGACGATCTGAACAATGAACATACAAACCGTGCAGTTCTCAGGAAGTGGCCATAGACCGTATAAAAGGAGTGTGGCTGTGAGAGGTGGCCCAGCGCTTACAGCCATCCCCCAACAAGTGATGAATATCACCACTGTGTCACCGCAGTTATGAAACTAGTAGAAATGCAACGTATTTGTAAGATGCCTTTAAGTGAGGTAGATTAAAACAGTAAAAGACTATTGGTTTTCTGCTGCATTTACTTATTCTTCATATTGATTTATGCTGTGACCACATTAAAATTAGCCACACAGTTTCTAAGTTCACTGATAATTTTTCATTTTTTATGCGTTGTCGCATGTTCATTTGTAAGTGAAAGTGAAGTCCGACATTCAGCCATAAACTTCGTAATTTACCCAAGTGACACTGTTTTGAGTTGATAATTAAAATGCAGTCATTTATTTCCCAGAGAATACCAGTGATTGGTACATTCAGTCTAAAGATAGTCCTGTCAAGGCTGCTTTATCTGCATTAGCACAATTCAGACTCTCATCTCATTTTAAGTAGCAGTTCCCAAAGTCCTTATGCTTTATTTTTTAGGCAGAATCCCCCTTTATGTGAAGCAATAATGATTGTAATGAATCTTGATGGCAAGTCTGCAGACGATTCTCTCCGCTGCAATAGATAACTTGTCATAAAGACATACACAAAATATATGTGTCTTCTGAGGTTTTCTTTCAAAACTTAATATACTTGTTCCAAAATTGGAAGAAACACTGGAAAATATATAGCTAATAAAAGGAATAGTGTGTGAAGAGTGAAATGACGTGTTAGAGAATGTTGTATTTCTTCTTTAAATTCCCTTTATTTGACTTAATTTTTTACTGTAATAATCTAGGAGACGTGGGGACTCTCAAGCCGTGATATCTAAAAATAAAAATGAAATTATCTCTTTTTAGTGTTGGATTGACTTCCTACTGAGTACGGAAATGAAAATACTTTCTCCACAGTGAAGAGAGGAAGGAGAACATTTCTTCTTAGAACTAAAATCACATAGAAATCACCTTATCCTGATACACCCCATTATTGCTGAAATGGTATTCAACTTGTAAAGTCTATCACAGTGTACATCTGTTTGCCTGTGTTTTCAGAGATAGCACATTATGAATGATAAATTTCAAATACCTGGAAATATATTAGTCCGCCATGTCATAGAAGGATCACCCCATTGGATTGGAATTCATTTCAGCATCTGTGTACATCTGTGTACGTTGTGCTCAGTGTCGGGTTGGGAAGTGGAGGAGGGGGGAAGGAAAAAGAAAAAACAAATGTAGGGTACCTACAGTTAGAATATTTATGAATTTTAGAGAAACAAAAATAATTTTTAAAGATTCATGGTCACATGATTCTCATCTAGTATGTATGTAAACAAAACCTGTAATTCAAACAATCACAGTTTCCCTATTTTATTTCTCCTTCACAAATTTCTTCAGCACAGTGAAAGAGATCCAGTAAGAGTGACAGGTGCATTTTCATATTTGTGACCAGATATAATCCAGATTGGACTCCCATCAACAGAGTTGATCTGTCCTGAGATTAAGTTGGGGAGGGGAATGAGGGTTATGGGAACAGTCACAGTTCTGTGCGAGGAGTGAAGATGGAGGCAAAGAATAAGTATTCCCGCTGTGTCACATGTCCTCTCTTACCTTTGCTCTACATTTCAAGCCTTAGGTCAAGGATATGCTCCTCCTAAAAATATTCCAGTTCACTTTCCTGTGCCTTGTGTATGTCACTCTAGACGTCAGTATATCACTCTAGGCTTATGTATTCTGCTGCGGATTTGTTTATATGCTCCCGGTTGTGTGTATGCATTCTGGATTTATGTTTGCCTCTTCAGGTCTGTGTATACTGCTCTAGGTTCGGGTATACTGCTCTGGGTTTGTGTGTACTGTTCTCTGTTTGTGTGTATCACTCTAGGTGTGAGAGTAGAGCTCCAGGTTTTTGTATACTCCTCTAGGTTTGTTATGCTACTCTAGTTTGTTATTACTCTGTACTAAAATTGATGCAAGTCATCCCCTCACTGGTCACATCATCCCTAAATAGATACCTTTTTCATTAATAGAGAGCCACAATTTCGTACCTGGAAATTATTGGTTTCCCATTAATATTTTTCTCAAAAACAATTACGAGCAACAAAATATTCCAGACTTCATCTTTTTTAAAAGAGCTCAGGAAGAAAGAGGTATAATTAAATAGGATTTAAACAGCCAAGAATAAGGTAATTTGTGACTTGAAGAGTTTTAATAGAGTTGCGCTGCCTGAAGCAAGATCAGAGGGAGGGGCCTTAAAAGGGAGTCCACGATGGAGACCTGCTGTAGCTGCCTGGCAGTGTAAAGAAAGAAAACAGAATTTAGAAATGGTGGCAAGGCCATGCTGAGATATTAATGGAGGAGCAGCAGAAGAAGAAATGGTCCAGAGACATGAGAACATCCTGGAAAGATCTGATTTTAGCATAGGAGGAACACATGTTTTCTAGAGAGATTTAATGAGTGAAATAAGTCAGGCAGAGAGATCCAATTATCATATGGTTTCACTTACTTGTGATGGTGTGGACTGTGCTGTGTCACATTCGCAGGGGCAGAGGATAGCCATGTGGACTGCACTGTGTCACGCTCACGTGGCAGGGGCCCAGAGGACCGGGGTGTGGAGTGTGCTGTGTCAAGCTTGCAGGGGCAGAGGACAAGGGTGTGGGCCATACTATGTCAGGCTCATGAGGGCCGTGCTATATCAGGCTGGTGGGGGCAGAGGACAGGGTATGGGCCATGCTGTGTCAGGCTGGTGGGGGCAGAGGACAGGGGTGTGGGCCATACTATGTCAGGGTGGCGGGGCAGAGGATAGCTGTGTGGACTGCACTATGTAGGCTCATGAGGGCCATGCTATATCAGGCTGGTGGGGGCAGAGGACAGGGGTGTGGGTCATGCTGTGTCAAGCTCCCAGGGGCAGAGGATAGGGGTATGGGCCGTGCTGTGTCAGGCTTGCGGGAGCAGAGGACAAGGGTGTGAGCTGTGCTGTGTCAGGCTCAGCATCTTCGTCACCAGATCACCCTGTGACCAGATCCAGCTATGACTCTTGCCGAGAGCCTCTCTTCCCAGTTCCTCAGATTTCCAGTGGAGCCTGATGACCGTCCAACACCAATTGTCCATAAATTAATTCCTGCATCACACAGATCAAGTCCATGGCAGAGCTGAGATGAAGAACCTCAGGGATTTGCCAGTATCTGCATTAGTCTGGGAGTTGATGAAGAACATGTCAAAAGGCTTGGGTTAAAAATAAAAGGGAAAGAAGGATGAATCATCACCCCCACAACAGAAACAAGAAATGTACTTCAAGTATAGGAAGACAAGAACTAAAGGCAGATTTATTAAATACCTAATTAGATAAATTAACTATCTCTTAGATCCTGACATAATTCACCAGCTCGTCACCCGCCACAGAAATCTCTGGTGGCACACGGATGACGTTGAGTTTGGGCTAAGGAGAGCTTGTAGTGTTATACAACTTTATCTGCTAAAATCTGCCGGTTATTATGCACAAAGTCCTCAGTACCGTCCTGATTATGTTCATTTAGAATCCCAACCAGCTGTGTGCGTAAATGAAACATGAGCTCACCAGGAAAGGAAGAGGGTCTTGGCAGGTCTCCACAGTGACAGCAGCAACCGGGACACTCCACAGACAGGCTTTGGTTCCTGCATCATTTCTTCAGAGTTGTGTTTTTAGGGAGACGCAGTTCATGAGCCAGGGAGTGAACATAGTCACACACAGGGAGTGGACATCGTATGCCAAGTTATTTTGGATGACTTTCCTCAACAGGAAGCTACGGTCAGGGACTGCACAGGGCAGGGCGGGGCAGTGATGCGGCGGACAGTGGGACACCGCACTGTGGGAGCACTGCTGTGCTGTGAGGTTTGACAAGGCTCACCCTCCGTCTTCCCACACTGGATGATGCTGTTTTCTATGCACATTGCGCCTGAAAGACTTGGGGAAAGTGCTTAACTGTACTGCAGCTCAGTGTCCTCGGTGTCAAAGTCATGACCATGGGCTCGTGGGAATGCACAGTATTGTCAAACTGTAAGCGTGTGTAATTTGTACACTGAAAAAGTGGGACTCAGTGGGTACTAACAGAAAGTACTTTCATTCTTTTCTTTCCTATACCCATCATTAACCACCCTGTAGAGCTGATTTTTCCTTCTGTCTTGGTTGAAATCTGGGTTTACACTTGTTGATTTTTTCTGATCATTCTTAGGTAATTAAAAAAAAAAATGTGTTCTTCTGTTTTAGATTCCCAAACTGTTTTATCCCTAACACTGTATGTCCAGCCATTCAGGTTATACCTTCTGCTCTGGGCAGGCCTGCCCCAGGCTGGCTCCTGTGCAGGGATGGGGCAAAGGCTGGAGGTCGGCTTCTTCCCCTCCTTTCTGCTGAGAGCTGAGGTCCTGGTAACCTCCTGCTGCTGCTGTGCACCAGGCAGACAGCAGCAGTCTTGTCTCCTCTAGCTCGTGTGTGATGCTTCTGTATTTGGGAGAGTCTCCCACTGTTGCTGAGAACCACCTACCTGAAAATCCATGACCTCAGGGAACGGCGTGCACATCCAGTGTGGGAATGCTTCACACTTCCCTGCAGAGTTCACGGTCGCTGCAGCCTTCCCAGTCTTCTTTGGGAGTGAGCTCTCTGCTCTGCCCCCAGCGCCCCAGAAAGGCTGTAAGTGGTTTCTCTCGCCCCCCTTCTCCTCTCCCCATGGGCCTCAGTGCACATGCTTGTGCGTGGTTTGCCCTGATCGGTGCTGGATGACAGCCTTTGCCCAGGCGGTGACATCTCTACTGTGCTGTCAGAAAAGCTGGTCATCACTGAGGGTTTGTCCAAATGAGTCAGACATCCATTCACATTGTCAGCTGAGTTTGAAGATATGCGTGTAAAACTCTCCTAGTGGTCCTCCTGACACACTTTCTCCACGTGTGAGTGTCTCAGAGCACAGGACACTCTCCTACCACCCTGCTCGGCCCTCCCAGCTCCTTTGTAAGTGCACTTAGTCACATGAACTGTGCAGGCCAGCCCTCCGCTGAGCTGCGTTGCATGCTGGTGTGAGAATTTCACACCTCCCTTTGTACCCCACGACCTGGGGGCCCGTGCTCTTATGACCCCTAGACACACAGAGGCCACCAAAGATTAGCTTGCTTTGGAAACTGCACACTATTTAACAGCTTTCAAAGTGTTCTTGCCAGAATAGTTCATGCGTCTTTTCTTGTAATTACTCCTGACATTCTGTGGAATAATGTGGCTTTCTAGGGGTATTATTTTGAGACCAAAAAATCTGAGAAGTTTTCACTCATGTCAGGTTTCCTATTTAAATGCTTCCTACTCAGATAAAGCCATGTCATTAATATCAGGCTGATATATGGTGATGGACAACATTAATTTAGGTTGTAACTTGGGCTCTGAACATGAGATATTGTAGAAAAATGAATTCAAAGGAAGATACCTTTCCAAAATCACATGCCCATTCCTCTCCCTACCCAGACACGTTGCAGAAGATTAATACATACATTTATTTATTCCCTCAGAAATAGTTGAGTTTTTACTCTATGTTCTACAGTGAATAAATTGCTAGAAATGAGTTTTAAGCTTCCTAAGAGTCGTACTAGTATAGGAAGACTGGTGAAAAATGTGTCAGTGCAGTGCTGCATATTGGGGTTTAATGACACTTGACTGAGCGCGTCCTCTGAAGTAAGGGTGGGCACCATCCCACTGAACGATTATAATCACCATACAAAGTACCTACCAGTGTGGCCTCAGTGACACCATGCAGAATTCAGACCCACAGAGCATCAGTGACTGCCGAAGTTCCATTACCAGCAAATTTTGGTAGAAGGATACAGTTATTGTTAGCAAAGGAAATAGACCTAAATTTGAGGAAATCGCCTTAAAATTGAGGAAAAACTTTGTAATTTTAAAGATTTATTTGTTACTTATTTGAGAGAGAGAGCAAGAACATGTGTGCACATGTGTGAGCAGGGGCAGGAACAGAGGGAGAGAATCCCATGCAGGCTCCACACTCAGTGGCCCTGAGATCATGACCTAAGCCGAGACCAAGAGTCAGATGCTCAACTCACTGAGCCACCCAGGCACGCCCATCACTGAGGAAAATCTTTAAAACTTGAGTAGGTGTTCTCACAAAGATCAAGGATTTCCATGCCAAGGCGAAGCGTGGTGAGGCTATGGAGTGACAGCCACTTGTGAAGATCAGGGCATTTGGAGGGACTGGGAAGAAATCCTGCTCAGGAAGCAGTGGGTGCTGTCAAGGCTGAGAAAGTGAATTGTAACAAAACAGGAATCCTGTTATAAAGAAACCTACATGTGCATCAGCAGTTGTTGTGGGCGAGGGTTAACCTGTAGGGAGCATTCTTGACATGCGATCCGTGTGGTGGGCATTGATCACGCAGGTGGGTTACTGACACTGGAGCAAAGGGTCGGGGGCGGATGACTTCCCCATTGCGCAATATTCCTGCCCCAGGATGAGAAGCTCTGGAACAGATTTCAGCCTTCTCCTAGGACATCCTCGTCACAATCTTGTTTATTTATCTGAGTCTAGAATCCACCTCTTCAATTTACATCATTTTAATGTATACTACCTTTTTCAGGATTGTGACTTCATTGTAAATAAAGAGAAACCACAGTATATTTTTGTGGATTTCTAGAAGAGGTTCTTTCCTCCCCAATTTCAGAAGATCACATTGGTAATGGCAGTGCTGGCTGTCATACTTACTTGCCTGACTTGCTGCCGTCGTGGATCGCCAAGTCTGAGTATGATTCTGTGTGTAGGGTGAACAAAGACTCAGTTATTGTGACTTCTAAGGTAAATATATGTGAGTACATATTATTATAGTTAATCTCCTTTATTTCTTCTTAGAATAATGGTTGGAACTAATTTTGGCCATCATACTGATTTATTTTTATGTTTTGTATAACATATACAACTCTTTCAGAATTTTATTTTATAATAATAAAGGAAGTACTGCAAATATTTCTTAGAAAAAAATGTATTGGGGACACCTGGGTGGTTCAGTCAGTAGAGCTTCTGACTGTTGATCTCAGGTCTTGATCTCAGGGTTGTGAGGTCAAGCCCCAAGTTGGGTGTGGCACCAACTTAAAATAAAAATGGGTGTTGGATGTGATAATGAGGAGAACCAGAGGCATGTTCTCCACACTGATAAAATGCAAAGTACCATGTGGGTAGCTCAATACCCATTCACCCTTTCTCCTCTACAAAGAGAGCTCTACAAAGGATGTTCTCAGAGTGGAAAAGTGCCCAATTAATACGCTCTGCTTCCAGAATTTCCTTGAAATTATGAGAGTACCTGATACAATTATGGCCAAAAATATGTCCAATAACCCCTGGTTGAGGAAAAAATTAGTGTTTTTAAAGGCTACGGATATGTCCACGTATTCCTTTTAATTTTTCTGTTTTTTTTTTAAACTTCTTTCTCATTCTTCCTGGCTGCAAAACAGATATATTACTTATTACAGTTATGACAAACATCCAAAATGAGCAACATTATTAGCAGGACCTGGTGTAAATTAAAATATAGGACCCACTCATTCGAAAAGCAGGGGTAAAAATATATGGATAAATCTAGAACATTTCCTTTAAAGTATTTCATTACTTTAGTATGTAAAAGGATTAGTACTAATACAGAAGTAACAATATCATGGCAGAAAAATATTGCAAATTGCAATAAAATATTTTATATTAAATAAAAATTTATTAATGTGTTATTTGATTATCATAAGATTTTTGTCTCTTTTTTGTGTGTCTGCAAACTATTTTAGGTAATCAATCTATATACTTCTAGCAGCTTCATTTTTAAACAACATAGTTGAAAATGCCAGTTTCTCTTGGTAAATGCAAAATCATAAATCTTGATTTTTAATTTTGAGAAAGGTTTTTCTCTCGATGCCATTGTTATTGCAATTGTTAATTATATTTTATAGGACAAGAAATCTTTGTAATGGTTTTATGATCAATTATTTCAGAATAACATTTTTAGTACATCTGTTGCTAGTGATTCTTAGGGAAATTTTTTTCCCCAAAAATACTTAAATCTTCAAACAAATTACTTTTTTGTAAGTCTAGATTGAATTATAACTTTATACAATGGCATTTCATTATTCTCTCTAACATTTACTGTCTGTGCCTTGAGCCCACCAGGTGGTCAGCCAGTCTGCTGGGCACAGGAGTTGTCTGTATGGAGCGCTCCCTGCCCGAAGCCCAGAGTGTGCACGCAGGCTGCCCCAAGTGTCTGGTCTGTCCCTGCACCTGCTTTGTGCTCCAGTGGACTTCAGTTACAAGAACAGAATGCCTTCTGAGAGTAGGGCTTTGTGTTACTACGTAGGTCTCATGCCTAGGAAACCAGCCTTGCAGATATCTTGAAAGCATGATGGGAAGGGGAATAAGCCCATGCTAGGAATAATGGGTAGAGAGAGAGTAGAATCCAGAGTCCTTGACATAAAAATGGAGTCACCATACAACTCTTCACAGCCCGCTCGTGACTTCTTAACAGGTTGTAAACAAATAAGTAAATAAATACCTGATGAAATCATTTGGGGGGATAATCTGTTTTGGAGTCTAAGTGTGTTCATGAATACAGAGTTAGTTATCCAGGAAAGTGTTGTGGTCAGAACAGAATTTAATATACGGAAGAGCAGTCTGGACGAGGGTAGGCCGGAGGCAACTGCAGACCTCCACCTGAAGCTCTCCCGTGCCGATCACCTTTGGGATGGACAGCCGGAACGGTCAGACACCTGAGGTGAGGTTTTTTTGTTCAGACTATAGAGCAGGATCCCTCATGAGGACTGAGGAGAAGGAGCAAGATAAACAGAAAATCAGACTTGCTTTCTTGTTCCTCTTACTGCTTCCACTGAAGGCCTCTGTGACAGGGAAAGTAGCATAAACTGAGGCCCAGTCCCTTTGCAAGCAGAGGAAGAAGGAATATGCCGGCTGTGACAGACAATATACATTCAGTGAAATTCCCAATGCTTGTAAACTACCCTGATTCAAAGAATGTGGCCCTTGCAGGCCTCAGGGAAGGGGCTTGAAGTAGCTGCAAAAAGACAGCCTCACCATGAGGAAAGGGTATGATCTCAAGCACCTTCTGTTAAATTTCCTCTGCCTGAATGGAGCACTGTAGCTCAAAGCGGATTAAAGATTATGTCTCCCCAGTAGATGTTGTGGTGCTGGATTCCTTCAAGAGAAGGTCCGTTTCCTTAAGGCCTAGTGAGATGTGGAGATGGAAGAATGCACCAGCAAGACAGAATCCTTTATGGTTACTAAGCATACTGTCGCTGGGAGGTAAATGATAGGAGATTTATGATGTTTCTTAGGAAATTGCGTTGCCAAAGAAAACCTGAGAATTGGTAGTGGTAATTTGCAAACCTTGAATTCCTAGAGAAATCTCTAGGATGCTGAACTAAATGTAAAAGAAAAAGTCTGGGAAAATAAAAATGCTACTATAGAATATCAAACCTTATAAGATTCCTAACATTTATATAACCATCAGTTTTTTATTCCAATTTGAGGAAGAAACGTGGTTTATAAGAAATCAGTTTTGCCAACGACATTGGAGAATACAGAAATAAAAAATAGGTGCCTCAGGCATGAATTTGCATTAGGGTGAACCTGAGAGGTTCTGGTTTCAGCTAGTTTTGAACAAGGAAGAAGAGAATGTATGATTTTTATGCTATTTGAATATCATTTTATATTTGCTATTTTGTTTTTTCCTTCTATTTTTAGGGGAAATTTTGATAGTGTATGTCACTTAGATTCTTCCTATGTAATGTTAATGATATTTTGATTCTCGGGTTATTTTTCTTTTCTTTTTTAGTTAGGAAATACCAATAATCAAAACATACCTTTATATGCTTTGAGTATACCTTGAGTATATACCTTTTTAGAATCTGAATTTTAGTCTTTACTGTGATTCTCTTTCACCTTTGTAATTTTAGTTAACAAAGCCAAGGATAATATTGCCTCTACTCCATCCTGTTCATCAGTATAAATCACAGAAATAAAACAACTCAGTCCTCACAAGGTAGCCAGGGAGAGAATGGGCAGGGTTGCCGTCTACCATGCAGCCCAGGGAGAGGAGACCAGAGGAAAGGCCTTCCTTAGCGCACCAGCTTTGTTGGATGGATACAGGTAGATCAGAAGTGTGTTGGAGTGGCCCATCGGAGATCAGAAAAGACTTCTAAAAGGCAGCTTTTGTCCCTCCACAGAGACATCTAGAAAACAAGCAGATTCTTCCACAGCCAACTGTATCAGAACCCTGGAAAACTGTCAAAGGTTTTCAGCAACCAAGTGAATGCTGAATCAAGACAAGTGCCATTTCAAACCGGTAGGAAGGCTTTCAAGTGGCCCTTTTATTTGTCTTGCCCAAGTCCCTCTCTGTCATGGCAGAGACAGTGCTGCAGATAAGACTCTCCTCCTGGTGTGAGACCTTGTTCTTGTTCACGGAGGAAGAGAAAAAGACCCCATTTCTGAAAAATTGTGTATCTCTGTTCTAAGGTGCAGGGGAACTACACCAAGAAATTTTCAAGGTGCTTGATCTGTTTTGCCGAACTCAAGTTAGGCTGGAAAAACCATGGCATCTTAAAAATGCAACAAGGTGAACTAAAGACCTGTAAATTTCAGAAGCAAATTACTTCCATCAAGTTAAGCAAGGGGATGCCTGACAGCTGGGAGGAATATCTGGGAGAGTTTGGGAAATCAGGACATTCCAAAGCATCCTTGTATATGGGGAAATTTAGAAAGCTGTGCACAGGACTAAAGCAAGACACATGCTCAGAAAAGATCTGAAAATCTTAAATTTTCACTTTGGGCTGCTCGCTGGGCTTAGGACCAGGCTAGCCAAGTGTTGATGTGTCCAACACAGAGCCAGTCTGCAGAGAGAGGGGCGTTTGGATGTTCTGTTTTTGTTTCTTTCTTTTGTGGCTGTTTGGTGGATGCTTGTGTTTCTGTCGTATTTCTTGTTATTTTATTGATTTCTTCTTTTATTTCTGTCTAAACATTAGCTCAACACAAGGTAAAGGGATAGAGACTTGAGTGGTCACACAGAAAGAGAAACAAAACACAGTCTTTGCAGAACTAGTTAGGTGACATAATTTACAAATGCTCTAGTTCAAGCCTTCAGCAACCAACATCATGAGGAAGGGCAATCTGGTTTCTGCAGTTTCCACCTTTATCATACTCAGATGTCCAGTTTTCACTAACAACAACAACATCACAAGACATACAAAGAAACTGGAATGAATGCACGTTCTACTCAGAACAGCAAAGTAAATTGACAGAAACCATCCTTAAGAAAGTCCAGACATTGGATTTAACTGACGAAATATTTTGTAAAAAAATCTTAAATATTCTCAAAGAGCTGAAGGGATAGATGGACAGAGAACTAAAGAAAATCATGAAAACCATGTATAATAAAATAAAAATGTAAAACAAGACACCAAAATTATAAACTAAACAAATTATCATGCTGAAAAGGACAATAGCTAAAGTGGACAATTTCCTGTGGGTATTCAGCAGCAGATTCAAGCAAGTTAGGAAGAGGTTATGACACAAGAAACAGAGACATAGCAAAAGGGCCAAAGTCGTCTCTTGATTATAGTTAGCTTCCAGTGTAAATGAATTCATCTTTCCAATCCAAAGACAGAGATTGGCATAATGGATTTTTTTAAAAAGTAAAAGTCTTATTAAAAAACAACAACAACATGCTGTTGGGGTGCCTAGGTGGCTCAGTCAGTTGAGCCTCCAACTCTTGGTTTTGGCTCAGGTTCTGATTTCAGGGAGCTGAGGTTGAGTCCCCCTCCCCTGTCAGGGCTTAGTGAGGAGTCTGCTTGAGATTCTCTCTCTCCCTCCCCTCTACCCCTCCCCCCTGTGCTCCCTCTTTCGAGTAAATAAATCTTCAAACAAACAAACAACATAGGGGTAAGTCTTCATGACTTTGGACTTGGACGTAGATTCTTAGACATGGCACTAAAAGCATAAGCAACAAAAGCAAACTAGGTAACTTGAACCTCATCAAAATTTCCAATTTCTATGCATTGAAGAACATTTTTAAGAAAATGAACAAAGAGTCCCATTTATAAAATGGGCAAAGAACATGAGTAAAAATTTCTCTAGAGGAGACATGCAGATGACCAGTGAGCACTTGCGACCTCAGCAGCATTAGTCATTAGGGAACCACGTCACACCTACTAGAACCACTATAGGAAAGAAGGAGCAAAGAAAGGCCATCTCATGTAAGCAGAGACATGGAGAATTGGGCACTCCGCCGCTTGCTGGTGGGCATGTTACCGGGTGCAGTCATGGTGGGGAACAGGTGGGGGACTTCCTCCTCACGCGGAACCGGTGTGTGGCCCACCCACCCAAGAGTTCCTGAGAGGACCGAACACAGGGCAGCAAGTCACTGCTGTGTGCTGCTGTTCACTGCAGCTTTATTCACAGTAGCCAGAAGGAGCAAACAGTCCAAATGCCCATCAGCAGAGGACCCAGCAATGTGATGTGTATCTAGATGATGGCACTATTCAGCCAGTGCAGACAATGGAATCTTGGTACATCCTGTAGCTTGGATGAGACTTAAAACGAGTTTGCTGAGGAAAGCCAGACACAAAAGGACAAATGCTATGTTATTAATTCAACTTAAAAGAAATGTCTGAAATAGTGAAATTCAGAAACAGGTTCCAATTTATCGGCATGGAGAGCTACTACTGAAGGCTCCGTGAGGGTGGCGAGCATGGGAGAGCAGGAGATGGCATGCAGCACTGTGGGGGTAGCTAACGTCTCTGAGCTAGATGCGTAAAAATGGTTAAAACAAAAAATGCTCTTATATATATTTACCACCACAAAAACCGAGGATCTAAAACAAAAGTTGTTAGTGGAAGTAAAATGATACAAAGGCGAATCCATCTGAAAAAAATCGAATTTACTTAGATTCTAAGAACCCAGACACCAAAATATCTCTAGACATGATGGGCCATATTCAATGACTTATTTGGAAACAGAATGCATTTGAAAGCAGAGATATCTACAAAGTGTGTAACTTTAACACTTCCTCTTGGCCTGAACCTTTTAGACAGTTATCAGATGCCGTGAATGTTGTGCCGTGTGTCAGATGTATGGATTTTTCCCAGGTGTGTAATGTAAAAAGAACGTAGTACACAGTGAGTTCCCTTGCCACGAATACTGGGAGGAAAGAGAGTGATACAAACCATCTTTACTTAACAACCATAGAACTTGAATAAAGGAGCATAGTGTCCAGAGTCATTGATGTATCTCTGGGACAAAATATTAGGGAAATGACATGGGTCTGAGGCCATGGTCTGGAAGAGTCAATGCTACGAGATGGGGAAGGTGTGGATGAAGTAGCTAAAGCGAGGGCTGTGTATGGCACAAAAGACAGAGCCTAGAACAGAAAGAAAAAAACAGCACAGCAGGAACCCAGTCCTCTGCCCCCCTTGGAGCAGGGGGCACCTGTGTCTCTTAGTCTGTGTTACTACAGGCTGAGAATGTGATCTCATGACCAACAGACCTGTCACCAGGATTGAAGGTCAAATGAAGAAACTGGTAACAGAATTCTATGGCAGATCTTCCTCAACTAACCTTTCTAACCTGCGTGTTTCCTTGTCTTATTAACTATCGTGTTGGAATTTAAAATGAATCTCTGAGATTTAATACATTAAAATTGAAGAAATTAAAATTTATAATCATAAGAAAACTTTTTAGAGATGTTCTCTAGCAGCCAATTTGAAAATAATCATTTCCTAATCAAACTCATGTTATGTCTTTCCAGTAGCAATTATGAGAAACAATAAATCAATTCAAGCAGGCCTAGATGGGCATTAGCTCCATGATAAAGTCTGCTTAGCATGAAATATTTTTGTTCTAGAAGTATTTGTGTGCACATGTGCGTGTGTGTGTGTGTGTGTGTACACACATGCATTGGTGTTTAGTTCCAGAATGAAAGAATTCTTTAAAAAAAAAAAAAGATTTTATTTATTTTAATTTAGAGAACACACACAGGCATGAACAGGGAGAGGGAAAAGGAATGTCAGGGAGATTCCCTGCTGAGTGGGGAGCTCAGTCTCACAGCCCTGAGATCATAGACCTGAGTCAGAATCAAGAGTCAGATCCTCACCTGACCGAGCCACTCAGGCGCCTGCCCTTAAGACTGAAAGATTTCTCACCAAAATGTATTTTGTTTTCAGATATTGATTACATTTCTTGTTTAAAGTTTGAATTAATTTACAACCCTCTTAGAATGTAGCAAAATGCTAGGTAAAAAACAGTGATAAATTGTCTAGGTAAAATTTAATTGCAGGTAATACTGCAACTGGTATCATATACTATAACCATGGGCATAAAAATGAATCCGTTTTCTGTGATGTGGAAATGAAATTAATATCACATTTGACATGAATAGAGAAAGTCTGGAAGGAGAGAACAGGAGAGATGGATTAGTTAGAAAAAGTCTTATTTTTAGAGAGGAGATTTTTGATGTCCTTGATTAAATGGCTCTTTGATTCTCAGATACTTGATTATTTCACATTTGTTGTCTCTGGGAGACCAGTGTTCTTTATGATAAAACCAGTTTTGGGTGAGCGCCTTCATCTCTGGCTCACCAGCAGGCTGTTTTGAGGCAAAGGCCGTATGAATGTATGGGGACACTTGGTGATTTCCCCTCTAAATCCTTTGCTGCCTTCTTATCCTCTTTACCGCTGTGTGTGTGAGACAGAGACATGATTTCACTGCTAGCCCATCAAGAACTCTGGCCCTTGATCCTTGACCTCCTGATCTCTGTGACTTTCTCCTCCACCCACTAGAGCCATGTTTCCTCTGACAGATCCCTTGACCATGTTTTCCGTTGGGTGATATTGGCCTGTGATGAAGGGCTTCCGTCGTGTTTTCCATGGTTCATCCTTCCTTGTCTGTTCTTCACACTTCAGAGGGACCCAGCCCCTCTGGTCACTGCTGTCTCTAGAGTGTCCTCTTTGGTTTTTTTCCTGGTTTTGTACCAGGTTACATCTAACTGGCTGTAGCTTCAGCTCTTTGCTTCTAAGTATCCTCAAGCTCCTCTGTCCCTTGTCTTCCCAGCAATTCTGTCCGTTCACTGTTCCCTGACACTCAGGTGCTGGCCACAAAGCCTTCCAGAGCAGCAGAGCTGATTTCCTCTACTTGCTGTGAAAATGTGCAGTCCCCTGTAAAGCTCATGTGTCTCTCGGCTTTGAAGCCAACCAAGTCTGCCTCATTAGGGAAAGCGCTTCAATTCCAGTCTCCCTTCCCTGGGTGTTCTCAGCAGGCTCCCTGCAGAGGCTTCCTGCTGTGAGCACTGACCCTCCTCACATGTCTATGCCCACCCCCACCATGGCCAAGCCATCACATTTCTCTTCCCTGTTCAGCCGAACTGCTGTTAGGTGTGTATATTTTGGTTTAATTACCTATGGTGCACTCATTACTCAGCCCATTATAATCTACTTTCTCCCCCAACTAATCTAAGGAAACTTCTTACAAGGACCCCTTTCATTTAACCAGTGAGACTAGAGGCACTTACTTCTTAAATAGCTTTTTAAAAATCAGCCCACTAATTTCCATGCCACGAGTACTTTGACCCTATGCTGACATCTCTGGCAGCCTGACTGTGGTCCATTTGTCTAGCTGGCACACAGTCCATCCTATGCCGTGCTAGAGGATTCTCCCCAGAACCTCAGTAGGCAGACCCGTTCCTCGTACTCGTCTCTGCTCTCAATTCCACATTGAGCTGTGCCGTCCTTTATTGATTCTCTGCATTGTTTTGTTTCTGAGAGAACCTAGGGATTTGATTATTTCTTTTCTGCTTTAACTACAAATCAAGGGTGAACCACAGCAGTGTCCAGATTTCTTCGTGCTCTGCTATATCTGAATCATCACAGTGTACTGAAGATCTATGCAGGAACAGTAGCAACTGTTTGTTTTGTTTGTTTTGTTTTGTTTTTGTTTTTTAGGAAAAAATATGAAGAAAGAATTAGGAGCTCCTTTAAAATTACTAATCTTTGTGTAACTGATCATTACTGACATTTGAACGAAGCCAGGCCTGATACGGCAAATTCACCTCCTTTCCCCCATAGGTCCTTTGCTCTTTTGGAAAATAGTGTCACTTCTGGATAATTTATCAGTTCAAAGATTTTGTGGCACAGATGTAACTAGGTCCACTATGTATGACACAACTGATCTCGCTTATAATTCTTTTTCCTGAACTGAACCTTTCTCCGATCAGTCTCTTAGACTGACTAGCTCAGGCTTTAATCAGGGACCCCCCTTCTCTGATAGCACAGGCTCCTGGAGGCGGCTTTGGCCCGGGAAACAGAGACGCCATGCCCGTGCTGGGCGGTGTCTTGGGCAGAAGCTCCTGGAAGGCTCTCTAGAAGGTCCTCCTGGTTCTCACGGTCTCTGGCCTTCATTACTTTGTCTACAACCATATTAAGTATTTGTTGTTTAGGCAAAGTCAAACTCTGTGTCCAGATGTGTTACTCTAAACATATGTGTTCACTCTCAGAGACACATCAGCTCTCACTGACAAACTCAGTAGGTATCTAACTTCTTCTTTCACAGAACTCGGGTCCTCTGTCAGCTTTGCATGAGCTTCCCACTTGTTTCCATTCTCTGTGCCCATTTCCTGGTTTTAGCAGCTCAGATGCAGGCGTGGGTCAGAAGGAATTACTCACGTTCCATGCCGACTGAGCCTCACTCCCACAGTTTTGATGGGGTTTTGTTTGTTTGTTTGTTTGTTTTTTGTTTTTTGCATCATTTAAGTAAGGGGACAAGCCTTCTAGACATATGCTCTCCTATTTGAATTACCAAAATATTCTTAACCATGTAAACAATGACATTTTTCGACCAGTGAAGAAAGTTCGTTCCTCTCTTAGGAAAAGCGCTGTCTACATAAGGGGCTGCTGGGATTGGGACAGTGCACTGCTGTTAGCCACTCTGTGTCCTACAAATCTTCCCTCAAACCTGGTTCTGAGTCAAACAGGACCCCAGACTGCCTTCGGGCATTAAATATACTGTTCCGTGTTTTGAAATACACTGATTCTGATGCTGATCTTTGAGGCTGTAAAGAAATGCGTCTGCAGTCTGATAAACATAACCCCTGTTAGGTTGCGTCAATCTAAAATATCTTGGTGGGGCTCTGTTACTGCATTTCACCCAAAATTTTACACCCCCTTCCGGTTCTGATGTTCCACAAGAAATGGTAGGCCGTGTTTTACCCACTGAGAGATATGACATGAAAATGAAAAAAGAAGAAAAGGAATTAAACCAAGATGCTGTGCAACGTATCTATCTTTTTGTTCCTATCTTCATAGTCTGTCATTTTAACTGTTTCTGTGTCTTAGGTTGCATGTTTGCTGCTAAATATCTCTAGAAGAAAATATCCTTCTGAAATAGACTAAACATGCATCTCGGAACACAGAGACTTTCAAACAAAGCTCAAACCCTGGTTTTGGCGTATGCCACCATTACGCCTTTGGCATCTGCCTGTGTTTCTAGCCATCTTTCCCTCTATGCTCCTCCTCTATTTTAGGATGTAGTTATTCAGCTCTTGAGGGTTGTACACATGTGCTGAGTTTTCCTCCTCCTCGTAGCTCTGTACCCACTGACTCTTCCCTGCTCAGAACCCTGTTCTATCTCCTGCCGTGTCATGCCCAGTCATTGAGGGGCTGTGCTTACAAACAGTTCCCGAATCCTCCTGCTCTCATCTCAGAGGGAGTCTAAATTCCTCCTGTTATTACTCGTTACACACTTCTTTGTTTCATTACCATGGTATGGGTCATACTAGCTTTTGAGAATAGGTTTGGAGCCTTGTTCATTAGTGTCTGACATATCAAGTACCCAAAAGTATTTAGTAAATGTATAAAATAAAGACCTTTAATGATGATGTTTTAAAATAAGTAGTTTGTATAAGTACTGTTTAATTTCCAAAATGGATTTGCATTTCAAATAAATTAAAAACTTTAATTCATATTTTATATAATATACGCTGCAGCATCTTTAATTCAGATTTTGTTTGACATAATGCAATATAGATTTTAATATATACAAATGAGTATGCCTTCTAACTACAAAAAGTATATTAGGTGCATCACTCTTTACTTGATTCAATGGTTTTAAAGTGCTTGTTAACCTTTCAAATTAGATTTGCCCTCTCAGTTATACTTAATATGGAAATTTGTATCCTTCCCTTTCAGATTTCTTTAATTAGGTCGATTACTCATTTTAGTATTTTTATAATACCGAAGATGTGTACACAGCTAGGTAGCATTCAAAGACTTCTCCATGATTTGTTCAGGGATACCTAGTAAAAGAATAAGGTGTAGGTTCTCCCAATACTTGAATTCATTATTATGGAAAGGTTTTTATAATCAGACTAACACAACTGTAAAAGCAAACCTCTCTTCCATGACCTTCCTTGTCAGCAAAATAGCATAAAACTACATTTATTACTGATACCGTTTTTTTACAAATTAATACAATGTATTACATGAGTGGTGAGCAGACAAAAAGGAACTCACATTCTTTATTTTAAAATAAATAAGGACTCAAAGTATTCTCTAATGAATGCATCTACAGGGTAACAAAAAAGTTGGTTACCTTTTGTGTGTCGGGTGGGTCTACCAAGTATCTGAGTGTCATATGTAAGTGAGTAAGTGCTTTGCAAATTTATAGTACCATTAAAACAGAGTTTTCATCTTGCATCCTAGTCTTATCTCAGCTTGTCATGATATTATTTAGTGACAGTATAACAAATTTGAATGATTAGCCTGTGTTTGCCTTGCATGGCACATTTTGGGCCCTTTGATCTGTTCTGGGCTTTAAGACCCATCAGCAACATACACACACACACACACACACACACACACACACACACACATACTCACACACTCATGCACCCCATCACCAAGTCAGCTGACACTTCTGCTGTGCTCATCCACTCATGGGAGGAGGATAAGAGCAAAAGGAAAACACCACCACCACCACAAAACAAAAAACTTCCCAAATATTCTCACATTTTCTTGCATTTCGATTTTGCAAATGTAGGACCTCAGGGACTAGAATGGTTCCCAACTGTGAAAATTATTTTACAGGAAGCAGATTGATAAGTGAACAGTGTTTTTTATTTTGAGCCTAGAGAAGAGAAAGTGATGTTTGTGGGGGTGGGGGTGGTGGTCAGCCATGGGAAACTTGTGCATCTGCATTCTTGGCTTCCCGGAGACAGGAGTATGTTTGTTAACCTGCTGCTAGGGCTGAACCCTGAGAAAGAAGACAGTAGCGTGAAGAAGGGAAGAGTCGTGTCCTTTAGGACATTTCAGAGCACAGTGGTGTCATGTTTCTGAGACTCAGCTTCAGGACGGGAAAGAGCGAGAAGAGGTGGCAGAGCGGGCACTGGAAGAGGACAGAGTGGACGGGAGGGGCGCGCGGAGTGTGCAGCTCTCACTGCGGCGGAGGCCGGAGGGACAGTGCAGGTCAGCGGTGTGTAGACACACGGTGCAGTGCCAGCCTTAAAAAAAGAATGAGATCCTGTCATTGTGACAATACGGATGGACTTAAAGGGCATTATCCTAAGTGAAATAAGGCAGGAAAAGACTAAAACTGTATGATTTCATTCACATGTAGAATCTAAAACAAAACAAAACAAAACAAAAACAACACAACAGAAACAAAGTCAAATATGGGACTGGTGGTTACCAGCAGGGCAGGGGCAGGTGACACAGGTGAAGGGGACTCGGAGGTACAGACTTCGGTTGTAACATAAGGAAGACGCTGGATGTAACATGTGCAGCACATGGAGTGTAGTCAATACAGTCATGGGAACAGATGGTAACTAGAGTTGTCATGAGCATCATTCTCTAACGCACAGAAATAACAAACCACGGTGATGTAACCTGGAACTACTGGGATATTGTGTATTAATTATACTTTGGTCAAAATGTAAAAATAAATAAAGTAAAAAGAGTTGTTGCAGGAATTCTCTGGCTGCTTGTGTGGACTGACGGTGAGGACGTCACTGGCTAAAGGTCATGAGGTTGGATAGTGACATGAAGACAGGTGATCCCCTTCTCCCAATCTGTGCATTTAGATAAAGCAGTAGATGATAGGAAGGAATCACAGGTTAATTTCCTTTGCTTGGTGAAGTGGACACATGGCAGAAATTAAGTTGAGTTAAATAAATACACGGGCACTTAGATCCTGATTACTGCCGAGGCATACTCTTAGGTTTCAGAGACAAGGCGACCTTGTCCCACCCTCTTCTCATGGCCTCCCATGGACACCTCATGGCCTCCCCCGGTGGTTGACTTCCCTGAGCTCTGTGTTCTCTCGGGCCACCTGGGAGCATGACAAGTCAACTGCATGCACTTCTGACCTCTCATACGGAACAACTCCAAGAATGTAGCCAATCATCGTGAAAGGTCTGTGGAATCAAGGGAAGTCTGAATTCAGTCCCATCACTCATGTCAGCATTGGTTGTTTCTAGAAACACACACACATAAATATACTTACGTGGAGGTTCATGAGGATGTATGTATATTTCACTTTCTAAGCTGTGACAGGATAAGACCTAAACACATGGGCTCCTCTGCATGTGCCTTTCTCGAATCTGGCCCACACCTGCTTGTCCAAGGCCAGCTCTTGGCATTCTCACACTGCCTCTGTGCTCTGGGCTCATTGGCCGCCTGTGTCTCTGCTGCAGAGAGCCAGTGTTCTCCCCTGTGGTATGGCCTCTGCAGGATCTGTCCTCCCACTCTCAGTGTTTCCTTATATGTCATTCACACCTCAGGCTGTCTGTCCCCTCCATGGCGATTGCTTGTCCTTCTGCCCTTACGTGCTGTAGCACATATGTGGTCCTCTGATATGTACCCCCTGATTCCTGTGCCCTTTCCTGTGGTTTCATGCCACTTCCAAGCATCCGTCAGACAATAAAACCTGCCAATTACTTACTTGCTGTTGTAATGGTTTCTAATACGTAGGACCCACAAGGATGGGCATTTTCCGTGCTTTATACTAAGGAATGTGGATGCTTAGTAAATATATCTTTAATGCCAATGAAAAGTTTTGTATTTTTCTTGTTAAAACTATTCATTTATTGTACACCCAACACCCTTAAAATTAAGATCTGTGAAATACAATGTTTTTGCCTGCCTTCCTTACCAGTTTATCTAAAGTACATAAGAAGTGCTTGGCAAATATAGAAAGAACTCAGACATATTTAATTACATGGTACATTTGTCATGGGATGAACTATTATTTTTTTAAAAGAATTTGTTTATTCGGGATGCCTGGGTGGCTTAGTCAGTTAAGCATCTGCCTTCGGCTCAGGTCATGATCCCTGGGTCCTGGGATCAAGTCCCATATTAGGCTCCTTACTCAGCGGGGAGCCTGCTTCTCCCTCTGCCTGACGCTTCCCCTGCTTGTGCTCTCTCCCTCTCTCTGACAAATAAATAAATACATATTTTATTCATTTGACAGAGAGAGACTGCAAGCAGGGGGAGGGGCAGAAGGAGAAGCAAACTCTCTGTTGAGCAGGGAGACTGATGAGGGACTTGATTCCAGGACCCTGAGATCATGACCTGAGCTGAAGGCAGACATTTAACCAACTGAACCACCCAGGAGCCCCTAAGCAGTTATTTTTTTAAGTTACTTACATAATTTACACATTTCTGGCCTTACCCAACATTGAAAGTACTTTAATACCATATATATGATAGATTCTAGTATACTCGGATAAGTCCTTCACAAGTTTATCAATGAGATCATAATCAGTAATTTGAAAAGAATGTAAAAAGATGGAAAAGAATTACTTAATGCTTGCAGATGTCCATGGAAATGGACTCTCTTATACATTGTAGTAAAAACCTTGGGCACCAATATTTATAAAGGACATTTTCACATTTTAAAAATGAGTATGTGAAAAATTAAAATGTGCAAATTTAACAGTAACAGTTTTAGAAATTTATCCTACTTGTGTAAGTAGACTGCTATATCAAATTTCTGCACAAGAATTTCTATTATAAAGTTGTTTTAATGTTAATGAAAAATGGAAGTATTCTGAAGGTCTTAAAATTAATCAATGAAGTTATATTGAGATAATGGAAAATGTGACTTATAGGCACAAAAATAAATGAGATCCATGTTTTCTAAAATGGACATATTTGGATAATTACAGTGTTAAAACCCACAGGTTTTGAAATATATAACATCATATACTTAATAATATTTATGGTAAGTGTATATCCTACCTACCTAAACTAAATAGCTCCTTTGATGTTTAATCTATTATTTGTCTGCCTTTCTAAAACCGAAATGTACTAGTAGTTATTTCTTATAACTGGAATTCCATTAATTTTCACATTTTTCTTAATGTGTGAATGACTTAACACTGTATTTATATTTGATATTGTTTAGATATCAGCTTACCCCAAACTAATTTATAGATTTAATGTAATTCCAATTAATATCTAGCAGGTGATTTGCAAAAATTATCCATTTGATTCTAAAATGTGTATAGAAATAGAAGGCCCATTTAATTTCAAAAGCTTCCTAGACAAAGAACAAAATAGAGGACATCCATTAACTAATTTCAAGACTTACTACAGAGTAGTCAGTACAGTGTGTCACTGGAGTAAAAATGGACACATGGACTCAGTCAAAAGGATTTTGAGTCCAAACTAAGTCCCACATGTATGTTCAAATGGTTTTTGGCTAAAACTCCAAGAATATTAAATGGGGGAGAGAGCAGTCTTTCTCACAAGTGGAGATGATGGGGCACCTGGGTGGCTCAGTTGGTTAAGCATTTGCCTTTGGCTCAGGTCATGATCTCAGGGTCGTGGGATCAAGTTTGGGGTCAGGCTCCGTGTTTGGCGGGAGCTTATTTCTCCCTCTGCCACACCCCCTGCTTGTCCACTTGCTTGCTTGCTCTCTCTCTGTCAAATATGTGAAATATTAAGAACAAAACAAATGGAGATGAATACCTTTACATCTTTTTGGGGAAAATAAAAACCTTGAGCATAACCTCCCATCATACAAAAACTTAACTTGAAGTGGACCATAGACCCAAAAATAAAATTGAGAACCAAGTTATCTATTAAAAGATCTGTGAGAATATCTGCGTGATATTGGGAAAGGGAAAGATTAGTTAGGCCAGAAGAAGCATGAACGATTTTTAACAGAAGGATAAATCCATTTCATCAAAACTAAAAACTTTAGTTCTTAAAGGGAAACAATTAAGGAGAAAAGGGTCTCCGGAGATGGGAGAAAATGTTAAAAATACATGCTTCTGACTTGTATCAAGAATAAATGAGAACTCTTAAACCTAATAATAAGAGGGAAGCAACCCAAGAAAATGGTAAAAAGATTTGAAAAATTAAAAAGATATATGAATTTCTAATATGAACATAAAAATATGCTCAAAAATTAGGGGGGCGAAGGAGGGCACTTGTCATGATGAGCATAGAGTGGTATGTGGAAGTGCTGAATCACTGTATTGTACACCTGACACTAATATTACACTGTATGTTAACTGGAATTTAAGTAAAAATTAGAAAAAATAATAATTAGTGTTCTGAGAAATGCAAATTAAAACCAGCAAGATACACAGCTATAGACAGACTAGAATGGCTAAAATTTAAAGTATTGGGATAAACAAGCGGTGTTGTGCTTATAGATCAATCAAAACTCCCATGCAGCACCAGTAGGAGAGGTAGCAAAAAACTGGCACAACCACGGGCATTCTTTGAAGTTATCTCTGCAGTTAAACAAACACTTCCTTTGGAAAACACTTCAGGTTAATTATAGAATTATACTTAAAGTTATCCATACAACCCATGAAGATTTGTAGCAGCCTGGACCTCCATGAAAATCCAGGACTTTACCAGACAAGCCATCCAATGTGGCTTCTTGATTAATAATGTAGGTAGGTATGAAAGTGAAGTAGCCATTATTATCAATATACAGAGTATCAGCATTTTTGACATTACATGGTATGATTTTTCTGTGACATCTTAAGTAATCAGAAAATATTCCTTGCTTAACAAAATTCATGGCCTTTTAGAGAATATAAAGTTTGAAGGGATCCTAAACTCACCTATTCGCCTTTAGTGATATTTACTTACCAGACATGCTCTTTGTAATTAAGGTGTTCAGCTAGATAAACACAAATTGACACCCCCGTTCTATATTCAGAGCAAGCTGATTTGAATACTTAACCACCTTCTTCTTATGCTACTCTGAAATGTTTGCTTTACCTCTTTGTGCCTCACTCTGTAAAATGAGTATAATAATAGACTTCTTACAGGGTTATTGTACATCTTTGTGAAAAGCTTAGCATGGTGCCTGGAACATAGGGAATATTCCATAAATTTTAGTTTCTTATTGTTGTTTTTATTTTAATACTTGGATGCCAAGAGCACTTGGTGCCTTTCCCCTCATCTAAATCAGGCTTTGCACCTTGACATAGCTGTTGATATGACTAAGAAACTGAGAATCCATGATTAGAGCTTTATGTACAGTGGTTTTGTCTTTGGGGCTTGTCTTTCTGGAGTCCATCTTGTGATCAATAGAAAAGGCACTGGAGCCAGCTGCCTAGGTTTGAGTTCAGATTCCTGCGTTTATTCATGTTACATAACTTTGTTATGATGGGAACACAGGAAGTCATGGGGGATTATGGATTCCCACTTTCATACCGTGAGGGATCTCCACAGCCTGAGCTAGACCCTATACCAAGACTGGGGTTGGTTAGGTGGATATGCCTGCCTTTCTTTTGTGAAGATGGAGAAAGACTGCGAGTTATTTGGCAAGTTCTCAGACAGATCATTTCTTTTAAGGGGTGTAAATGGAAGTTAAATGGTTGACAATCACCCTTAAATCTGTCTATGTTTTCATACTCTTCAAAGAATCTTCAAGCTCCCACATGTACAAAGCCTCTGAATTAGGGTACAGATTAAGCTGTTTAAAAAGATCCTAAAATGAAGTGAATCAAGACACTCAGAACTCCTTCTGCCTTTTTATCTGCTATCTCCATGTGTTCCCCAATGCATTGTTGAAGCTAATTCCTACCAGTTTCTGCTGCCTGTGGAAGACAGAAGGAGAAAGCAGAGGGCAACTGGTCTCCTTAAGACGTGCTGTAGAAGTTGCACACAACCTTCGTCCAAGTGTCAGGGACCAGACGTTCATCAGATGGACGGAGGCCAGGAAAGGTGACTTGTTCCTGTTCAGCCAGTTGTTGTTCTAAAACTGAGCAGTTCTTTATTAAAAGGTAGAATCATAAAATAAGTTTGGTGGATAACTAGCAGACTAATACTTTTAGGAACCTTATCAGGCACTTGTTTTTAAAATATGTTGTTTCTGAAGTGTCAACTTTAGATGCCTCAGTGATAGCCAAACTAATTATTTCTGAATCCATGAAAAAAATAAATAAACAGGAATAGAGGACTATTTGAAATGTACTTTATATTTTTGTGTGATTATTCTCCAGTATCCATAAGAATAACACATACCTACCAATAAACCTATATTTGGCCTTCCATTCCTTGAACCACAGAATGCCACACTAACATATAATTATCTTTTCTCTGAAGGATGATTACCTATTCTTTATTTGCCTTCAGGAGATGGAGCTGGTCTTCTCATGAGGACATTTCAGTATTATGAAACTTGAGTTGTTAGAAAATGATTTATTGTTTCAGGCTCAATATGGACTATTACTATTCTTCAATGTCAAATAAGCATATTAATGTGTATTTTAGCTGGGAAAAATAATGATTTTGCCCTTAAGAATAATTCATAATTTTGTGGGTTATTTGGGACATTTTTGCTTCTTTTGAGATAATCCTGTATTTTTAAGTTTTTTTGTGTATCTGAGCAATAGTTGGTCCATGGTTCTACTTTACATGTTCTTAGTGATTAAAAGGCATTTACTTTCTATTGTAGTTTCATAGTTGTATATATTTACCTAATATGTTTTGAAATACAAACTATTCTTTACACTATAGAAAATTTTAGTAAAATTAAAATTAAGTATTAATTACTGAACCAAAGTTGAGTGCATAAGCTTCTTCCTTAAAGAAATCCCACATTCAACATTTCAGGTCACTGGGGTGCCATTTGGACAGTAACTGTATGTTGTAATTTCTCCACATAGTACCATGGGGTATTGGAACATGACTTCTGAGTTGCTTAATTTGAAACCAGTGTGCAGTTTAACCTCCCCATGTGTTCTTATTATATTTGGGGCTCTATGTAAAACCCTTATGAATACATAGACTTTTGAACTTGCTTAACTAATTTTAGAAAGATGTAACTTATTTATGGTCTTTTCTGGAAGTGGCATGCCCTCACTTTCTTCCAGATCCAGCAATCAATATTCTTCAATAAAAACCATATGCAGTGTCTATGAAAACTTTCTTTTGAATTTAGTATTAATTTTCATAATGAAGAATGATTTCTGTAAATGCATTTTGAATTATGAATTTCACCCTTAAAATAATTCTGTGAGTTGTACAGTGTAGGACAATGATATAAAAAAGCCTTTAGGAAAAACTCCCCACATGAATTCTTATTTTACCTTCAGTAATAAGTGTATGTCTTACAGTGCTTTAAGGAAGTTGAAGTTATGGGAAAAAAAAAAAGAGCAAAAAAGCTTGAAATTAAAGAAAAATAATTTTAAAAAGAAAGATTTATAAACCACTGTTATAAATGAAGGTCATTTAAGAAGAAATGTTTATAATAAAATAGTTCTACTTTAAAGTGTTCTCAAAGTCATGAAATAGTTGCATACGTAGAACAAAGACTTTTTTTGAACTATTTGAGTTTTGAACTATTTGTTGACTCAGTGCTATGAACAAAAAACTTTACTGCATATTTAGTACAAAGTAGAATTCTTGTTCTCAGTTCAACCATCAAATAGGGACAACAAACCATGGCTTACTGCTTCTGTACAATATTTGAACTCTGTTTCAGTTTTTCCAATAATGCCCACACTGTAGGGTACATTCTTGTTTTATTTCTTTCCATATCTGTATTACCTTCTCTAATATTGAGAAAGTGATTCCCTTTGGCTTCTATTTATTTACTTCATCAGCAGTCCTCTGTATTTTCATCTCCCTATGTGAATGCTCCCCTCACCCCAAATGTGGTGGTTTAAATGGCCACCTCTGTGGGTCCTTCCTGTCTGCCTTCGGGCTGAGTGTTTATGAGCTGGAAAGACTTTTAAGAAAAAGAGGAGTTAGAGGAGGAGCACAGAGAAGGAAGAGACACTTGGTGTGTCTGACTTTCTCCCTTTCTCCATTCTCACTGGCACCACTTGTTCTAATTCCAGTTCATAATCCGATAGGTCTCATTCCACCAATAACGTCTCAAGCACACATCACATTTTCTGTCTTCTTGTTTGTCTGTACTGTGGTCTGTGTGGTTCTTCTATTCTCCAGGATGCTGGTTCTGTATCTTGCTGATTACAAGCTACTGCTTACTTCTGGATTGAACTGCTAACTTTGATATTGTGTGCGTATCTTTTTTCTTAAATTTCTGGAAAACTCTTTCCTTTAGAGATATTTCTGGATATTTTGACAGTCTCTGTTTCATAACACCTTGCTTTATATCTCAAAATATACTAACATGTTTTTATTCTGGTTCTGGTTACTCTAGTATATGCAGGATGATTTGCAGTTTTCTTGGCTCTCTTAACTCTCATTCACAGTGGATTATTACTTTTTTTTTTAAAGATTTTATTTATTTATTTGAAAGAGAGAGAGCGCATGAGCAGGGGGAGAGGCACACAAAGGGAAAGGGAGAGGCAGACTCCCATTGAGCAGGGAACCTGATGTGTGGGGTCACTCCCAGACCCTGAGATCATGACCTGAGCCGAAGGCAGACACTTAACTGATGGAGCCACCCAGGAACCCTACAATGGATTATTTCTTCATGTATTTTTTGTGATTTTTTTTTTAAAAGGTTATGTATTTTTCAGAGAGACAGCAAGGGAGGGAACATGGGCGGGGGAAGTGGGAGTGGGAGAAGCAGGCTTCCTGCTAAGCAGGGAGCCTGATGAGGAGCTCCATCCCAGGACCCTGAGCTGAAGGCAGATGCGTAATGACTGAGTCACCCAAGCACCCTTATTTTTGTGATCTTTAATGGTGAGACCGTAACATATGTACCTTATCTGTAGGGATTTTTTGAAAGTTTAACTGCATTTCTCCAGAAGGTATAGTTGATTCTGACAGGTCCCTCAGGGACTTACAAATCTAAACAATCTATTTTTATTTTTGCCTGTTCATTTTTAGGTAGTTAAGTGGACACATATGTTATAAATGTAAGTTCCAATACTGTGTGATACTCAGCTTGTGGTTAGGAATTGTTAGGACAAAATCTTTTTATTTTTTTTCCCCTTATGGAATGTTTCTGCTTTTCATGCTTATTTTGTTCCTTTTAGGCATTGGTTTTTCAAAGACCCAGATTTCTTTTGTGGTGGGGGGTGTGTTACCTTTGCTTCACCCTTCCATGCAGGGGTACTTAGAGCATCTCTCTGAAAGATCCATTGGAATCTGAGATCTGGGCTAGAATTTCCTAGAGCAAAGGTTACTTCCAGGCTGACTTGACCTCTCTGGATTCCCAATTTCATTTTATTTATGACATTCTGAGATCTCCTTACTGTCTCACCAAGACAATGGTCATCATATATACATATTTTTTCTAAATTTTATTAAGCGTTGGTTGATTTCTTTTAGGTAACCCCGAAAAGTTTCTTCCAGTTTCTCTGATCACCCTGTCTGCCATACTGCCAGAACCAGAAATAAACAATAAATTTAAAAACATTTAGTAATCTTGAAATAATGTAGTAAATAGAATTACATCTATTTTTTATGATGGAAATTGACACATATTGTTTAGGATTGATAATATTACAGCTCTTCTTTTTTGTTTACCATCCTTTGTTTCCAATCAAAGTCAGTATTTTAAAAAATGAAGCAAAAGTTGATTGTCTTCCTCAATCCAATTTAAAAAATAAATCTAGGTATTCACATGACACCAAAATCTTAATGAAGAAAACCTCTGCTGTTGAATGAACACATAATTATAATCATCAGTTAAATTTTGTAATAATTTCGGGTTTTTAAATTTTTTTTCTTTAACCAGTGTTTGTAGGGTGTAAAATATTTCCTTTAGGCTAAAAGCCATATGACAGAGTTCCCTATCTGGATTGAACTACTGGAAAATTGTCTTAATTTCTGTTCATCCAATTTTGAATTTTCAGAAGGTAAGAAAAACACCCTTTTTTTCAGCTTTGAAATTTTTCAGCTTTTTTTTTTTTAAACTTTTCTTGGCAAGACTTCTGCTTTGATGGATGTGTTAACATTTTCTAAAAATGTATTGTTAATAACTATTTAAAACCACATACTTGAGCAGTCAGAGGTACGAGACTCTTTTGTTTACTAAGTGACTTTGGCAATAATCACTTTAAATTTAGGCTAAAGGGACAGGTGATGGGGAAACAAAATACCTTTTTAAAACCATTTCTTGCAGAAGTGATTTCCCATATATGTCAGTTCATTGCTAAGGTACATAGCAGTTCTGTTTTTAGCAGTTTAGGTCTGTGACTGGTTAAATCAGCTGACAAGAAAATTGTGCTAATGAAGCCAGAAAATGAGTTTAAATTCTCAATTTGCTCAATTAACTTTCTTTGACCCCAGGGCACTAATGGCACCCCTGCAGTCAGTCAATCTGAATGTTCTCTTATTGGCTAGAAAAAAATTGTCAAGTATTTTACACAGTTCAAAGAATTTTTACCTATAATAATTTACCTTATTCCTCTCACAATGCTAAAATATAAACGATACCATCTTAGAGATGAAATAATGGAATTTTGGCAAAATGGTTTTGGCTTACCTTAGAGTCAGAATGCCTGAATGAAGAGTGGTTATCCCTAACACAGAACTTTTTTTTTTTCTTTTCTTCTTTCCTCTCCTCACCTCTCCTCTTTTCCTTTCCTTTCCTTTCCTTTTTTAAATGAGCAGGTGCTGAGAGAGTGTATATGTTGACCAAATTCACATAATAACCCTAGGTATTACACTATTAAACCCAGATCCTTTGCTCTTAACCGCAGAAGCGCATGTCCCGCTGTACCTTTTGTAGTGTTGTAAGGGCTGCTCACTGGTACACTTCATACATGGAAATGCAATATAAACTTTTATTTTCATAAAGTTTTATGGTCTTATGAAACTCAAAGACATTGTATTGATGAATTTACAATGTTTGAATTCATTTTCTTTAAACACTAAGGATTAGGACATAAGAGAAGGGCCTTCATCTGCCTACTAACTTGTTCCATCTGTGAAAATTATCAAAGATGTACTTTAGCTTTTGCCTACGGAATATTTTTGAACAACCTGGCAGGGTATGTTGACCTGTGAGTAATGCATGTGTAATCCATGGGAAAGTGTTAGAGCCCATTAAGGCTTCTATCGGTGAATTGTGAGCCTGAGGAATGGTGACTGCACTCCAAGGATTAATGGTCATTTGAAAAGGCACAGAGCTTGAAATTGACAACCCCAACACCCTCAACATTGGAAAGCACCAAGTAACATGTGTGCCCCACTCTACAATTCTCTCCTCTGTATAATGCGAAAATTTAATTCTTTTTAGAGCCTCAGGGACAGAATCTGTTCATAAAATAATCATAGGATGTGTAGGGTGGGAACATGCGAAGCATAAAGGCATATAGCTAATTTCAATTATTTAGTAAATCTTTTAATTAGAAAATACTCTAGGATTTGAGGCAGTGGTTTAGAATCAAAAATTGAGTTCAGTGTTCCACCTGAATATCTATATCCATGCCACAACTCCATAAACTCTGCAAAATTAGACAATGAAAAAATGTAAGGTCTTTGTGGAAGATAGTACCTTTGAAAAAATTAGCCTTGAATGGCCATCCATTCTTTAAAAATGAACTGATGGGAATGCCTGGGTGGCTCAGTAGATTAGGTATCAGTCTCTTGATTTTGGCTCAGGTCATGATTTCTGGGTCATAGGATCAAGCCCCGCATTGGGCTCCACACTGGGTTGGAGCCTGCTTAAGATTCTCTCTCTCCCTCTACCCTTCCCCTGCTCCCTTATTCTCTATAAATAAATAAATCTAAAATAAAAATAGATAAACAGCATATGATATATACCTATACAGACAAAATATACAACAGTGTTTACAAGGTAAAATTAATTGCTTTTCTTTATTTTTATGGGTGGCACAAATTTTCTCTCAAGCACAGCAAAACTTAATTCTCTTTCTTGGAAAAAGTCGCAGGGCAGTGTTATGCATTCTGCTTAAATTCCTAAGTGAAGATTGTGAGTTTACATCATGTATCTCTGTGCAGGCATATCTAGTTTAAGGAAATGTTAATCATGGGGATCATTAATTTACTCAGATAGCAGAGAAATAAATTATCCTAGGAAAGCCTTTATACTGAGTTGAATGGATCTAAATACAACCTCTATAAAATTCAGACAATATATTAACTATTTTAGACACAGTTTTATATTTCTGATTTTCCCAAAATAAATGGGTGATAAAGCATAGCTGGAAATTTGGTTATGAATATTTCAGTATTATTTTCCTCTGCTAACTTTCTCTTCCTAGTGTTTGATGTAAATGGCACATTAACAGTAGAGCATCTGGCAGGTTAGACCCTCTTGTAAGACTCTTCTTTTGTGATCCTGCTTCCTTCCTAACCTGCTCGCCCTCATCCACATCCTCTCCCGACTTCACCCTCAATGACACATTCTGTTCTCTGGTCACTGGGTGTCCTGACTTCATTCCTTATGGCTCTGATGAAGGAATCTCACTCCTGCACTGCTGATGCAGGCTATTACATTCTAGCTTATGTCGAACCAAATGGTTTTGGGTTTTCCAGCATTATTTCAGAGACTGACCTTTCTCTGCCCACTGCGGCAGATGGACATGGTGCCCCACCTGTTGTCATTGCCAGTGATTTCTGTCCCCACAGGGTCTGGAAGAGAAATCCTCAGGAAGGCCTTTGGGGGTGGCTCACCAGTGATTTCTGTCTACACAGGACCTGAGGAGAGGTCCTCAGGAAGTGGTGGTGGGGGGTGGGAGGTTTACTCTTATTTGCTTGTGTGTTACTTTTATTTCTTACTAATCAACTCTTTTTATCACCTTTTTTTCCCCTACTTCTCAGTTTTGTTAATTATAATTAGCTCTTCATTCAATATAGTGATCATTAACCCTTCCCCAGGTTGTGGCCCTGGAAATATCCAAGAATGTCTAGCATAGTTCTATGCACAAAATCATAAGTGTGCATGACTGAATGATCCTATAGTAGATAGAAAAATTCAGAAATCTTGTGTTTATACATAAGCATGTGCACATGCCCTAGAAAATGTAGCTTTTCAGAAGCTACCTGTTTTCCATTCAATTCATTCCATGCTTCTATTTTTTTCCATTTTATTTTATTTCTTTTTAGTGTTCCAAAATTCATTGTTTATGCACAACACCCAGTGCTCCATGCAATCTGTGCCCTCCATAATATCCACCACCAGGCTCACCCAACCTCCCACCCCCTCCCCTCCGAAACCCTCAGTTTGTTTCTCAGAGTCCACAGTCTCTTATGGTTTGTCTCCCCCTCCAATTTCCCCCAACTCCTTTCTCCTCTCCATCTTCCCATGTCCTCCATGTTATTTCTTATGCTCCACAAGTAAGTGAAACCCTATGATAATTGACTCTCTCTGCTTGACATATTTCACTCAGCATAATCTCCTCTGGTCCCATCCATATAGATATTAATGTTGGGTATTCATCCTTTCTGATGGAGGCATAATACTCCATTGTATATATGCACCATATCTTCTTTATCCATTCGTTCACTGAAGGGCATCTTGGTTTTTTACACAGTTTGGTGACTGTGGCCATTGCTGCAATTGACATTGGGGTACAGATGGCCCTTCTTTTCACTACATCTGTATCTTTGAGGTAAATACCCTGTAGTGCAATTGCAGGGTCATAGGGTAGCACTATTTTTAATTTCTTAAGGAATCTCCACACTGTTTTCCAAAGTGGCTGCATGCTTCTAAAAAATTACTGGACCCAACTTGATGTTAAAGGAAATCTCTCACTTTGTGTTGTTTTTATATATATTAATAATTTTTCAGTTCTAAATTAAATTTGTTATTAGTTGCTAAAATCTTTTTCCAGATCTAGGAACTTAAAACTATTTAGCATGTGAATTCATCCTTGAAGCATTGCCAGATAAAGTGACCAAAATACATCTGGTATACTGATCTGTCACTACAGTAGAGTTCCAAGAGAATGGTTTGCTAGTTTTTATTTTTTCAAATGTAAGCAAATTGCTGGTATACCATACTTCACAATTTATCTAGGAAATAAAATTAAAACTTCCAATTACTTAATTAGAATATTATGTTATAAATCATATTCTAGAAGGAAAAATTCTGAAGGTGGCAAGCATAACTATGGAGAGCATTTATCAAGCTAAGCAGGCAAAGTGCTTCTCCATGCATATTATTTTAATTGGCATATATATTTAGATATTTTAGGAGAAAGATAGCACACATTTAATGTGAGCTTCTATTTGGCTGATGAAAGAGTAAAAGCTAATCTTTGCTATCCCATTGCTGCATTCACTGGTGATCACACGCATAAACGCTTATGCAGAGAGAGAGAGGAAGAAAGAATTTGACATTAAAAAGACAATGAAATGAGGCAAAAATTGGGACAAATCATTTTGCACTGGAAAGACAAAGGGAAAATTGATCAAGAGGTTCAAAAATTTTATCCGTTATGGTTGAGAAAGATGAATTTTACAAATCTCTTGGTGTTATGCCCAAAATAATGCAGCACATGGTTAACCCTGGAATAGGTTTTGGGTCTTCTGAATTAGTCCAGTCATCTTTCAAATAATCAATGTGGAAAAGATGGCTAACACCATTTCTTGCATGGATTTTAAAATCTCAAATATAAGATACACCTTCATATAACACTGTAATAAGAACTGTTCAGGCTATAAGTTATACTGATTTGTCGGGGGAAGACTCTGGGTCTCAAAGACATTGAATACTTTAACCGAATATCTTCTAACTAGTAAGAGGAAGAACTTCTATTTCCCAAACCTAAAGCTCATAATTTTTCCAAAAGTCACAGAGCAAGTAAGGAGAATGACCAAGCTTTACTCTCAAATATTTGATAGTGGGTTCATTGTTCTTTCCCACATTCAGAACAGTCAAGAGTTGAAGTAAGAATAATTCTTTCATTTGGACAGGACTAATGTGATAGATGGCTGTACCTGTTTATAAATATGTTTGTGTATGTAACTCCTAAGTTATAAATATATAAAACTCGGGCCATGTCACCTTGTGTGTATTTGTGTATGTGTGCTGTGTTCTAATGGAGCCAAATTCTATTTCTCTTTGGAGAGAATAAATGCAAGTTCTGAGTGCAAGTAAATACACCAGCTAGAACAGCAGTTTCAGCTTGCTTTTGCTGGCAGAATGAAAGAGGTCCCTACCTCCCACAAATTGGATTAAAACTTGAGCAATGTAAAGTAGCTATGTATCCTTCTGTTTCTGAATTTATAATTGAATAATTTCAATTGTACCATGGGGCATGGCCTGTCTGATCTGATTTCTGGGCATCAAACTCTTTTAATACCACAGGCAAGCATGAAAAACAATGGGTATGTCTTGTGATTCTTTTGTAAGTACTGGAAAATCACATAAAATTTCACCAAAGGTATTCACATAGTCAAATAACACAAGTTTAAATGAAGTAAAAACTGTAACATTTTTTTAATGGACTTTATTTTTCAGAGCAGTTTTTAGGTTTATAGAAAATTGAGTAAAAGCTACAGAGACTGTCTATATATCCCTTGCCCACACACTTTTTTATGAATCAAAAAGTTGATTTTTTTAATGCATCACATTACAAAATGTTTTAAACTGTTAAATTATAGAATATCAGTTAGATTTTTTCCAACTATTCCACATTATGTACCAAAGGATTTTTAACAATGAGGATACTTCATGCTGTGATCAACCAGGGGAAGGTTGGGGTATAACCGAGTCAGCTCTGCCCTTGTACACAGGCAGTGGAGGCTCCCTCCATTCAGACCTGGCTCCAGAGACCCCATGGTTTGGATTGCTTTTCTCAAAATTTGTTCATTTCTCTTCCAGGAGGGTTAGGAGACCCCAAATGTGCCATCTGGGAAGAGCAGCCCCAGACTGGAGTTCAGTCCACATCTCCCCTTCACTGTGCTCTGATCTTATTATGGTCAGCCAGATGCCCTCGGGGGCTGGGAAGAGGGGGAAATTATGCCTATATCCTCATCCTGGTGCCTCTTAGTCTGGCCTTTGTTCTGCAGGGCGGTCTGGTGACCCAGTGGCCTGAGATGGAGTCATCCAAATAGTGCAGACACCTTAATTTTTGATGATTCTCATTCACGTAAGATGCAGGTCAAGATCAGCACTCACCTCCTGGTGTATCTCTGGAGGTTTGCGTCATATTAGGGGCATATTTTTGGACACTCCCCTTCTCTTGTTACCACCACTGGGCAGCCTCGAAGGGAGTCAGTGTGTCGAAGGCTCACTGACTTCATGGTGCCTCTGTTGGTGAGCCAGTCATTCCCCTGCCCAAGGTCTGATATGTGGTCAGACAGCCCTTTATGGTAGCTCTCATGGGGTGGTGGTCCCTCATCTTCCTGGGGACATTCCAAACACACGGGTCCTTCTGGTTGGCTCTCTGTTATTGCTGGTGAACATGGAGGTGACTTTGGGGCCTCTCAGAGAACTCTTGAGGTAGAATAGACATTCTTTGAGAGACTACTCACTCAGACAATTAGTGTCTCACTATCCTCCTTGCTGATAGGGGGTGTATGAAAGGCAAGGGTGTGGTTCGCATTCAGGGACTACATTTGGGAATGCAACAATGAAGGTCACAAGGGTTAAAGGGAAGACATGTTGGATAATGTAACAGTTAGACATGTTCAGAAGACACATTCTGTGTTTACCCAATAAAATTCCAGAGAGTACATTTAACGTGACCTTTTACTTTAACACAGTCTTTTCATGTTTTCCTGCATATTCTGGGTAAGACTTTCCTTTTGGGACATCCTTAACAAAGCAGGGTAACCAACTGAGAAAAGGCCATTGCAAGGGACCATGCTTGGGTGACACAGTGAATGGTGGGGCCTCAGGGGCAGGGATGTGAGGAGCTTTATGTAAATGCCAGAGAGCTGCCCAGATAGGAGCATCTCGATGGCTGCAGCATAAATAGTGGTATGGAGGCAATGTGGCTTTGTGAGTAATCGTGCCACTGGCTTTTTCTGGAGTATGGCATATGAAATTTGCAGGGATCATGCAAATAAGAAGAGATGGTTTCTATACCCAAAAGGAAAGAAATGGTACCTGAAGACTGAAGAATTTCCATGTGCACAGACTGGGTAACAAATATGTAACTTCTGGTTTACTCCTTAGTCTACTAAGTTTCCTTGACCAATCACCAGACCTCAAATGATTCCATGAATTTTATAATGTATTTAAAAAAATGAAATTGTTCATATCCTCAGGCAATGAACAAAAAATATATTTACACAGGGTTCATGCACTTGCAGACACACTTGGACTCTACCAATAGTTTTGGCAGCTTGCCTCTTCTTATAATAAATTAATACGTCTCAAAAAGCTGTCAATGACAGTTGCTATTTCTGCAAACAGTTTGTACCACTATATTTACATAGATGTTTTAATTGGCTCACTAAAATGTTTTTACATGTGTAATTTTATTTCATTTTTATAATTTGAAGCTGCTGTTACTGATAAAAAATAGGCATGATTCTAAAAATTAACATAATGTAAACAAAATATTGTCATTTGATCCAGGTAGAAAGAGTTGCTTATAAACACTGGAGCCCGAGGCAGCCCCAGTTGTGCTAAAAAGTGATATAGTGTCCGACAATTGCAAATAACAAACAGACACTTAACTTTCCTCCTGGTTTTCTCATAGATTCAAAAGAGAACAAAAGAAGTAAATTTCTCACAATGGGACCTTATTAACAAATGTCTTCTATGTTGCGACTCTCACACTTTGGAATCACTGATACTATGTAATAGGTCTATCAGATTATAGATGATTTTTTATTTTTAAGAGTTCTATAATTGTCAATTATTATAATTAGAAAAAAGAAATAGAAATGCTCCCCCCTCAAAGATGTTGAACATAATTCCCATCCCTTAAATGCTGATCACACATGTAAAATATGAAAAGTGGGGGAAAAAAGATTACCTTTACATTCTGTAAGGGGTTATTATCCAAAATATGTAGAAAACTTATACAGCTTAATATAAAGAAGATTAACTACTTGACTAAAAATGGGCAGAGAACTCGAACAGACTTTTTTTTCCAAAGAAGACATCCAGATGTCCAACAGGCTCCTGAAAAGATGCTCAACATCACTTGTCATCAGGGAAATGCAAGACAAAGCCACGACGAGATGTTACTTCACATCTGTTAGATTGGCTATTATCAAACACAAAAAAAACAGCAGGTGTTGGTGAGCATGTGGAGAAGAGGAAACCCTATACATCGTCCGTGAGCTGTGATCTGGGGCAGCCACTGTGTGAAAAAGTGTATAGGTTCCTCAGCAAGTTAAAAGAGAACTACCGTACAATCCAGAAACTCTCCTTCTGGGTATTTAGCTGAAGAAAACACCCCTGTTTATTGAAGTCTTATTTACAGTAGCCGAGGGATGGAGTGAGTTCCGAAGAGGTGGCATATATATATATATACACAATGGAATATGACTCAGCCACAAGGAAGGACAGGCACGGGTGGATCTAGAGCGGGATTATGCTAAATGAAATCAGAGAAATCCAGTACCAGAGGGTCTCATGCATAGGTGGAAACTAAAACAAAACAGACTCGTAGAAAAGGAAACAGAGCGTCAGTTACCAGGGTGGGGAGGGGTCAGAGGGGGCAGGTAGCACAGGTGAAGGGGAGTCAGAGGTACAGACCTCCAGTTCTAAAGTAAATACAGCATGGAGATGCGACCTATGGCACAGGGAACGTAGTCTGTCCTGTCATCGTAACTTTGTATGGTGACAGACGGTGGTTACACTTACCTTGCCGATCATTTTTTCATGTAGACAAATACCAAGTGACTGTGTTGTATGCTGGCAACTAATACGACATTTGATGTCAATTAGGCTTCAATTTAAAAGAAAAAAAAACTGAAATCCGGGGGGGGGAAAATGACCTTTCATTGGGAAACTTGAAACAAACTACCATTGTTACCATGAACTGTAACACATCGTGCTAATAGCATAGGCCCTTGATATGCCTGGATGAAAATTACACTTCTTGTCCGTGGTCTGTCTCCCTCTGGTCCAAGAATAACCAAAACACAAGACAAATCCAAATTGAAACATTCTATGGAATACTCAACTAGCACTCCTGATCACCAGGAGTATGTGAACACGAGATCAGTATGGAAAACTGTCACAGCCCAGAGATGTCCATGAAGATAGGACAGCGAGGTGTCATGTGCAGCAGAGAAAGGATATTATGCAACAACTACGTCTGAAGAAGTATGCTTCATTCAATAACAATAAATCAATTGTGGTTCATTAACTGTAACGAGGGTACCATACTCACAGTGATGGTTAATTGTATGTGTCCGTTTGTCTGGTTAAACATTATTTCCGGGTGTGTCTGTGCAGGTGTTTCTGGATGAGATCAGGATTTGAATGGGTGGGCTCAGGAGAGCGGATGGCCCTTTCCAGTGGGGTAGCAGAACCAACTGTACTATCTTCATACACTTCCTATAAACTGAAAACTATTTTAAAACAAAAATCATTTTTCAAAAGGATTTACAAATTTAATGAAGTTAAAAACTATAAATTGAAGAAAATGAGAGCCAAACCTGCTACTTCTTAGTTCCTTGATTAAAGAATTAAAGGCATTATCAGCCATATGCATATGAAGAGATTTTTGTGGAGTATCAAAAGAATGCTGCAAACAAAATATTAGGAAACCTATAAGTGCAGTTCACATGTGAGGTGTCATATGTGGAGTCTGTTGTGGTATAGAAAAAAATCAGGAATTACAGACTCAGATAAAAATTTGGATTCAAATTCCAGCTCTCCTACAGATTCTCAGACCAACAGCTTTTCTCCTTCAACTTCATTTTCCCAGCCTGTAAAACGGGGCTAATTTCATGGACCTCCCAGGGGGAAATATGGAGGGTGTTGGACACAAAATGTGTGTTTAGGAAATGTTAGTCCGGGTCCGTATTGGTCATAGGCCGACACAGCATGTGGGGTCCCTGGGGGAGGTCGAGCATGCTAGTAGCCTAGGGGCCCTTACTCAGGACCCAGTCATTCCTAAAGGCACCCGGTGCGCATGTGCGAATGCAGTGGGGTTTTAGTAACTCCTGGAGTCAGGCTGGTGTTTGGGGAAGCTAAAGATAGGCTGATGTCCTTTTTTGTATCCTCTGTTTTTTAAAACTATTCAACAATTGGAAAATGTAAATACAAGCAACATTTAGACTACAGCAGTGTGTGTGTACCTGTATAACGCTCCGAAGCTCTTCCAGAAACATGCCAGAAATAAAGTTACCTGAACTATAATGCCACCTGGATATTTAAGGCATTGCTATTTTGATTTTGGTTTTCATAAGAACACTTTACATTAGGAAAAGCTGGATAAAAATGTAAAAATTCAGTGTTACCTGATATAAATTGATAGTTCATAATGTCTTTGGTAATCACTCTAAATCCTTTCAACCTGCTGTGTTTAATTTTAGGTTTTTCAGGTTATTAAAATTTTTCCTTAGTGAATTAATCTGTCCCTCATCACGTTCCACATTTAATTAGAATTTAATCATCCTAGCAATACTGTTCATTCACCCTCACTGTCCTCCCACCAGGGTGAGCTCAAACTCTTAGCCAGGTGTCCACCTGAGCAGTTCTCACATGGTGAGAGCCACCGAACGCCTTCCCTGAGTTCCCAAACTTACTTTCCATTCAAACTGGAAGTGAACTAAATTCTGGTGAAATTAAAAAATAATAAAGTAACAGCAGAATCCCCAAAGCACTTTGAGAGCTGTATTTTCTCCCAAGATTTCTAAGAGACACTTACATGGAAACCAAGTTCAAGTAGTAACTGTGGCTTTTCTACCCACAGCCCTCCTTGCAGGCCACGTAGCCCAATACTGAGGTTCACCTCTGGCACCAAGGGAACGAGCATTTATACCAAAACATGGGCAAGGGTGCAGGGGGAAGATGAGCATCTGAGGTGTGTCACTGAGGACAGAGAAAACCGCTGCAAAGTGAGCACCCCAGCCGCAAGCCTGCAGTGTTGCAGGAGACGCGGGGGGTGCTCGGTGCAGGAGTGATGGGCAGGGCAGCACCACCATGGGGGAGGCAGGGAGATGACCCGTTTGATCAAGTGTCACTAGAAGCCTTTGCATTTCTGCACGATCTTTCTATATGCTGCATGATACATTGAAATCATAAAGGCTCTGGGTTAGTGAGGCAGAGTTCGCTTAGGGCCTTTTAGAATCCAGGCAGGAGCGAGCTTATGTTTCACCTCGTGTTCCAGGCATTGCAGCAGGACAGCCTTCCCTTCTGGGAGACCATGGTGGGCCACGGTGTGCGGGGACAGCTGCTATATGGGAGCCGTGGACGTTGCAGGCCCTGCGTGCTTACGGCTGTGGCTGGAGAGGAAAATCACACGCCAGGTCACCTTCAGCAGTGTTCACACCTACGACTGCTCTTAGGTTGGTAACATGTCTTTTCGCACGAGTAGGGACTCGGTTAAGGTTCAGTCCCCACACTACAGTCTGAGTGCACACAAGGGGCTGCCAGGTGGCGGGAAGACAGGAGAAAAGTTCACAAGAAGTGTGTACGACACTTTGCCACTTTGGTAAAAGTCAGTTTTAGATGGTGTGTGACTTTTTTTTCAGTTGGTATCATCTTTTATTAATTCCAAAACATTTTTCTGGAGCTGCTAATAGTAAGAAAACAATGACCAAAATGGCCTAACTTGGGGAGCGAGAATGTGAGGAATCCAAGTTGGTAACCTGCTGTATCTGTGTCTGGGTATGTTGAAGCCAACATAGGAGAAGTAGTGGTAACAGTGTTCAAGAACAGAGCCAGATTCGTAGACTCTGTGCTAAAAACGACAAGGGGTGTCTGAAGACAAGCCTGGAGCAGAGCAGGAATACTCCCAGGGAGTTCTGCTTGGAAGAGAGCCCACGGCCTTGTCCACCCCTTGTCTGTCCAGAGCTCATGTCCCGGTGCCCACAGTCCACTGTGTCAGAAACTCACAGGCAAGACTGTCATGATCAGAGTCGTTTGCTTCTGCAGCAATTTATCACATTCTGCATTCTGTCATCTAGAATGTCAACACCAAGTATGCATATTATCCGATGCCTAGTACCCGACAATAGGTCGTTCATCTTGTTCCTGACACCTTAGTCATGTTTCTGTCTTGCCCCAGCTGGACCGTTCGTTTTTATGTAACTTCATTCACTGAAGGTTAGTGGGAGGGAGCCAGGGATTTCTGTTCTCGAAGAGATTAGAGAGTAGTAAAAAGGTAATGTCAGCTTTGACTTACATCTGATTGGTAACTATTCCTTTTTTCACATGAAACTTTGAAGTTCCGATTTACTTATAATGTTGAAAATATACTCTAGGCTCATGGTATGTGAATTTATGAAAACTTGGTCATGATTATACACAGTATTTAGAATTTATATATTGCATGACTTATATGCAATATAAGTTACAATGAATGATATGCATCATTTATAGTATAATATATGTATATGTATAGTACATTATATATACCATACATATAAAATTATATGCTGTATATAATGCAATTTTAATAGCCACAGATTGAAAGCCCTTTCAAATACTGGCTTTGTTGCATACAGGGAAGTTTACATTCTTGAATATCATTTCTGCTTTAATTTGAGTGGAGGAGAGTACACATCAAAATAATAAATTCCCCTTTCAATTTACATTTGCAGTGACACCAAATGACTTTGTACTTAGGATAAAGGATGAACCTTTTCCTCCCTCCATGTTTCTTTCTGCATGAAAATCAATTCTGTCATAGTTTAATGATTAACTTCTTCATACTCAATCTTGTAGCTGGGATACAATGACATTTAAATTATTATTATCAAAATCAGAAGTTCTTCAGCATTAGACATGAGATTTACCATGATTTTTGTACTGCATATGCATATTTTGTTTTTTATTCCAAAGGAAATCCATAGTCCTTCAGTATTTGATTTTGTCTTACAAATTTTTCGATATATTTATGTGTGTGTATACCTCCTATATATATGTACACCTCCAATATTTTGCTATTTTGGTGGAATTGAACTTTTTCCCCTCATTTTTTAAACTTAAATTCAATTAATTAACAGACAACGCATTAGTTTCAGAGGTAGAGATCAGTGATTCATCAGTCTTCTGTAACACCCAGTGCTCATTTCATCATGTTGGAATCCACCATGATGCTCATTCCATCCATTCCTTTCCTCCCTTTTTTTAAAAAAAAAAAAAATATATATATATATATATTTATTTATTTATTTTATTTGAGAGAGAGCAAGAGGGAGAGAGTGAGAAAGAGAGAGTACAGGTGGGGTGAGGGGCAGAGAGAGACGCAAACTCCCTGTTGAGCAGCGATCCCAGTGCAGGGCTTTATTCTGAGACTCTGGGATTATGACCCAAGCCAAAGGCAGACACCTAACTGACTGAGCCATCCAGGCATCCCCCTCATGTGCCCTCCTTAATGACCATCACCCATTTACTCCATCCTCCCAACTCCCGTCCCCTCTAGCAACCCTCAGTTTGTTTCTTATGATTAAGAGTCTCTTATGGTTTGCCTCCCTCTCTGGTTTTGTCTTGTTTTATTCTTTCCTCTCTTCCCCTATGATATTCTGTTTTGTTTCTCAAATTCCACATATACGTGAAACCATTTGATAATTGGCTTATTTCGCTCAGTATATTGCCTACCAGTTCTATCCACATCATTGTAAATGGTATGATTTCATTCTTTTTGATAGCCAATAATTTTCTATTAAATATGTCTATAACATATTCTTTATCCATTCATCTGTTGATGGATGTCTGGGTTCCTTCCATAGTTTGGCTGACGTGGACATTACTGCTATAAACACTGGGGTGTGAGTGCCCCTTTGGATCAATACATTTGTATCTTTGGGATCCATACCTATTTTTTTCTCATTTTTATTTTTTTATTTCTTATTTTTTTTAAAGACTTTATTTATTTATGAAGAGAGAGAGAGCATAAGCAGGAGGAAGGGCAGAGGGAGAAGCAGACTCCCCGCTGAGCAGGGAGCCCATCGTGGAACTCGATCCTAGGACCCAGAGATCATGACCTGAGCCGAAGGCAGATACTCAACTGACTGAGCCACCCAGGTGCCCCTGAACTTTCTTTTTCTCATTTTTAAAAGAGATTTATCCACTCCCACTGCTTGCCTGCTTTGTGGACTTGGCCATTCCATCTTCCCCAGCGCGGATCTATTGTAGTTTGCTGGTATCTACTTGGCATGAGTACCATCCAGGATGATTTCTTCTGCATCATAAAGAGAAGCCATGGCCTGCATGTTCCAAAATCCATTTCTTCACATTTCTGGATTTGATTGTCAATGATAGCCACTCTTTGAGATGCAGAAAACCAATGCAAAGGAGAGTTCTTATTTCAACATGTGTCCTAGGTGTTTGCAGGCAGACACGTGAGCAGAAGTGAGACACAAGTTTTCTTCTTAAGTTGCCGCTTATTTTATTCTTTACCATATATTTTAATAACCTTTTGTTCACAACTTGATAAATGACTTTGTGAAAACTTCCCATCATTTATTTGGTTTCATATAATATTTTCCCTGTTTTAATGTGAAGATATTTTCTGATATATTTTAGTAAGAAATCCAGCTTTCTCCTTTTCCTTTCCTTTGAGACCTTCTACCTGCGCTGTTCATTGACATGTTCTACCAACATTTGCTGAGTATTGTCTGTATGGCCACAGATACAGAGACATAGGAAATAGATGGATGGATGGATGAATTAGGTTAAAAATGATTCTTTCCTCAAATCTTTGGCAGTTGAAGAAGAAGAACTGTGAGTATATTCCAAACAGGGGTAGAAGTGGGGATGAGTGATCTTCCGTGGAGGACAGGAGCATTTTATCATCTCATTGTGTAGAATTCCTGGTGTTTGGTCATAATTAAAAACCAGACTGAACTGTAGTCTGCTTCATTGTGTTTTAAAATTCTGTACAGCTCATGTGCCTGTGTTACCATCATTGGCACCTTGTAGTGGAGAAATTCCCACCCTATTTTATTATAGCACTAGATAGACTATATAAATCTACTTGTTATGTAAGACTTTATATGTCAGGATAATGGTATGAAATGTTAGGAAGAGAGTAGGAAACGAGCAGAAGATTCAGTTTACAGTCAGAGGACCTCACAGGAGAGCTCATATTTCAAGGTTCTGTGAATAGCAAGTAGGGGATTACAAATAATTCAGGTCGCTCTTTAATCAAGAAGGAAACCTCATCTTTTCATTATAAGTCAGTCAACCCATGTATTTTTTCCAGCCTCCATGTGTTCTGTACACTGAGGTATGTAGTCATGATTCTCTCTCCCATGTATATGTGGTTACGTGTAAGTTTTGAGAGAACCCTAAATAAAAACAAATGTAACAAAAAACTATGAGGTTGTATCTCATGGTTCCCAAATGGAAGAATTTAACATTTCCACATGTCAGTGTTTTAGGAGATACACGGTTGAGTGTACTCAGCTAGTCTTCCCCTTATTTGTGCTGGATAGTCTCTTCGACTTCAACTCTACAACTCGTCTATTTCTGCACCGTTATTTGGGGTCCTGTTACTTGTATGGTGTTGAGGACACACTGGAAACTTTGTCGTTACAGAAAGAAACTCCTTCTGCAGGTTAATTTTCTAAGTGGGAAGCTATCTCCAAGGTAAACCAGAGTAATTTTCCATGTAATTTGGCATTTTCTGGGAGATTGACTCCAAAATTCAAGGCTTTCCTGATTGAATTCAGTTGCACTTATGTCCAGATGATTCTTCTAGGGGGTTGGTCTCCGCTGCCCAGCTGAGCCCTGGAGCTGCGTGAGCTGAATCACACCCGCCATGCGCCTGCGGTCCATCCGGCTGCTGGCTCCGTTGGCCAGCACATTTCCACCGGAGTGGATTAGTTCACATTGTGCCTGCATACCTAGAAAACAGTAGTCTGAGGAGAATCTCAGTGTAGGAGCAGTATGGAAAAACCTTTGTTAAGGGTTTCGTCCACTTCAGGCCGTAGAAAATAGGTCACAGAGGAGGTAAGGAGGGTCTACAATATCTTTTGATAATATTTAAAAATCTCATTTCTGTGAGGACTTGTTTGCTTTAATTTTATCATTAATTTTTTGTGTGTCGAAAGTACAAACACTAGAAGCTTCCATCCATTCAGAAAGTCGGGTCTGAGTCTCTCAGTGAGCATGTTTCCTCTCCACACTTTTCTACTTCCGATGTTAAAGGGAAAATCAATCATAGGCAAGGGGGGAGGGTTGTATTGTTCTTCCCCCAAAGAAAGGAAAACTACTAAGTTGTCGGAAGAAACAACTCTATGTTCTTTCCTGTTCTCCTTTCTTTGGTTTGCTCAGTTTGCGCTTATTATGTCATTAAAAGGACAGGATTTTAAGAAGGTACTAAGAAAATGCCTTTTTAAATTAATCTAAGGAAAGTGACTAAACATACAGAAAACATGACACCTAAAACTGAATATAATTTTATATGCAAAGTTGACAAGTGATATGAAGATAAAATTTACAATATATAAAATTTTAAAACCACAAAGTAGAAGATATTTAGTACTGGTAAAAGTTTGTGAAATGATGTTTTTATGAACTACATAAATAGAATGATCTTCTGAACAACTTTTCTTTTTTGCAATTTTTCATAAGCTTTCTAAATAGTTGCCTTCTTTACCCTGTAATTCTGCCTTTTGGAAATTATACTTATCAGAGATACACAAAGTGATTTACGTTGCAACAATTAACACCAAAGTATTATTTATAACTGAGAAATATTGAAAGCAGTCTGTATATGGTTAAAGGGAGTATTTTGACTTAATCAAGATAGTTAATAATCTTTGAAAAATACTAAAATAGTTAATAATATGGGAAGTGTTTATGACATTCTGTTAACTGAACATAAAGATTCAAAAATACATATATGATGTACACATTTACATGTATTGTATATGTATAGAAAAAAACAGAAAACAGGGTACTGATATAATAACGATTTTTCTAAGTACTGGGACTGCTGATGGTATGTGTTTAAATTATCTGTGCTTCGTTTAGCTTTATGGACTCTCACAGAGAATACATTAATAAGCCGGTGATACCAGTAATGACTCAGGAGTGGTTATTTTTCACCCATGGAAAATAATAGCAATCAATCAATTATATGACAAAGCCAGTATTTTATTTTAGGAAAACACGTTAAAGGAAAGAACAAGATGCCTTAATTTGGGCCTTGCACATAGTATGGATTTGATTATTATTTGTTCAAGTGAATGATAGCTTCCTGAGAGCAGGTATTTTTTCCTGTAAGTCTTAGAAAACCATCCTTGACCTAACTCCTTAGAGGTGGTCAGTTCAATTCTTAAATGAAAATAGACTGAATGTGGGGCGCCTGAGCGGTTCGTTCGGCTAAGCTTCCGACTCTTGGTTTCAACACAGGTCATGATTTCAGGGTCCTGGGATCCAGCCCCATGGGGAGAGTGCTTGAGATTCTCTCCCTCTGCCCCTCCCCGCCCCGCATTCATTTGTGCACGTGCTTTCTCTCTCAAATAAATAAATCTCAAAAAAAAAAAAAAAAAAAAGAGAGAGAGAGAGAAGGAAAGGAAATAGACTGAATGTAATGAAATGTGAAACTTTAGAGTGTAATTCATTGTGGTGTGGGTTTTCCCCAGTAATTTGATTTGAAATTTGGAATTAAATCCCACAATAGACTATATATATGATCTTTATTAGTACCTGTTATTAAGAATGGCTGAAAAATTACACACAAACAAGTATTTAAATATCCCATTCCCTGCTTTAAACAGTAACTGAATTATTCTCCAAATCCCTTTGACCTGTATTGCATGGCACAGGGAAGGATGGCCTGAACAAAATTCGGGATATCTGGATCTACAAGTAGATGCAGAGAGACATGAAGCAAGACACAGAAGCACCATTTTCTTATTAGTAGAATAAAATAAAAAATACATGCCGCACAACTACTATATATTTGGGTAATTAAGAGGCTTAAGTAAAATAATTGCTATTAAAAGCATTTATACACACATATTAATTGATATTAAAGGCATAAATATACAGACTTCTGTTTTCTTAATATAGTCATCTTTCACTGCCTTGTCATCTTCCATTAGGATAAAAACAATTACCAAATGAAAGATTATGTAAAATAAATGAAAAATAACAGTATTTCAGTTCCTCTTTCTCCAAAGAGATGAGGCAGAAAACCCATCACTTTTGGATTTATTTTTCTTCATCTTCTCATTTTATGCACTTTGCTATTACAAATTTCAGAATGAAGATACAGACCACTTGAAATATGGTTTAAAATGCATCTGAGCCTCGGGGCGCCTGGGTGGCTCAGTGGGTTAAAGCCTCTGCCTTCGGCTCGGCCGTGATCTCAGGGTCCTGGGATTGAGCCCCGCATCCGGCTCTCTGCTCACCAGGGAGCCTGCTTCTCCCCACCTCTCTCTGCCTGCCTCTCTGCCTACTGTGATCTCTGTCAGATAAATAAAAAAAAATCTTTTAAAAAAAATGCATCTGAGCCTCTATGTGTGTGTGCACATGTGTGCCTACATGTGTGTTTGCATGTGCATATGCACATGTGTGCGTGTGGACGTGCATGTGTGTGGGTGTTTTGTGTATGTGTGCGTGAGTGTGTGCGCGCATGCACGCGCGCGCGCACTTATAGAGTAGGGGTTGGGAGTTTTTTGCGTGCAAATTCAAGTTTAATTAGAAAAAGAAATAATAGCACTTGTCATACAAGTCATGGGGCAGTGAAGTATAATTTCCTGAGAAATGTAAGATAGCCAGCACATAGGTTTGACTGACAGACTTGAGTTTGAAATGCTCCTTTCATTCTTCTTTTTCTGGCAAAATACCCCGCTTCATCCTAAGACTGAATTGTTTGTAAATCTTCTGAAACTGTAGAACTATTTTTCTTAGGTTACTCTATCTAATAGAGCACTATCTAATAGAAATGTAATCTGAGCCACATACATAACTTTAAAATGTATAGATTCACAAAAAAATAGGAAATACATGTGCAAAATAGTATTTCAACATTTAATCAAATAGTTCAGACTTATTACTGAGGTATTTTATGTCAACTTTTTGTTCTCAGTGTTCAAATTCTGGTATGTAGTCACAATACTCCTCAGTTTGAATCCTATGTTTTCAATAGTTATGATAAAGGGTAATCTTACCCAAACAATAAAAATGTGCTTAATCAAAAAAAGTAATAATAATAATTTACTCTGCTTTAGCTTTTAAATTTAATTTTATTAAAACAATTTAAATTAAAAATTCAACCGAGCCACATATCAGCTCAGCCACCACAGTGGTAACCATATTCGACAGTGCTGCTATAGAAACCAGGGCAATGTTAAACTCATAAAGCCAAAAAATGTAAATATGTTCACTGGCTTGATGCTTTTTCAAGGAATTACTTGAAATATGCCATTGAGTCTTTATTTAAAAAAACCATTATTCAGCATAAAACAGAGCAGCAGCACTTGGTTGCAAATTTGATATCTATATATTATATTTTCTCTTCTCTTTTTCTCATTGTATGTATTAAGAAATGCATCTTGATAGATATTTTTCTTCTTTATTATGATAATGTTTACATACAAATTTGAAGCTAAAATCTGTATTCTAACCAAGAATCCTCAAACCAATTAACTAACTGCTCTACTTCAGGAAGTTCAGCTTATTTCCAATAGCCAAAATCACAGTGGAAATAATATAATGAGAAAATGAAGCATAAAGGGATAGAGCTTATGATTGTATCTAAACGACATCATTTTTCTAGTGGTTTCTAATGAGAATCCAGAACAGCAGTGATATACCTCATTAGACTACATAGTAACATTTCCTAGTGTGTTGGAGATACACTACTGGAAATATTACCTAAACTTACGTTAATGCTAAGATTTCAGCTTTATGTCAGAATTGTGTTAAATGTCCAGTATGTGAAAGGAAATACTGCTTCCATTATAGGTAAGAAAACACATGGCTTGTTGACATGTTACGAGCTGTGAGTTTGGTGTGAAGATGAAGGTCAAGGCCAATCTCAAGCATGGATGTCTCCTTCATTGCCGAGATTGGCTGTCAACCGATTTTATTTGCTAGATCAGTGGACTGCTCTCAGTTTATCTTTTCTATGAGAACCCATCTTTCTATCATTTCTTCCTTCCGCAAGGGTAGAGTCCTAAGTCATTCATCACATTATTTTAAACTGTGCATATAGTACTTTTAACCTCTGGTATTATTAGGGTTGAGTTGTATCCCCTTCAAAAAGATATGTTGAGGGGTGCCTGGGTGGCTCAGTGGGTTAAAGCCTCTGCCTTCAGCTTGGGTCATGATCCTGGGGTCCTGGGATCGAACCCTGCATCAGGGTCTCTGCTCAGCGGGGAGCCTGCTTCCCCCTCTCTCTCTGCCTGCCTCTCTGCCTACTTGTGATCTCTGTCTGTCAAATAAATAAATAAAATCTTAAAAAAAAAAAAAAAAGATATGTTGAAGCCCTGACTCTCATTTTATCAGAATGTGACCTTATTCTAGAATAGGGTCATTGCTCATGCCGTTCGTTAGAATGAGGTCACACGGAAGTTGGATTGGCCCTTAACCCAATATAACTGGTGTCCTCTTAACAAGAACAGAGACAAGAAGGAAAGATAGCCATGGAAGACAGAAGAGCCTGAAATAATGCAGCCAGCTATAAGCAGAGGAAGCTGCCCAGAATTCAGGTCCCCATTGTGAGGGGACACGTGTCTCTGGCTTTAGGCCACTCAGTTTGTAGTACTTGGTATTTAGTCCTAGGGACCAATGCAGGCAGTGAAATTAATAAACTGTCTCTGAAAATTTTAGTCTCCAATTTAAAAACTAATTCACTTTATTGTTGTTCTAATAGTCTTCATATTCATTCAATAGGTCTGTAGTGACCACCAAGTATGTCAGATACAAACAGGAAAATCATTAATTCATGTTCTGTATCCTACATCTAGTAAGTTGCTGAGTAAAAAAGTCAGGTTCTGTAATTAAACAGTGCAAAAAATTGTACCAACACCTGTTAAGGGAAGATATTTTAGCAATATAGATAATTAGATCTAGAGTAACTGGTCTTCCTTTTAATACAGAGTTCACAGAAATTTAAAAAAAAAAAAAACCATAATGCACAAGGGTGCACCTGGGTGGCTCAGTAGGTTAAACGTCTGCCTTCAACTTAGGTTGTGATCCTGGGGTCCTGGGATAGAGTCCTGCATTGCATTGGGCTCCCTGCCTGCTTCTCCCTCTCCCAGCTTCTGCTGTCTCTCATGCATAAAATCTTTTTTAAAAAGACTACATTTCACATCCAAAGTATGAGAATTAATTTACATGGTTTTTCTATAGCTGATGTTGGACTAATTCATAAACCTGAAAATCTTAAAATTGTAGACACACTGTTTACTGCTGAAAGATGACAATCATTAACTTGACCTGGAACCTACATTTGCAAACCTCTGCTTGGAGCTCTGTCCAGAAGATGGCATCTCTCTGTGCCAGTGACAAGTGTGCCCTGGTACGTGTTCCACTGATAAGCAGACACATCATTATTTCCTTCTTTTAAAAATGAGGAAAATAACAAAATATCTGTAATCAATGGCTAGGGTCTCAACTCACATGGAGTTTTATTTTGGCTCCTTTCCGTCCACCTCTCAAAGCCACATTGAAAGAGACATCATCAGAGACCGGGCAACAGGGGTGTTGGAATCCCTCTTCACTCCTGAAACCCTATCAGCACAATGTTGGTCTAATTGTCGAAAACAATTCAAATTAGTTTCCTATCACTTTCTTCCCTGAACTTATAGGGTGAGAACCGTGAAAAGACACCCCGAAACCCAGTTGTATGTGATGCTTCCTTAAGTGACGACCAAAGTTAACTTCCAAGAAGGGCCTTGACCCTCCATCAGGAAGGGAGTGTGACTCTTCATTTCACAGAGCTACTAAAGAAAAGCACTCCAAATCTTTTTGTTGTCCAGTCTCCCCTCTTGGGTCGTCTGTGCTAGAATCTTCCCCATACACGGTGCTTTAAATTCACCTCTTCAGAACATGCTGGCATAAACACATGTGTGTGTAATGCATACTCTTTGTTGGCATGGGCATTTTTAGCACGCATTTGGGATTAATATCTGTTGGTATTGTGTGAAGCTCTGTTCCCTGGACACCCAACTTCGGCAGCCTCAGAGGCCTCCTTTGTAGAGAAGGAAACACATCGAGCCTGCCATGACATTTCCGCTGAACAGTTGCTCACACTCACTGCCTTGACAGCTAACCTGGTCTGATTTGTCTGGAATTACTTTCGTCAAAAATGTTGGCTGCCACATATTATCATCCAGTTGTAGCCATGAGTATTTTTGACAATAATTTATAAAATTGATAGGCAGCGTTAGAAAAACAAAAGGAGACATCACTTTTCAATCCTCTAATTAAGTCTAATCAAGCACTTTCTCTTCTTTCCACAAGATTCTTGTCCTAACAGTTGAGGCCTCTTCAACAAGTTCATGCTCCCAGCAGGAGGTCACAACCAGAGACCCTAAAGTATGTGATCCTCAGAAGCCAAATTGAACGTTCTGAAAGATCGTAGTCTAGGCTTCTCCTGTGGGGCTTTTTGTGAGCTTGTCTTCTGTAAACCCTTAACACATACAGATTTCTTGTGCTCCTAAGAAAATCTGCCACGATTTCCAAGAAATTCTTCCAAAAGGAACATAAATGCTTACATTCTGGAGGTTTCATGTGGAAGGTTTGACAAGTATGTAGTTGACAAGTACGTAGCTCAGAAGATGGTGTTCTGTGGTTTTCCAGTGGTGCACTCGGTGACAGCCCCTCCCCTCACCCCCCATTGCACGGCCTCCTTGAGAACAGACTGCAGCTGTGCGAGTCTCCATCAGCGGACTGGAATTCCTTTGACCTTACCTCCAAAATTCTTGTGCTTCTGTAGAATCCAAGGCATAATTCTTTACAACAAAGCTATGACAAATTTTCTAATCTTAAAATGAGCTATGGAAGTCAGGCCATGAATGTGTTTGAATTCCTGGATGCACTCTTTGTAGGAAATAAGTATCGGCATCAAGCCGAGTACCTATTATGTATTTCTTTAATGATAAAAACAAATGTTCATAAGGCTTTTAACTTGTAGCCTGGGAAGAAAGTACATTATAGAACTGTTAATGGCTTTAAAAAAAAGTAGTTGAGTAAACAACATATGTAATTATTCTGTAGGGAGATGCTGCTTAATTAAAACACACAGCCATTCTATTAGCATACACACCTGCTGCTCGTATGGTTCATTTCTTCCTAAAATGACTTAATTCCTGAACAAGGTTCTCTCTCCACTTCACTTTCTTGGGAAATGTCCACTGTGAATTTCTGCTTTAAATTTGCCTGTTTCCTCTAAATTTGTGTGTGTGTGTACGCATGCATGCCCACACAGACATCTCTGTTGACTCCATGTACATCACCAGGGGACATGTATCTATGATGGTCACCGAACCTATGGGCTTTATGCTAATGTATATTCTGAAAATATTCAGCACCCACTCGTGAAAGACTGGAGATCACAGTCTTTCTTTCTGAAGCACTCTCAGGCAAAGCTATCGTCTCCACCCAAACAAGAGAATTGTTACTCACAAAGGCATCTATCTGGCTTAATCTTGTTTCCAACTTTCATTCAAAGATACTTGAAAGGCCGTCTCATTTTTGAAATTTCCTCTGTGTTGAAATCATGTTTATTTTCTGCAAATACTTCCAGTCCTCTGCCCAATCCATCCCTTCTTCCAAAAGCAATAAACACTGAAGTCTGTATTTTGATAGCGACAGCAGCAGGAGTAGCCAGGAAATAGCCCCCGTGCCGGGGAAACTCGGCTACCACCACACGCGCATCTGTTAGCCGGCCTCGCGTTTGCTGGTTGAGTTCTGTCCCAGTGTGTCTGCAGTTCTTCCCCATGTTTGATGACTTCACACAAACTCCTCTCACAATGATTCACAATTTCATGCTTCCTGTATTAGAACAACAGGATGTTTATGCTTTTTTGTAGAATAGAGTGAACTGTGAATAAGAAGACATAATTGTCTTCCCAGGTAAGGTTTCATTAATTAAATAAGAATAGCAAAAATTGCACATACACATGCATGAGAAAGAGTGTGTGTGTGTGTGTGTGTGCGTGTGTGTGCACGCAAGCACGTATTCATGTTGCTCATAATGTTACAAAGTGAAAAATCTCTTCCCAATTTCTTCATCTACAAGTCATCACTGAATGCTTTTGTATGTGCAGAGGAAAAACCACTGTGTGTGTGGGCACCTGCAGAGAGTGCATGACTCCTGGGGTTCCCGGCAGTCCTGCCGTGTGGGAGAGCCCCAGACTTCCCTGTCGGCAGCTCTTAGAGGGCATCCTGCAGGCCTCTCCCAGCACTGCATGCAGGCGGTTGCATTTCATTGTCAAGCACACTACACATGAACAAGCATTCACAGCGTGGCTAACACTTAAAATGTTTTCTGATAGTTCATGACTCCTGACTTGTCTGTTTTCTGTTGGATCTGATGATTTTGAGCAGTTTCTTTTGAGCAGTTGCCCTTGTTGGGTTTGTGTGTTCATCGTGGCAATTCTCACTACCCCCGAATCACACTTACTGAGCGCTCATGCCGTAAGCCCTGGAAATAGACTAACTCATCCGAGCCTCATAACACCTCTTTAAGCTGTACAGTGTTAACATTGGTGTTTCCACATGAGAAAACTGGCATGGGAGGAGCAAACTGCTCGAGATCTTGCCCACTGAGCAAGTGAGTGGCCTCAGAGCCTGTGCCTGTGGCTTGTGTGCCACCACTTAACAGGCAAGACTGTGTTGATGTGCTGTTCTTCATGTCCAGAGTGGAAGACGAGCCCTCAGTGTCATTATAAACCCCAGTGCTATTTCTTTTTTTTTTTAACTTTTATTTATTTTTTAAATTTCTTGGGGCGCCTGGGTGGCTCAGTGGGTTAAAGCCTCTGCCTTCGGCTCAGGTCATGATCCCAGGGTCCTGGGATCAAGCCCCGCATCGGGCTCTCTGCTCAGCAGGGAGCCTGCTTCCTCCTTTCTCTCTCTGCCTGCCTCTTTGCCTACTTGTAATCTCTGCCTGTCAAATAAATAAATAAAATCTATTAAAAAAAATTTCTTTACAGTGTTCCAGAATTCATTGTTTATGCACCACACCCGGTGCTCCATGCAATATGTGCCCTCCATAATACCCACCACCAGGCTCACCCAATCTCCCACCCCCCTTTCCCCTCCAAAACCCTGTTAGTTTCTAAGAACATGATGCATTCATTAACCAGATAAATATCACAAGCCTTGTGATTATTTAAAAAGACTGGAGAGAAAATATGTAGCATTTTTGTAAAGTCTAGAATTGGAAAGAACCATGGAAAGAAAGTAGGTTTTAAATGTTGGAAGTGGTACGATAAATGTATCTTAGACACAAAGGAGCAGCATGTGGCTGAAATTGTAGGGGACAGCTTTTGTATGGCACAAAGAGCAGTGTTCGTTTCACAGGCTCCCTGTAGCATTGCCTGTTTGGGATCATGTGGGTGGATTTGGGGCCCAGGGCCGGCCCTTGGGGTGATGTGGATGGGAACCTGGGACTTGAGAACATGATGGGGAGCAGTCGATGTGTGAACTGAATCAGCCATCAATCAGGGGACTCGGAATTGGCTCACAACAGGGCAAACAAACAAAAACTATTGCTGTTGAAAGTCATATTGATTCAGACTTTCAACAAGCATTTGTTTGGTACCTTTAGGTATACACTCAACTAGGTATCTGGGAGCTAGCAATGAATAAGCCCAACATGTTCTCATGTTCTCTTGGGTATTGTAGACAGTTGCTAATCACAGGAATACCATCTGCAATTTAAAGTGATTACCCACGCAGCAGAATGAAAGTTGGATAAAGACTTCCAGACTTAGGGACAAAATAAGATAATGTTAATTTTCCCTCACGGTACAATCTACTGTTAATTTGCCCAGAACTGCCAAGGAGTCTCCTCTCCATGTGGTCACTTGGGGTCCAATTTCCTTCTATTTTGCTTTGCATCGGGTTCTGGCTTCTTCAGGGTGAAGCTGGGAGGCCTGTAGCAAACCCTATTTAATGAAAATTTATTTAATGAAACAGCAGACAAACTCAAACTGAGAAACATTTTACAAAGTAGCTGACCTGTACTCTTCAGAATATCAAGATCAGAGAAACCCTGCAAATATATTCTAGATTAAAGGAAGCTATAGTGCATGACAATAAATTCAGCATGTGATTCAGAGTGGTGCCCTAGACCAAAAAGCCATAGTAGTAATTAATGCAGTTTGATCAAAATTTGGAAATTAGATAAGAGTAAGTAGGTATTAGTGTCCATTTTCCATATCTCTGTAATTTATGGTTACATAAAGATGATCTTTGTGTTTAGGAAATACATTCAGAAGTAATTAGGGTAAAAGGACATCTCAAGGGGCACCTGGGTGGCTCAGTGGGTTAAGGCCTCTGCCTTCAGCTCAGGTCATGATCCCGGGGTCCTGGGATCGAGCCCCACATCGGGCTCTATGCTCAGCAGGGAGCCTGCTTCCCTTCCTCTCTCTCTCTGCCTGCATCTATGCCTGCTTGTGATTTCTGTCTGTCAAATAAATAAATAAAAATTTTTTTAAAAAGTTAAAAAAAAGGACATCTCAAATAATTAGAAAAAGCACACACATATAATATAGATTATATATATTTTATATAAATGTAATATATGTGATATATCTCTATATGTATGAATATGTATGTGTCTATATAAATATGAGGGGAAAGAAAAGGGAGCAAAAGTGTTGAAGAGAATGTGGAAGTCACTTGAATTAGTCTGGCAACATCTCCATAAATTTGAAGTTGTGTAAATAACTTACAGAAATTTTTAAAAGACATAAAATGACAGAACTGGAATGCGGGAAAGGGTGGAATCTAAAGGCAGAAGCATCAAGCAGTGGCGGTGATCTGGTGAATGAAGACTTCTCAAAGGGAGACGCATAGCAGCGGCAAGGAAGAGGACTGCTCCAGCAGGGCTGTCTCCTGTTCAGGGTCCTGGTGCCCCCCCCCCGCCGCGCTGTGGACCCTGCCACGCCTCCTCCCCCAGGTCCCAAAGTCTCCTGCACCACAGGAAGCTTTCTTGCACACGTAAATTCCTTCTTTTTTTTTTTTTTTTTCTGTGCTTCAGGGGTACAGGTCTGTGATTCATCAGTCTTAGACTATTCACCACACTCACCATAGCACATACCTTCCCCAGTGTCCATTCCCAAGCCACCGCACCCCTACCATCCACCTCCAATCTAGCAACCCTCAATTTGTTTGCTGAGATTAAGAGTCTCTTAAAGAGGGGTTTGTCTTCCTCTCTGGTTTCATTTTTCCTTCCTTTCCTCTATAATCCTCTGCCTTGTTTCCTGAATTCCATATATCAGTGAGATCATCTGATAATTGTCTTTCTCTGATTGACTTATTTCACTTAACATAATATCCTCTAGTTCCACCCACCTCATTGTGAATGGCAAGATTTCATTTTTTTGATGGCTCCAATTATTCCATTGTATTTGTACCACATGTTCTTTATTCGTTCATTAGTCATTGGACATGTATGCTCTTTCCATAGTTTGGCTATTGTGGACATTGCTGCTATAAACATTCGGATGCATGTGCCCCTTCAGATCACTACATTTGTATCTTTAGGGTAAATACCCAGTAGTGTGATTGCTGGGTCATAGGATGGCTCTATTTTCAACTTTTTGAGGAACCTCCATACTGTCTTCCAGAGTGGCTGCACCAGCTTACACTCCCACCAACAGTGTAGGAGTGTAGGAGGGTTCCCTTTTCTCTGTGTCCTTGCCAAAATCTGTCATTTCCTGACTGGTTAATTTTAGCCATTCTGACTGGTGTGAGGTGGTATCTCACTGTGTTTTGATTTGTATTTCCCTGATGCTGAGTGATATTGAGCACTTGGTCATCTATCTGTTGGCCATTTGGATGTCTTCTTTGCAGAAATGTCTGTTCATGTCTTCTGCCCATTTCTTGATTGGATTATTTGTTCTTTGGGTGTTGAGCTTGATAAATTCTTTATAGATTTTGGATACTAACCCTTTATCGGATAGGTCGCTTGCAAGTATCTTCTCCCATTCTGTCAGTTGTCTTTTGCTTTTGTTGCCTGTTTCCTTTGCTGTGCAAAAGCTTTTGATCTTGATGAAGTCCCAATACTTCATTTTTGCCTTTGTTTCCCTTGCCTTTGGCAATGTTTCTAGGAAGAAGCTGCTGCGGCTAAGGTCAAAGAAGTTGCTGCCTGTGTTCTCCTCAAGGATTTTGATGGATTCCTGTCTCACATTGAGGTCTTTCAACCATTTTGAGTCTATTTTTGTGTGTGGTGTAAGGAAATGATCCAATTTCACTCTTCTGCATGTGGTTGTCCAATTTTCCCAACACCGTTTGTTGAAGAGACTTTCTTTTTTCATTAGACATTCTTTCTTGCTTTGTTGAAGATTAGTTGATCATAGGGTTGAGGGTCTATTTCTGGGCTCTCTATTCTGTTCCATTGACCTGTGTGTCTGTTTTTGTGCCAGTACCATGCTGTCTTGAAGATTACAGCTTTGTAATAGAGCTTGAAGTCTGGAATTTTGATGTTGCCAACTTTGGTTTTCTTTTTCAACTTTCCTCTGGCTATTTGCAGTCTTTTCTGGTTCCATGTAAATTTTAGAATTATTTGTTCCAACTCTGTGAAAAATGTTGATGGCATTTTGATAGGGATTGCATTAAATGTGTGGATTGCCCTGGGTAGCATAGACATTTTCACAATATTTGTTCTTCCAATTCATGAGCTTGGAACATTTTTCCATTTCTTTGTGTCTTCCTCAATTTCTTTAATGTGTATTCTATAGTTTTCTGAGTACAAATTCTTTGCTTCTTCAGTTAGATTTATTCCTAGGTATCTTATGGTTTTGGTTACAATTGTAAATGGGATCAATGCCTTGATATCTCTTTCTTCTGTCTTGTTGGTGTATAGAAATGCAACTGACTTCTGTGCATTGATTTTATATCCTGCCACTTCACTGAATTCCTGTATGAGTTCTAGCAGTTTTGGGGTGAAGTCTTTTGGGTTTTCCACATAAAGTATCATGTCATCTGCAAAGACTGAGAGTTTGACTTCTTCTTTGCCAATTGGGATGCTTTTTATTTCTTTCTGTTGTCTGATTGCTGAGGCTAGGAAACAAGCATCAAAATGCAGGAGGCACATAGAAACCCCCTCAAATTCAGGAAAAATAGGTCAACGCCCTGTTATCTAATAGTAAAACTTACAAATCTCAGAGACAAAGAGAAAAATGCTGAAAGCAGCTCGGAATAAGAAGTCTGTAACATACAATGGTAGAGATATTAGACTGACAGTAGACTTATCCACAAAGACCTGGCAGTCCAGAATGGACTGGCATGACATATTCAGTGTTCTAAATGAGGAAAATTTGCAGCCAAGAATAGTATATTCAGCTAGGCTGTCATTGAAAATAGAAGGGGAGATAAAACCTTCCAGGACGAACAGAAACTGAAAGAATTTGCCATCACCAGTCCAGCCCTACAAGAAATATTGAAAATGGTGCTCTAAGCAAAGAGAGAGAGCCTAAAGGTAACATAGAGCAGAAAGGAACAGAAACAATATACAGTAATAGTCACCTTACAGGCAATACAATGGCACTAAATTCATATCTTTCAATAGTTACCCTGAATGTAAATGGGCCAAATGCCCCAATCAAAAGACACTGGACATCAGATTGGATTAAAAACATCAGACCCATTGATATGCCGTTTGCAAGAGACGCATTTTAGACCCAAAGACACTTCCAGATTTAAAGTGAGGGGGTGGAAAACCATTTACCATGCTAATGGACATCAAAAGTAAGGTAGGGTGGCAATCCTGATATCAGACAAATTTGATTTTACAGCATAGACTGTAATAAGAAATGAGGAGGGACACTATATCATACTTGAAGGGTCTATCCAACAAGAAGATCTAACAATTATAATATTTATGTCCCTAACATGGGAGCAGCCAATTATATAAGCCAATTAATAACAAAATCAAAGAAACACATCAACAATAATACGTAAGTGTAGGGTAATTTAACACCCTTCTCACTGTAATGGACAGATCATGTAAGCAAAAGATCAACAAGGAAATAAGGGCTTTAAAGGACGCACTGGACCTGATGGACTTCACAGATATAATCAGAACATTCCATCCTAAAGCAACAGAATATACATTCTTCTTGAGTGCACATGGGCTATTCTCCAGAATAGTTCGCATCCTGGGACACCAATCAGGTCTCAGCCAGTACCAAAAGAACTGGGATCATTCCCTGCATATTTTCAGACCACAATGCTTTGAAACTTGAACTCAATCACAAGAGGGAATTTGGATAGAACTCAAATACATGGAGAATAAAGAACATCCTACTAAAGAATGAATGGTTCAATGAGGAAGTTAAAGAAGAATTGAAAAAATTCATGGAAACAAATGAAAATGAAAACACAACTGTTCAAAATCTTTGGGGTGCAAGAAAGGTGGTCCTGAGAAGAAAGTATATAGCAATACAAGCCATTCTCAAGAAACAAGAAAGGTCTTGGGGCACCTGGGTGGCTCAGTCTGTTAATCTGCTGCCTTCAGCTCCAGGGTCCTAGGATTGAGTCCCACATGGGGCTTCTTCCTCAGCACGAAACTTCTCTCTCTGCCTATCCCTGCCATTCTGCCTGCTTATGCGTGCTCTCTCTCTGACAAATAAATAAATAAAATCTTAAAAAAAAAAAAAAGTTCTCAAACACACAACTTAACCCTACAACTGAAGGAGCTGGAGAAAGAACAGCATATAAAGCCTAAACCCAGCATAAGAAGAGAAATAATAAAAATCAGAGCAGAAATGAATGAAATAGAAACCAAAAGAATAGTAGAACAGATCAACAAAAGTAGGAGCTGGATCTTTAAAAGAATTAACAAGATTGACAAACCCCTGGCCAACTTATCAAAAAGAAAAAGAGAAAGGACCCAAATAAATAAAATCATGAATAAAAGAGGGGAAACCACAACCAAGATCAAGGAAATACAAACAATTATAAGAACATTTATAACTTAGTATATGCCAACAAATTAGGTAATCTGGAAGAAATGGATGCATTTCCAGAAACATATATAGGACCAAAACTAAACCAGGAAGAAATGAAAAACCTGAACAGACCCATCACCAGCAAAGAAATTGAAGTAGTAATCAAAAATCTGTCAACAAAGAAGAACCCAGGGCCAAATGGCTTCCCAGGGGAATTCTACCAAACATTTAAAGAATACCTACTCTCCTGAAACTGTTCCAAAAAGTTGAAATGGAAGGAAAACTTACAAACTCGTTCTTTGAGGCTAGCATTCCCTTGATCCCAAAGCCAGACAATGACCCCAACAAAAAGAATTACAGACCAATATCCCTGATGAACATGGATGCAAAAATTCTCACCCAAATACTAGTCAATAGGACCCAAGAGTACAGTAAAAGGATCATTCACCACGAAGAAGTGGGATTTATTCCGGGGCTGGAAGGTTTGGTTCAAGCATCTGCAAATCAATGTGATTCATTACATTAACAAAAGAAAGAATAAGTATCATATCATACTCTCAATAGATACAGAAAAAGCATTTGACAAAGTACAGCATCCTTTCTTTTTTTTTTTTTTAAGATTTTATTTATTTATTTGACAGACAGAGATCACAAGTAGGCAGAGAGGCAGGCAGAGAGAGAGGGAGAAGCAGGCTCCCCACTGAGCAGAAAGCCCAATGTGGGGCTTGATCCTAGGACCCTGGGATCATGACCTGAGCCGAAGGCAGAGGCTTTAACCCACTGAGCCACTCAGGTGCCCTGTACAGCATCCTTTCTTGATTAAAACTCTTCACAATTAGGGATAGGGGGTGCATACCTCAATATCATAAAAGCCATTTCAGTGGGGAAAAACAGAGCTTTTCCACTAAGTTCAGGAACACAGCTGTTGAATGTAAATTACTTCTTTAAAAAAAAAAAAAGTAATGAGAAGGAACTTATATGTGTAAAGTAAGAGCAGAAAGGAGAAGAAAATCTCATCAAATGAGTTGCAAAGGAAAATGAATTTCAGCAGCATTTTGGAATTGGAACAAAAAGTAAAACCCCAAGAATTTGCAGAGTTTTAAAAATGTTATTTGATTTTTCATACAACCTGTGGAGGGAGAACTTTTGGTAATTTTATTTAATTGTCAAGGAGCAGGAGAGTCTCTGCCAAAATCTGAATTCCAAAGATACTTAAGAAATGGACCACAAATAAGAATCTAAAATGAAGACTGGGGAATATATTTCAAAATAGAAAAGAAGCAGGAGAAATTGTAGCCAAAAAAGCCAAGGGAGCACATAATTTTCCAAGTGAGCAAAGAGAAGAGTCCCGTCTATGACCCCGCTAAGCCACTTTTTCAAGAGCAATTTCATATGCAAAATGGCAGACGTACTGGTTTCCTGGGATCCACAGGCAAACAGAAGTGGAATTTGTGAATGTGAGGGAAGGTTTTGGGGTGCTTTTTTTTTAAGATTTTATTTATTTATTTGACAGACAGGAATCACAAGGAGGCATAGAGGGGAAGGGAAGCAGGCTCCCTGCTGAGCAGAGAGCCCAATGCGAGGCTCGATCCCAGCACCCCAGAATCATGATCTGAGCCGAAGGCAGAGGCTTTAAACCACTGAGCCACCCTGGCGCCCCTTGGGGTACTTTTATTGTGTGGGTTTGTTTGATCACAGGTCTCACCCAGCACCCCAACAAAGCATCTGGTCTGCTTGGCTGACAGTGCTTCAGGAGTCTCACCTGTTTCCCTGCATCCCTCCCTCCTGCACAACCCTCCTACAGACCCCTCTCTCTCTCCTCCCTCCTGCAGATCCCTCTCCCTCCTGCAAATCCCTGTCCCCTCCTTCCTGCAGGTCCCTCTCAGGGGCCTCGAGAACACTGCTCACGACAGTGTATTTTCAGGGTGGTCACAGCTGAAATCTCCCCTCCTGCAGATCTGCCAGTTAATCCTCTTCTTCTCCTCCCACCACAAACCCGCAGCGCTTCCTCCAACAAGAATTGTAAGAACTAGTCCTCCGTTAATCCATCTGCACACTGCGGATTCAGTAGGAGTTCAGTAAGTGATCGCTGAGTGAACACACTGCATCCATCCTGGCCCAGAAGGAGGACAGAAACTGACCTCAGAGAGTGGGGCCGGTGTGGGGCCGCACTACTGGACAAATGGACGTGGCCGAGCCGAGACGCCTACTGCAGCTCGAGACAACTGGCAGTTTCCCAGGAGAGGTGGAGTCAGGGGGCTGAGGGGCTGAGGGGTTGAGAGGCCAGGGTCCCTGCCGCGACCACAGCCACTCCCCTCAACTTGCCACCATCCAGTGTCTCCCAGGAAGGGAGCCGTCGAGTGGGAACAGGGGGCAGAGACGGAGGCCGGGCCCCACAGGACACACTCGCTGGCACAGGTGGATCTCTGCTGAAATGTTACGGAGCAACTGGACAAGTTGTATGAGTCCATTTGTACATATCTGGAGCCTTCTTCATCAGAATCGCTGTGACAGTCCATCTTCACACGTTGGAAAGTAGGTTATTTCTCCAGGAGAAATCAAGACACCTGCAGAGCTTAGCTGGTACTCACCACAAACAGCACTTGCCCATGCATCTGGCCTGCCCTCCCTTAAAATAAGAGAGAAGGAAAGACATTAGCACATTTATTACCAACTGCTTCACTCCTCTCACACAGGTTTTCACTTAGATTCAGAAGAATGTGAATAATTCATAAGCTCGCGTGCCCTGCCCGTTTCAGTTAGCAGTTCCTCATTGAGGTCACTGCTCCTTGGAAACCAAATATGACTGATCTTTATCAACCGGACTCCCCATCCTTTGACTCTTCCCAGATAGGCAGATCTTCGCCCCTTTGTAAGGCGCAGTGCTGAAGATTGTGTTGTATTTAGAATGTGAAAACAATCTAGGAATTCCAGAATTCTAGGCATTTCCTACGTGGGCATTTTTCACTTGACGTGGCCTGAGTGTCCCTTTCGAGCTCCTCCCTCTTAGATTTGCAAACCTCTGTCAGGCCTTTCCTGTGCTAGAAACCTTGTGACTCACCAAACACAGTATTCACGTTATCCCTCCCACCCCCGCAATGCCCGCAATGCTCCCTGAGGGTTTTGCTTCTTGAACGCTGCTCTCCAGATGAGGAAAACGGGGTGTGAGGGAGTTTCCCCAGACTTTAATGGTACAGAGCAGAAAGGCTGCACTAGTGGGAAGTTAGACCAATCCAGGCCATGTAACCTCGGAGCTTACATTTAAACCCTGCATTACTTTCTCCCTGTTTCTTGTCCGGTGGGCACGATTACTTTTGAACGACTGCGCCAAGCTATGATAGCATGATATTACATTGCAGTACCTTGACCTGTTTCCTTCTAGAAAATAAATAGCAATAGCACTGATAGAGCAGAGGGGTGATTTCAATATAATACAGTCCAATGGTTCTCAGAGTGGTGTCCCCAGACCAGCTGCTGTCAGCACCTTATGCAAACTTGTTAGAAATGCAAATTCATCTTTTCTACCCTGGAAAGAAAAATGAATCAGAAATTCTGGGGAAGCAGGTGTCTGTGTTTGAATAAACCCTCCAATAAATCCTATTATTACTAAAATATGAGAACCCTGCTATAGACTAGGGGTCAGCTTATTTTTTAAATTTTATTTTGGAAATTTTATTAAATTTTATTGTGGAAAAGATATATAAAATGTCATTTGAAACATTTTTGAAGGTACAACTCAGCCACATAACTAAATTCAAAATGTGTGAACTATTACAAACATCTATTTCCAAAATGTTTCCATCACCCCAAACAAAAATTCTAAAATCATTAAGCAATAACATCTCCCTCTAGCCCTTGGTAAACTCCAGTATATTTTAGGATAATATTTTCAAGGGTTATCATGTAGCATGTATCAGAATTTTGTTCCTTTTTATGTTCTTTCCATTGATGACCCACATTCTTTTCATCCACATATCTGTCAAGAACACTTGGCTTGTTCCACCTTGAACTTTCGTGAATAATGCTACAACGGCATTTGAAAAAATGTCTTTGCAAGTCTTTTGCCCACTTTTAAACTGGGCTCTTTGTCTTTTTTGGTGCTCTTTATATATTTTGAATATTGGATCCTTATCAGATATATGATTTGCAAGAATTTTTCCTCATTCTGTAGGTTATCTTTCACTGTCTCGATAATGTCCTTTGATGAACAAAAGTTTTATGTTGGGGTGAATTCCCACTTATCTATTTTTTCTTTTGTCACCTGCTGTCTCAAGTGTTATACTAAGATTCCATTGCCAGCTCCCAGTTCATAAAGTTCAACCCTCATGTTTTCTCCTAAGAAGTGCATGGTTTTGGCTCCTCAATATTTGAGTCATTGATCCATTTTGAGTCTTTTTTTTTTTTTTTAACAAAGTGTGGTAGGGTTTCAAATTCATTCTATTGCATGTAGAAATCCAGCTGTCCCAGAATATTTTCGTAAAAACTATTCTTTCTTCATTGGGTAGATTTGGTAGCAATGTTGGAAAAGAATTGGCCTTAAATGGGTAGGTTTATTTCTGGACTCAGTTCTATTCAATTGATCAGTACGTCTGTTCTGATGACAACACCATAGTTTTAGTACTGTCACCAAGCGCAGGCCCTTTGGTATTGTTCTTTTTCTTCCAGAGTGTTTGGGTTATTTAAAGCCCTTTGCAATTCCATGAAGGCTTAGGATTGGCATTTCCATTCCTGCAAAATGACTGTTGGCATTTTGATAGAGATTGTGTTGAATTGTTAGATAGCTTGGAGGACACTGCCATCTGAACAACAGTGAGTTGACCAGTTCATGATCCCAGAATGTCTTTTCATTCATTGAAGGTTCTCTGACTTCCTTCAGCAATGCTTTGTTTCTTCCCAAGTACAAGTGTTCACGGCCTACATTACGTTTATTCCTAAGTATCTTGTTCTTCTAGATACTGTTATGAATAGAATTATTTTCTTTTTTTTTTTTAAAGATTTTATTTATTTATTAGACAGACAGAGATCACAAGTAGGCAGAGAGGCAGGCAGAGAGAGGAGGAAGCAGGCTCCCTGCTGAGCAGAGAGCCTGATGCGGGGCTCAATCCCAGGACCCTGGGATCATGACCTGAGCCGAAGGCAGAGGCTTTAACCCACTGAGCCACCCAAGCACCCCTGGAATTATTTTCTGAAGTTCTTTTTTGGATTGTTCATTTCTGATGTGTAGAAACAAAGCTGATTTTTGTGTGTTGACCTTGGGACATACAGTTCTGCAGAATTCGTTCGTTAGTTCTAGTCATGATGTGGTGGACTGTTTCCTATTTTCCCTCTATAGCAGGATCATGTCATCTGCCAAGAGAGATAGTTTTACCTCTTCCTTCTATTTTGAAGGCCTCTGTTTGTTTCCCCTATCTAATTGTTCTGCAGGGACTTCGGTACAATGTCGACTGGCAGCAGTGAGAGACCAAGCATCCTCGGCTTTTCCCGGTGTCACGGTACAGCTTTCGGCCTTTTATCATCGCAGATGACGCTTTGGTTCACTTTTCTTTGCTTATTTTCTGTTTCTTCTCCCCATGCTAGATGATTGCTGTCATCATATCTCCAATTTGCCAATTCTGTCTTTAGCTTGCTTTATTTTTCTTTTCTTTCTTTCTTTTTTTTTTTTTAAGATTTTATTTATTTATTTGACAGAGATCACAAGTAGGCAGAGAGGCAGGCAGAGAGAGAGAGGGGGAAGCAGGCTCCCCGCTGAGCAGAGAGCCCGATGCGGGACTCGATCCCAGGACCCTGAGATCATGACCTGAGCCGAAGTCAGTGGCTTAACCCACTGAGCCACCCAGGCGCCCACTTGCTTTATTTTTCTGCGAATGCTTCGGTTGAATTTTTTATGTCAATTTTTTTACTCTTCAGCTCCAGACTTTTTTTTCCTTTATAATTTTTATCTCTATTGACATTTCATTTTCTTTATACCTTGTTTTCTTGATTTCCTGTAGTTGTTGGTTTATATTTTTCTTTAGCCATTTAAGCACATGTAAGCTAACTGTTCAAAGTGTTTTGAGTAAATTTGGTGCGTGGCCTTCTCGTGGATGGTTATCTGTCAGTTTATTTTGTTCCAGTAAATGGACCTTACTTTTCTGTTTCTTTGTATGTCTTGCGATTTTTTTGTTGTTGCTGCTAGAAATGGGTATCATTGTTTTGTTACTCTAGAAATTATAATTTTTTTTTTAAAGATTTTATTTATTTATTTGACAGACAGAGATCACAAGTATGCAGAGAGGCAGGCAGAGAGAGAGGAGGAAGCAGGCTCCCTGCCGAGCAGAGAGCCCGATGCGGGGCTCGATCCCAGGACCTGGGATCATGACCTGAGCCGAAGGCAGAGGCTTTAACCCACTGAGCCACCCAGGTGCCCCTAGAAATTATAATTTTTTTTAAATTTTTCTTTCCCAGGTTTTGCTGTTTTGTTTTTTTTTTAATTTTTTGAAGGCTGTGTGTCTAGTGACCTGTTCCCACTCTTTTCAAAGGAATGTATTTTATGTCATATGTTTCAGTGAAGTCTCTGTTCCTTAGTTTTTGTTCGGCTAGTGTATTTACTGAGTTTTTATTGAATACCGGGAGCTACAACAACAACCACACAACTCTTCCTGTCTCTGCTGTTTTGCTCTGTGCTTGATCTCTCTGCAAACATGCAAACACTTACCCAGGCCTGCAGCGATGTAGAGATGAGCCTCAGGTGAGAGGGGAAGTTCTTCTCAGGTCTTTTCTGGACATGCTTCTTGCCCTTGATGTGTGTGAGGCTTTCGGAATCACTCCTCATTCACGGTGCTGTTGATTACCCAGGTGTCCAAAACAAGACAACTACAACTACAATGACAACAGCACCCTGTCTCTCTGGCTCTTCCCCCAGGCCTGGGTGGTATGTACCTCCCTCAGCTGCCACCCTGCCCACTCCACACTGTTCTGGAGCCGTTCACACCACTTTCCAGCCCAGGTGAATTGTGAGCTAGACTGGGCAGGGACAGGCACTCCTGCAGTGTGGAACAGACCCACACAGTAATTGTGAGTAGGGCTGGCTGTGCTGCCTTTGCAAACAGACCAAAGGCCCACACTGGGAACGTGGGTGCTGCCTTCAAGAGCTGCTCCCCACCTCCGGAGTGGCAGGGCAAATGAAAACAGGTGTCCTGCTGAGGTTAGTTGCTTTTTTCTTGATTCAACATCAGATTTGTTGCTAGAAACCTTTGACCATTATTCATATTTCTGGCAGTGTAGTTTCTGAGAGTTTCTGCTTGTTTCTGACATTTCTTTGGAGGAAGAGAAGCTTGGAGCTGCCTAATTCAACATTTTGCTGACATCACTCACCCCACCTGCACTAAAATACAGTTTTAAAGGAGTACCACCATTCTCATTTATTTACATATTGTCTATGGATACTTTTATGCTACGGTTAAGTGAATTTGTGCAACAAAAACCATATATCCTAAAAAGGTAAAATATTTACCATCTGGCCCATTACAGCCAAGTGTGCTGACCTTGGCTGTGGGCTGTTGAAGGCTAGGATTAGGGAATTGCCTGGACAACCTCTTTATTTCTTTCTATTGCACCTTCAGATTTAATAAGAATCTATGTTTATTGAGTAATTAGTATGTACCAAAGATTTTTAACCTCTTCCGTAAAATTTTACCTTAGTTTTATGGTTAAGAAAACCTGAAATTTAGAATATTTCAGAAATGTTGCTGCTCAGCAAGCTAGTGAACCTTAGAACCCAGCATTCCAGGCAAAGAGCCCTCATCTGTTCACCCAGAAGTTTGGATAAAAATTTCTCTCTAACGAAGGCACTTCACTTACTCTTCACCTGTCTATCAGTTCAGCATATAAGGCATTATTACTTCCCCAGTTTGTTTCAGGCAAGCTTTAGTGTTCAACGTATTATGCCGAGTGTCAGTTAGAACCGAGGGAGCCTGTGATATCATCATGCTCCCCGTCTCAGCACAGACTTCTCCAGTGACCAATTTATTTTCCTGATCTTTATTAACCCGGGCAGCCTAAGCCTGCAGTTAGATTTAATCATAATAATGAGCCTCTTTTTTATAGTAGCATGGATGGAGGTTAAGGTGTTCATTAAATCTCTAATGATACATTATATGTAGTATATTATTTCAGATTCTGTCACATCATGTCCAAGTATAGAATTTAAGCGAAGTGAATACAAGACCCCGTGCTGGTTTGTCCAGATACAGAAATCCTGTTTCCTTTATCCCAGCAGAGGCAGAATGAGTCGTCGAAGAACCCCCAAAGTAGCTCTCACCGGCATGGAGCTTCCCAGACCGTCACTGTCCTTTATAGGGGCTTTATGACCTTACTCTTCAGCGGACAGCCACCAAGTCGATTGCTTTTCCGTTTTGTATCTTTATTTATTACAGATACTCCAAAGCAATTTTAAGAAAAAAATATAGGGAAGGAAAAATGAGTGAGAAGAATTAACCTTACACATGTTACATTCTCACTAACTTCCACTGTCTCTAAAAAGAAATTAAAGTATAACTAGTGGAGAGAGCGCCAAGCCCAAGCTGGGCTCCTGAGTTCTGCTCGCGGTCAGCTAACGATGGACTTGTTCAGTCATGCGTGGCGTGGTCCAGGTTGTTCTGTGATGGGGGTACCGTAGAAGGAGATGCTGTGTCCCCGACGGTACGCGGGCCGACGCGACTGCTCCGGTAGCAGGAGTCCCCTCTGAAGTACACAAGGCTCCCTCACTCGCCGGGGCCCACTGCAGGTCTAGGCTGTACTTGCCCTTTTATGGCCGACTTGCAGGTCTGCACTCTTCGTGTCCACCCTTGTCTGAGTTTCCTGGTTAGAAACTGTGTTTCCCAAGCCTTGAGTAGGCTTTGGATACTCTTTTTTCTCAATTACCTTTGCTTAATATCTGGCACCTGGCAGGCCCTCTAAGCAGATGAGTTCAGGAAAGAATGTAATCTCTGTTGCTCATTCCATTCTGAAACACACACACCCACACACACCCAGATAAATAATCTGTGATTATCGACCCATTGATCAATAAGATAAGTAGTTAACACAGGTTCAGGCTGCTGGTTTTGTAACAGAGACTGTATTGCCGGTGTAGACTTTGATCTCATTGACACTAGTATCTGTGTGTCTGATGACATCATCCCTGACAGATGCTAACTAGGTATTTGTCGGATTGCCTCCTGCTGATCCTTAGTGATCTGTGTACTCTCCAAAATACAAAGTAAGTTCTCTGAAGCAAGTCTATTATAAATTTGTAAACGTTGTTTCCTCTCAGAAGATAACTTCAAAAGTCGTCACTGAGCCGATTTAAAGCTAGCTCTGTATCACCAGCAAGTCTTACTGTACAACCAGTAGACCTAAGAAGGCAAAGGATCAGCCCCCAGTATAATCGTAAGCCGAGCAGGGCCGTCCTCACACTCCAGGTGAGTGAGTTTCACCGCACACGCACTATGCTGCCAGTCACGTTTCTCCTTGACCCTTCTTCTTGTGTTGACCTTTGTTCAGGTAGAGGGCTCTGAGTGTGGTAGAGAGCGGTGGGCCTGGCCCAGACCCTCCCTGGAATGCTTCCCTCGGACTATTCAGGTTCTCCCGTGGGTAGATGACCACTTCCTGATCCCGATCGCTGTCCCCTTTCCCTTGAAGCTAGGCAGACCTGCTTCCTCTCCTGGCTTGTGTGCATTTTGGAGGTGGCACAGATCTTCCTGCCAAGCGGGAGATGCCAGTGTGTATTCTCTTTTCCTGCGATAAAATACTGGTATTTGTTTTCTTCTAAGTCTCAAAGGTTGATTGCTGTAGCAGTGCGTCTTCTGAGATCTTTCTTCTTAAACAGGAAACTATAAATTGAAGCATTTAGGGAGGTTTAAGTAACAATTAAGAAAGTGAATATAGGGGCGCCTGGGTGGCTCAGTGGGTTAAAGCCTCTGTCTTCAGTTTAGGTCATGATCCCGGGGTCCTGGGATCGAGCCCTGCATCGGGCTCTCTGCTCAGCAGGGAGCCTGCTTCCCCCCCGCCCCCCGCTCTCTGCCTGCCTCTCTGCCTACTTGTGATCTCTGTCTGTCAAATAAATAAATAATTTTTTTTAAAAAAAAGTGAATATAGTGGCCTTGACGTCTGTGGTTTATGGGTTCTTGTCTCCAAATTCTCTAGCTGGTGGTGTTTATGAGGTAGTGCATTCGGAGAGAGCACATCTAGTTTACATGAGCTCCATCCTCTGTCCTCGAATGTGCCGTTGGATGGCAGTCAGAGCACAGTGTGTCGTCAGTACACCCAGATGACAGGTAGGGAGAGGCAGGCTCATAGCCAGGTGGATGGATGGATGGATGGATGGATCAATGGATGGATGGGTGGGTGGGTGGGTGGATGGATAGACAGACACACAGACATGCAGACAGACAGGAGGCTAGGTAGCTGGGCCTATGGATGACAGGTGCGTCACAGATGGCAGAGGAAGGACTTTTCACAGTGCAGCTTCCTCCATCCCTGTGCTCTCATTTGGCTTTACAGCTCCTGTGGGATAAAGGTGTTATAAATGTGATTTTCTGGAGTTGCATGTACAGAGATGGATCCCACAGAAATGCTGTTGTTCAGAAATAGTCCTTGTAAACCAAATTTTAATATTAGACAAACAGAACTAGTACATTATGGAATGATTTTGTTTTATCTTTTTTAAATCAGTGAGCATAGATGACTAGTTCATTCATTTGGCAAGTCTTTTCAAAGAGTATTAATATCAAAATTATTATAGGGTTTGATTTGTTCAGAGCCTCATTCCTATAAACATTAGTGCTGAAATCCTGACAATTCTGCGTATCAGAAACTTACTACAAAATGCATACACTATTCTTCCATTTTCACAAAAGAGCTGATTTGTAGGAAAATGAAATGTGAGATTGTATCAATCAAATGTGTTTCATAATCATTTCTATAGGAGAAAGATCCTTGTGTGATATCTAGAAATAAATATCACAAATATAAAATAACTAAATAACTGCCAAGCCAAGAGAAATTTGTATTCTCTTTTTTTTCTCTGTTACAACTAAGGAAGGAAATGGTAAGAATTAGCATAATTGGATGGCAAAATAGCCATCAAAATAATGTTTTATGAAGTGAAAGACTTATTTAAGATAAAGCAAAGGAATGCAGTTTTTTGATGTATCTATGTAAAAGAAGGATACTGGTGGCTTCCTTGATTAAGCCACAACTGACAAGTAGAATACATGTAATTCTTTTTTTTTTCTTTTTCAAGTTTTTGTTTAAATTCCAGTTAGCATACAGTGTAATAGGAGTTTCAGGTGCACAATATAGGGATTCAGCAATTCTATACAGTACTCAGTGCTCACAGTGATACAGGTACTCTTCATCCCCATCACCTGTTTCCCCCATCCACCCCCACCCCCCGTCCCACCTCCTCTCTGGTGACCATCAGTGTGTTCTCTAGAGTGAAGAGTCTGTTTCCTGGTTTGGTCGGAGTATATGTCATTCTAAAATGTGAGTGGTCAGAACTCATTCCTGAGCTCACATTACTGATGGTTTTGTTTCACATTCGGAAGCATCTAGTTTGGGGAGCTGGAGAACAGACATGTGTGCAGTGTCTCCTTACCTGGTTTAGTCGTGTTGTGTGAGCTTCCACATGCAGACGGTATAGAGAGTGAGCAGGCTGAGCTCTCTCTGCTGCTCACAGGGCAGGAAAGGTCTGGGAGAGTATCAGGGGTACGTGCAAATCCGCTAAGTGGCCTGGGCTCCAGGAGTCAAGCAAGTCTTGCTCACCTCCTTTCACTTCTGAGAAACGAAGCTTCCATCTGTGTGACCCAGTCCAGTGATAGCCTATGATCTCCTTTGAGTACTTGAAGCAATTCATATCACTTAACATAAAGTTGGCCTTTGATTATTCCTGCTTTATAAAGGAGGAAACTGAAGTCTACTCTCTTTAAGGAAACCAAATCACAGCCAGTCAATGGCAGAGTCCAAGGTTAAAAATTCTGTCTGGTCCCAAGAATTGTGTCTTTCAGCTGCTGACATTTTTCTGTAGTTTTAAATCTAAGTAGATGGGGTCTGCAGCAGATTCTTTGCTGACCTCCGGTGGCTCCATGTTTAGGAGAGTTTGTCTGAAATTCCGTTTTCTGTCTGTCTACATTAGAATAAATCAAGCCAGCTAGGTGACCCAGTTCAATATATATAAAGTACAAAAAGAATGAAGAGATAGATGGATGCGTGGATGGACGAATGGAGAAGTGGATACATAGATACATAGATAGATACAGAGATAAAAATAAAATCAATCAAATTAACAAAAGCGTAATTTGGCAAATAGAAGAAGAAACTGGGAATGCTACAATGCAAACACAATGATCTAAAACAGACTCAATCTATCTATTTATTTATTTTTAAAGATTTATTCATTTATTTGACAGAGAGAGAGAGGCAGAGAGGCAGGCAGAGAGAGAGGGAGGAGCAGGCTCCCTACCGAGCAGAGAGCCTGATGGCGGAGCTCGAACCCAGAACCCTGAGATCATGACCTGAGCCGAAGGCAGAGGCTTTAACCCGCTGAGCCACCCAGGTGCCCCTCAATCTATTTCTTAAATAGATTTCTACTTCAGGCTGCTTACATCTCTGACTTGGATCTACATCTAGAAAAAAATATTCTTCATGGAGACATTTCCAAGCAGCAGTAAGTCCAACATGGTGGTCTTTACAAAGTCCTTGCAAGTGCAGTGAGCTCTCTCTGGCCGCACAGGATAGCAGTATTCACAGAACCAGTCTGCTAATGGAGCAGAATATCCTCTCAAGCTCTGATGGTGATGCTTTAAATCCTTCCAAGCTCTAAAAGTAATTTCTTTTGCTTAATTACTTTCCCAGGACTGTAAGGCATTCGGGCATTCTCACTCTAAATACAATTCTCTGCATTAATTTTCCAGCATTTCTGTCAAGGTTATTTAAGTGTCTTTTCTCTGGTTCTCTATGTAATGTGAGTAACAACACTATTTTATGTTTTATTTGAAAGTCCTATAAAATCTAAATATTAAGCCCCAGCACAGAGACAAAGATGCATACTGACAGAAACACACACACACACACACACACACACACACACAGAGGAATGAACGGCTTTGGTAAAACACTATTTCTCATGTCTTTCCTTTATCTACACTCAGTTTTTTATGGCTTGTTGTTTTCCACCTATAATGTCATTATTTTAAGAAGAAAAAGAAAGCTGGTAATTTGGACCAAAGATACAAGATTTGCATTACTTTTAATGATTTTTCTCATCCAGAATATGCACTATCGTTTTGGTTCTGATTTTTACAATTATTAGATGAATTTGTCTAATTATCTTACAAATCACTACGGAAATACTCTATTTCTTGGATATTTTTGCAAGCATATTAGGAAGTATAGTTTCTGAGTGAGTTCCCTAAGTTAGGACTCTTACATTAGGTAAGTTAGCAGGCGCACATTGTAGACACCAAGTAAGACTCCTATGGGAATTCCCATGGATGGGGCTGCTGGGTGACCAGCTTCTCTCCCCATGGTCACCATTATTGCCACTATTATTCAGAGTCTAAGTCCACACTCCCACATTGCCACCTCATCCCCCACCACGCATGCACGAGTACGCACGTGCACACACACACACATATGTGCATACACAAACACACAGGCATACACACAAACACACTCTTGTGGACACAGGGTAATCCTACTGCTTCTGCTCATTAAATCATTGAGAATAATTATGTGAGAAAAACTGTAGAGGAGTAGTATCATTGGCAATTGACTCATGAATTTCGAAACGGTGTGGCTATATTTTACTAATTTTTCATTTTAGAAAAGTAATTTAGAAAATTGAGAACTTAGAAAATTAATCCCCCCCAAAATATACTACCCATAGGGTATCCATGTGTATCAATGGTATAATCAATCTAAAAACTCTAATGCAATAATGTGTATATAGTAAGGACTGAACCCATGCTGAATCTTTACTCCTTTTTCCCTTTTGAAAACAAGCAAAATGATATACTCTGATAGAACTGTTTTTATAATTTTCCATTATAATCGATACTTTGAAGTAATAAGTCATTGCATTTATTACTGAGAGTGATCTATGATTTAGTCCGTCTTATTTTACATTTCAAAGTTTTACTCAGATTTACGGAGCAGCTTCCTTCCGTAGAAGATCTTTTGCCTTCCATCAGAACACTTCATTGTTTGGAATTGACAGGTGTAATTATTTGATTACATATCTGGTGACCTAAAATTGTCAGGAAGCAGTAATTAACCCAAAGCATTTATTTGGGATCAACGAATTGCAGTTCAGGGTACACAGATTTGGGTAACAACCCAAATGGCGCCCCACTGGGGAGCAAATGTTGAGGGTTTTCAAAGATAAGAAGGAAATGCTCATATAAGATGCTTACCAAAAGTTTTGATGGTGTCGGTGGCAGAAACACTCTTGAGGAACCATGACTGGTTGCCGAGACTGTCACTGCACAGAAGTGGGTTAGTGCAGCACACTGCCCATGCCCCTGCCCTTGGCTGGTCCAGAAGGTTGTGCTTGCCCCAGGAGAGGATGTGCACAAGGCCTGCCTCCTTTATGGCCCCTGGTTCCATTTGAAAACCCCCCAATTTCTCTTTTCACACATCAAAACTAATTTTGGACTTTCACATACATAATATTTGACTGTTTAGCAGTTTACATGGGTCATTAAAATGGACTAATCAGATAACTAATCACACATCTTAGCAGCACCAGACCGTAAGTCAAGAATCAAGGATTTTATTTTCAAATCTGTCACTCAGCTATGGGTTTGGGGACAATTCATTTCTTCTCTTCATTCTTCGGTGAGAATTTATCATTGTTTTTCTAGATGTGATAGAACCTAAATGCTCTGTTTGAGCTTCAGAGGTTCTAGTCCTAGTCTCAAATTAGAGAGAAAGAGTTTTAGAAAAAAACGAAGGAAGGAAGGAGGGGGTCAGGCAGGAGGGAGGAAGAGAAAGCTGGGTCAAAAGCTCTGTGTTGCCATCTCAGACTGAGGGGAATGTCTTCCTTGAACACAAGGAATGGAAGTGAAGGAAGGATGCTGGGTGTGGTGCACCGTAGCTGACCGGAATGACAAATGTTATTGTTAAGGACACTGTTGAATGCTGGGCATTGAAGACCATGGGGGAAACGCCCCACCTAACCATGGTAGCAGCTACTAGAACTCATGACTGTCTAGGAAGTGTATGAGTAGATAATCTTATTTTTCAAGAATACCAGAAGATCAGATGGCCACATGAAATGGAGTTCAGCTCTCCAGTTGACACTTGAACTGTCTTTATGACACCACAAAGGAGTGATTGCTTATGACGGAAAAAATGTATAGTTGGAATTACTAACTTTCTTTGGCACATGTTTCCACATTTGTAAACTTTCCATCTTTAAAATGTATCTTACATATTTGATAGCATTCCCATCCCCACCGTAATGCCCATGTCTCATCTCTGTTTATTTCACACCAGTGTTTGGAACATCTTCATGCCCTGAGAGGTCTCCCCTGACCTGATAGCAGTCTCTACACTGCTCCTAACTGGAGAGCCGGGCCCAGTGTGGGCAAAGGTGCTGGTGGGTACTGACCTCAGCCTCCGCCGTGCCTGCCTGGCTGTGAGATGCCTGCAGTGCCTGCGTGCCTGCGCGTGTTATGGGGAGCTCCTCTCTGAGCTTGTCTGAGAACCTTAGTTACTACAGCAGGATCATGGTGCATACACGGTTAGCCCGCGTTATGTGGAGCTCCTCTCTGAACTTGTTCGAGAACCTCGGTTACTACAGCAGGATCATGGTGCATACACTGTTAACATCTTTAAAGGCGTGCTGCATGAACTCCTTCCTAACTCTGCTTCTGCGTGGAGTGGGCCTATTTTTTGTTTTGTTTTGTTTTGTTTTGTTTTTTAAGGATTTTATTTATTTATTTGACAGAGAAAGCAAGAGAGCACAAGTAGGCAGAGCAAGAGAGGTAGAGGGAGAAGCAGGCTCCCCAATGAGCAGGGAGCCCAATAAGGGGCTTGATCCCAGGACCCTGAGATCATGACCTGAGCCGAAGGCAGAAGCTTAACAACTGAGCCACCCAGGCACCCCAGTGGGCCTGTTTTAAAGTGATGTAATTATTTCTTACGTCTGCCACTCCAGCCACAGTAAACACTTTGCTCCGCAGTTGTCTGAATGGTCTGGGTCCTTTCCCTGAGCTCCGTCTGCTCGGCCGCGCTTCCCAGTGTTTCTCAGCCATCAGGTTGGGCCCCCTTCCCAATAGTGCCTGCCCACTGCCCTTCTGACCCCGCCACCGCACAGGGGATGCTGTCTCCCAGTGTGGACTTGTGCCTCTATGGGCAGAATGCTCGGATGCATTTCTAGGAGAGCACCTGCTCTGGCTTGTGCCGGGGAGACGGTGTACACTGCCAAGGTCGTGTGTGCGGGGACCATGCGCGGAGACAGCACCTCAGGCTGCCAGGCCCAGCACAGCCCAGCGAGGCACCCACAGCTTCTGTTCTGAGGGCACAGCTCATGGCTTCATGGTCCATTTCAATTTAAACGAGTCCCGTAACCTCCCAAAGTGAACTTTCTTGTTTTCTAGAGTGCTGATGATAAAACAGCCCAGCAGACGAAATTGCTACGGAGACTTTCTGTTGCTCTCAGGTGCTGAGCATCTGATGTACAATAGCTACTGCTGCATTTTGGCCCCCGCTCTCCTCCATTTTCACGGCCGGTGCTTCTGCTCCCGTGCCTGCGCAGTCTACCCCCTCTGTCCCCAGACCGGCACCCAGTCATTCACCTCACATGCTCTTGTAGCCTAGATCCCACAGATGCAGGAGGGGAAGAGTCAGCCTGGATGCTCAAAGGATCTGGGAACAAACCGCTGCTCCTTTGGTCTGTGGTTTAGGGCTTCAGGGAATCTGGCATTCTGTTTCCTAAAAATATTATACCTTCATACTCTCAAGATTTATATTTAAATATTTTTCAAGTAAAGTCAGAATTTTTTATCCCACGCTCTAATGAAACTAAACATTGCTATTGATATAAATGTAATCTTACTAAATATCACTTCTCCAACTAGAAGGAAAAACCTTAGTGAATGGAACAAATGGACTGAAAGTGAGAACTCTCATGTAAGAGAAAGGCTTTCTGTTTTGGGGCAGGTGCTAAATGCCCAGGAGTGGACAGCACAAAGCACTGATCATGAGCAAGTCTTGGCCCTGTGCGGTCTGCTGCCTCCCCGTCTCCCATGACTGTGTTGTCTGCAGCACAGGTGTGAGATGCCGGGAGGCTGCGGTCCCCCCTCTGATTCCTAGAGATAAATGAAGATCATCACTGAGAGCCTGCTGAAAACCGTCTGCTACCTCTTGCCACACGTCAGGGCAGCCGTCAGCCCCAGCAAAGCGCTTGACTGGCCACCTTCGGGCCCTCGGATGCACTGCCTGGATGACTTCCCTGTGTCTCTTGTGATGACCATTATTCCCCAGCTTCAGACAGCAAGGGTTGGATCTGGACATGGGCCACATCGGTCACACTCTGCATTTGACCGCCATGCACCGGGAATGCCTCAGGACAGAGCAGACATGTGTGTGCTGTGTCTAACCTCACACCCTCTGTGCCTCGCACTCCGCACGGCTGGTTAAGAGAAGGAAACTGCTGAGAACGTGCTGAGCTTTGGCCCATGCACTTTTGTGTTTCACACGGTACCAGCTGTGATTTTCCTGTTTGAAGTGCTGAGCAGGTGGTGTTTTCTAAGCAGTTGTTGTTGGTTTTCCTTCCGTCATGAGGGAGAGACTCAGAGATGTGCCAGGTGACTTCTGTAGTCAGAAGGCGATAAATCAGATCACTGGGTGTGCTTTGATTAGGAAAGCATGTGATTTGGGACATGACCACAGAGGTCTGGGAGGTGGGACTGAGCCCGACTGTCAGCAGCTCAGCTGTCATTCAGCATCGTCCTGGGAGCTTTGTCTCGGTTCTTGTGACTTGGTGAGAGATGAGGAGTTGGGACCTGCACTCGGTGGAGGTGTTCATGACACCGCCTGCATGGAGTACAATCGAGGAGCAGCTGGTCAACACCTTGGGGAAAGGGCCGTGGGGGTGGTGCAAGGAATGGCCGCATCTTGCACAGCACAAGTCGCAGGCCATCCGCCTCTGGTCAGGAGACCAGCTTCCCACCCGCTGTATCACTTACAGCCGTGTTTCATGCTTCTTCTATTCCATTCTCCCTACAAAACCAGGAACTAGAGGGGCGCCTGGGTGGCTCAGTGGGTTAAGCCTCTGCCTTCATCTCAGGTCATGATCTCAGGGTCCTGGGATGGAGCCCAGCATCGGGCTCTCTGCTCAACAGGGAGCCTGCTTCCCCCTCTCTCTCTGCCTGCCTCTGCCTACTTGTGATCTCTGTCAAATAAATAAATAAATAAATAAATAAATAAATAAATAAATAAAATCTTTTAAAAAACCCACAAAAAACAAGGAACTAGAGAAAACATCAGGCTCAGTAAGGATTCTGTGTACCAGCTCACCAGCTCAGGTTGGCCTTTCTTTTCTTTCAATCCCTCTTCCTTTTTTTTAAAATTCTGGAGTGTAAACACAAACATCATCTTGAATTTTCTCCTACCTGTGAATGTCTGTGTACAAGGAAGATGGGAAAGTGACTGTAAGTGGATCTGAGAATGAGCTAATGCACTGAGGGAAAGTGAGGTTATTGCCTGTCCTTGGGATTTTCTCTGCTGTTTCTCACAGCATCCCAAACTACACGGATCATTTAAATTGTTTTGGTTGAAATTTTGGCTCAGAGGACCTCTGACAAGTGCAACAGACCAGAAGCCCATCCAAAGCAAATAGGTTTTGAAAGCAGCATAGTCAATGGGGGAGTTCAGAACGTGGCACGGAAAAGAGGACCTGGGCTGGAACACTGGTGCTGGCCTTACGGAATTAGTTTCCAGCAGAGATAGGGAGTGGATCTATGAGGCCAAACACAATACAGAATAAGAGCGTTGAAAACAAGTGGCATATAATGAGCTAGGTCAAGTGTTTTAGAATGAAATCCATCAAGAACTGTAGTAAGCCAGGGGTGTCTTTTTGAGTTACTGGCTGTGTATTTTGAGAAGCAGGAACAGATTAAAAGACATAGGCATGAGTTGACAACATTGGAAAAATATGACAATGGAATTTCAGCTTCTCAGTTACTCATGGATGCATTTATTCTTCAAAAGATTATGTGTGTTGATGGTTCAGAGTTCCAAAACCACATGGGGTTAATTATAACCAACCAGAATCCTAATATTATAGTAGGATCAGAATGCATTCTGCTCAAGGAAGTTTTTAAAATCAAAATCTACTTTTTTTCTGTCTTTATCAGGAATCCACTTTAAGTCTCACATTTTCACCAAAGGTTAAAAGCCTTATTTACATAATTACCCTTCCCAGTTTCCTAGTTAAATGTGTTTACATTGGTAAAATACCTTCTTTCACACTTTATATTTGCCTTATCTCAAGTAGAAAAGATGTTTACCTTTTTTTTCTTGGGACCATTAGTAGCGCTTCTAGGGGAAAAGTATAAGGTAACAATTTAATGAACTTCTTGTCTGTGATATGAGTTTGGACCAATTTAGGACTTTGGAAGGAGGCTACACAGCCAGGTATTTGGGTCTTGAGCTCAAGGGAGTATAAGACCAAAGTTTCAACCTTGTCTTGGCACACCCGCATAATTCCCAAGACTTTGCTTAGCTCTAATGCTGACCTGGGAATACTATACTTCATCTACCTGTTATAATGACTGAGTATCTATTAGAGGTTATGGCACAGTATCTGGACCAGAGTTAGTGAGTACCAGGTTAAAATTTGATGTCATCATTCCTATTGCTAGCATGATGCTAGGCAGTGAAAGGGAATCTGAATAACTACCCTTAACGTTAGTGACTATGAAATGGTTTGAAGAGCCAGGAATTTTATTCCCTTAACAGTATTTTTGTTCTTCTTGGTAAGATAATTTTTGATCAAAGAAAACATTTATTTATTTGCTTATACTCAAATTTATACATATGTAAAAGTACTGATATATTTTGTACATAAAATATAGAGAAACATAAAATTTTTTCAACTGAGATAAGAGATTTAGGAGTTACAATCCACCCTAAGGTATCATTTTGCAGGGAAATAGGGGTGCATACCCCCACTCCCCACGTTGGAGCACAGGCAACTAGCTAGTGAGTAAAACTGACTATCCCATATTTCTGTATCCCTGCCTCTTTTGTAAATTATTTTAGTTATTCATTATGTATTCAGGTGACAGTGGAAGGTGGTAGAATTAGAAGGAGATGGAAAATTGTCTTTATGAGCAACAGTTTACACATAAAATCATTGTTAAAATGACGATTTCCATTGTTAACACATTTACCTGCAGTGTCTCATATTTATCTCTAAAATAGTTCATCAAAAATATTTAATAAATAAAGATAAGTGTATTTTTATGCATTTATATCAGTTTAATTTTTAATTGTAAGTGATGCGCTACAAAAAGTCACCAGCCCTGCCTTTTAGATGTATCTATGTAAAACAGAGTTGTGTTAAAGGGTCTTGAAATTGACTGACTTGCTTTATGTAAAGCATGTGATGATCAGGCACAAGATATTCTAAGGATTTTAGAGTTTTGAAAATTTTTCATCAATGTATGAACAGATAGTTTATCTATACTTATATTGCTATCTGTTCTCCTGAGATATACAAATTTCTTGTCTACTCATTACCAAGAACAGTGAATGATCTGAGATTTTTCTCTACTTGTAACAATGGGAATGAAATATGAAGATAATTACCTATCAGTTGGGAAACATAAATGAAGAACCAAAAGAGCAGTTATATAACAGTACCCAAGATAAAATCGTATTTGTCAGCAACCTACAGGAGGTATTGAACATTATGTAAGTCACCGAGGCCATATTTTATTCATTGTCATTTCTAACAACTTCAATTAATGTCAAGTCATTTGCAAAGAGTGAATGAATAGGTAATAAAGAATAAGACAAAAAAAAAAAAAGACTAGCACAAGATCTATAAAAGGAAAATCCCTCTTTTAATTCTGAGATGAACTCTGTTTGCTATGATAGATGAGAAATAGTCTCTTTGTGGCTATTCATTTCATCTAAAAGAAGAATAATCCTGTGAACTTCTCAAAGTTCAATGGCCTGTTTCTTCAGTTAGCTATTAGAAAGCATTTAGGATTGCATTAGAATTAGGATGTTAATGAAAAATGAAATATTTTCTAAAGGCAATTGTAATCACTAAGAAGAATAAAAACTTTGTGGAGACCATTTACTTATAAAGATGCTAAGATACTTCTATTAGAAGTCACTTAGTCACCAGATGTATTGAATATTCTCTATGTAGTTAATATGTTAACAGTCTTCAGTTGACAGAAGAATCTGAAATGAAAAAAGATCTTTCTTCAAAGATCCAAGTCTGATGCTGATAAATGGGGATGGTTTTCTTGAGGAAAGAATGTTTTGAAAACAATAGTAAAAGTACAGGTTGCAGCAGAGGGAAAGGAAATTGACATAAAGTCGAGGGGATTTAGGAAGTAGAGAGAAAATAATAAGGCAATACCACTTGGAGCTCTAAGGATCACAGAGATTCACAGGAGCTCAGTGACTATTTCAAGAAATTAGGTTAAATAAAATGAATGAATGATAGCTGCTCAGGATGGGTGGGCAAAAATTGTGTATGACCTGCTGAGGAGGCATTCTAGGTTCACGCACAGGTTAGTGAAATGAGAGAGGGATATTTTTAAGATGGTAATAATTACTAACATGTACACTCGACCTCGGAGAAATTGTGAGTTTCTTTCCAGATCACCACAATAAAGAAAATAGCAATAAAGTGAGTCAAATAGGTGTTCAAATATTTGGTTTCCCAAGGAATATAAAAATTATGCTTATACTATAGGATAGCCTATTAAGTGTGCAACAACATTATGCCTAACAATGTACATATTTTAATTTAAAATATTTTATTGCTAAAAATGCTAACATCACCTGAGCTTTTATTTTTGCTGGTGGTCCTGCTCAATGTTGATGGTGGTTGATGGTAGCTGCTAAAGCCTGGGGTGGCTGTGGCAAGTTCTTAAAATAGGAAAACAGTGAAGTTTGCTGCATCGACCGACTCTTCTTTCATGAACAATTTCTCTGTAGCATGTGATGCTGTTTGATAGCATTTTACCCACAGTAGAACTTCTCTCAAAATTGTCGTCCATCCTCTCAAACCCAGCTGCTGCCGTATCAACTAAGTTTCTATGATGTTCTCAATCCTTTGTTGCCATTTCAACAATCTTCACAGCATCCTCACCGGGAATAGAGTCCTCTCAGGAAAACACTTCTCTGCTTATCCACAGGAAGCAACTTGTCTGTTCATGTTCTGTCGTGAGATTGCAGCGATTCGGTCCCTTCTTCAGGCCCCATTTTCGATTCTAGTTCTCGTGCTGTTCCCAACACATCCGCAATGACTTCCTCCCCTGAAGTCTTGAACCCCTCAAAGGCATTGATGAGGGCTAGAATCACCTTAAATTAGTATATCAATATTAATCAGTATGGTAAGGATATTGATATATCCTTGTTCAAGCTGTCTTTTGAATAGTGAATCCTTTTCCCAAAGGTTTTCCAATCACCATCGATGGCAGCTAAAGCCTTAGGAAATACATTTCTTAAATAATAAGACTTGAAAGTTGAAATGACTCCTTGATCCATGGGCTGAAGAATGGGTGCTATGTTAGCAAGTGTGAAAACATTGATCTCATTGTACATCTTCACTGGAGCTCTTGGGTGTCCAGATACATCATCAATGAGCTGTCATATTTGAAAGGAATCATTGTTTCTGAGCAGTGGATCTCAAAGTCTGGCTCAAAATATTAAGTAAACCATGCTCCATTGTTCCATTTCTAGACCCAGGCAGCAGAGATTTAGCCTGATTCTTAGGAGCCCTAGGATGTTTGGACTGGTAAATGATCATCAACTTCACCCTAAAGTCACCAGCTGCACTGGCCCTAACAAGAGAGCCAGCCTGTCCCTTGAGGCTTTGAAGCCAGGCACTGACTTCTCCTCTCCAGCTATGACAGTCCCAGATGGCATCTTCTTCAGTAGAAGGCTATTTCATCTACACAGAAAATGTGTTGTTCGGTGTAGCCGCCTTCCTGACGTATCTCAGCTGGACCTTCGGGAGAGCTTGCTGCAGCTTCTCCATCAGCACCTGCGGCCTCCCCTAGCACCTTGATGTTATGGCCACAGCTTCGTTCTGCCCATGTCATGAACTAACCTCTGCTGGCCTCAGACTTTCCTTCTGCAGCTTCCTCACCTCTCAGTCTTCACAGAATTGAGGAGAGTCAGGGTCTTGCTCTGGGTTAGGGTTTGACTTTATGGATGGTATGGCAGGTTTGACCTTCTCTCCAGACCACTGACACTTTCTCCCTATCAACAATAAGGCTGTTGCATTTTCTTATCATCCATGTGTTCACGGAATAGCATTTGTAATTTCCTTCAAGAGGTTTTCATTTGCATTCACAGCTTGGCTAATGTTTGCTGTGAGAGGCCTAGCTCTTAGCCTATCCCAGCTTTGGAGAAATGCCTTCCTCACTCAGCTTACTCGTTTCTAATTATGGGTTAATATGAGAGAAGTGTGACTCTTCCTTTCACTTGAACCCTTGGAGGCCACTGTAGGAGTATTAACTGTCCTGATTTCAGAAGCGTTGTGTCTCAGGCAATAGGGAGGCCTGAGGAGAGGGAGAGAGACAGGGGACCGGTTTGTCGGTGCAGCAGGCAGAACACACATGTTTATCAAATATGTTTTCTATCTTACATGGGCACTGTTTATGGCACCCAAAACAATTGCAATAGTAATATCAAAGATCGTAGATCATAGATCACTGTAGCAAATATAGTAAGAATTAAAAGTTTGAAATAATGGGAGAATAACTAAAATGTGACAGAGTCCCAAAGTAAGCAAATGCTGTTGGAGGGTGGGCCAATAGACTTATTTGACACAGACCTTCCATTTGTAAAAAATGCAATTTATCTGGGAAGCAGATAAATAAAGTGGAATGCAGTAAAGTGAGGTATGTTTGTAGTAATTAAGAGCCTTCTGTAAAGAAATTTTCAGGACCATGGGGCTTCATTAGTAAATTATTTCAAATATTACATTGAAATATGATACCAAATCTTCATGAACTTTTTCAAAAACTGGAAGAGAGAAACTTCCCAACTCCTTCATGAGGCCAACATTACCCATATACAAAAGCCAAACAATCAAATCTCAAAATAAATAAATAAAAAGTAAAAAGAAAAGAAAAGGCTGCTGTGAACAATATACCTCAGGAATATAGTCGCAAAATGCTCAATAAAATATTAGGAAACTATACCCAACAACATGTGAAAACTCTTACACTCATGACAAAGTGAAAGTTTCCCAAGAATGCAGGATTATTTTAATATTCAAGAAGTCACCAGTGTAATATACCATGTTATAGATAAGGAACCAAAACTACACACCTATCTCAGTAGCTGCGGAAAAAATACTGGACAGAGTCTAACATCCATCAATGATAAATCAAAAAGCAAAACAAACAAAAAAACACCTCAGAAAACAGAAAATAGAGTGGAACTTAGTCTGATAAAGGTCATTAACAAAACCTCAACACTGAATGGCATATCTAATGGTGGAAGACTGAATACCCCCCCACACTGATAACAGCTAAGGATGTCATTTGTTTTTATTGATTATATTCAGTATTATCCTGATGCTTACAGTCAGTGCAATGAGGAATGACAGCCGAAAAAAGCATATAGACTGAGAAACGAGATGTAAAACTGTCTTTATTCATGGAGAATAACATTATCTATGTAAAAATCCAAAAGAATCCACAAAAAATATTAAATTAGTAAGTTTTCTTATATGAGTTTAATGTACAAAAGCCAATTGTGTTTATATATACTAGAAAAAAATCCTAAGATGAAATTAAGAAAATAATTTTATTTACAATACTATAAAAATAAAATACTTAGAAATAAATATAGCAGAATAACTGTAAGGCATGTATGCTGAAAACTATGGCATATCATTAAGAGAAACTAGAGACCTAAATAAAAGGAAAGTTATTCCATGTTCATGGATTGGAAAATTCAATTTGTTAGGCAGGGTAATTCTCCCAAAATAGACCTGTACATTAAATGGTATTGCTATTGTACATTAGCAGGTATCATATTAGAATAAATCTTTCCCTTATGGGCTTTATATATAAACAGTTGTTAATATTTGTTAGTTACGTATACAGCAGTTATTTTAATATGGGCTCTTTTAAAAGCATTAAATTCGTTCTCTGAAAACTTACATTTTACATGATTATCTGTTCTAATATTTGAATAGCGATTACACTGTAGTTGCATAAAATTTGAAGGGAGAATCACACTGTACATTGACCATCATGTCTCCATCCAGCCACATATTTGATAAACAGAGATGTGGTATGATTTTAGAAAACTTACTAAAGTCATTGTAAACAATCAGATGAAAAGTCTCATTAGCATCATCATGGTTTCCAAGTTTATTTGGGACCATTAAGTGGATGATTATAAGCATGATCCCATTGTCTTGGACATCATCTTTCCATTGTGGAAGCAATTACCACTCCTGGGCACGGAGTAGGTAGAGGGAGCTGGAACACATTTCCAGTCTCTCTCTACGTTAAGGTAAAGGGAATAGCCAGTTTAATCGATCAAATCCTGACATTTATTTAGCCATAATTTTTTAATGAATTTGTCAGATTCTCTTCTGATGTCTTAGCACAAAAGGACTTTCCCACGGGATGGAAGCCAAGTACCTCAGTCATAAATGTTTTATTTTTCTTGTTCCTAACCCTATGCTATCAATTGTGGAGTTTATGAAACAGTTGAGACCTAATACTTGCTCTGAAGTTTCAAAGCTCCTTTGACAGGGAAGACATACATGGAACAACAAAAACAAAAATGTAACTGACATTCATGGAGCCATGTGGGCTGACACTGCAGAGGCTTTGTACAGACGCCGAGTCCCTGCAAATGGTCAACGTCTGGGGAAGAGGAGAGACATGCAGACAAGAGAAACACCCCAGAGTTCTCCTACAGTGCTCAATAGCCTCCTCCAGGGAACATTTCATAGACTTCCACATCTAAAATATAGTTTATTACAAATAAATATAAGAATACCATTTGTTTCCAGGCCTAACATTATTTGGGGAAAGTATCTAGGTCAGTGCTAAAAATTTTGCTTCCGATTCTGTATGCATCTACTTTCTGTAATAATAGCAAACTGTGTTTTCAAATCATCAAATACTTAAAAATAAGGTTTTTTTTTTTAAGAAACGTAATGAGGTATAATGTGGCCTTGAAGAGTATTTACTCTGCTGTGATTTTTCTATGGAAATTAAGTAGGAAAAATGTAATTGCCTAAAATTTTCCCCATGTGTAAAGCAGGCATAATAATACAAGATTTGCTGGAGTCACTACAATCTTTTTTTTTTATTTTTATTTTTTTAAGATTTCTTATTTATTTATTTGACAGAGAGAAATCACAAGTAGGCAGAGAGACAGGCAGAGAGAGAGAGAGAGAGGGAAGCAGGCTCCCTGCTGAGCAGAGAGCCCGATGTGGGGCTCGATCCCAGGACCCTGAGATCACGACCCGAGCCGAAGGCAGAGGCTTTAACCCACTGAGCCACCCGGGCACCCTGGAGTCACTACAATCTTAAATCAAAAGGAAATCCTGCCGTTTGCCGCAACATGGATGAACGTGGTGAACACTATGCGAAGTGAGATAAGCTAGATATGGAAGGACAAAAAAGGCATGAATCCATTCGTACGAGGGATGTGAAATAGACTCCTAGAGACAGAGAGTGGAAGGCTGATCGCTAGTGGCTGGTGGAGGGAAAATGAGGGCTGCTGTTGAGTAGGTACCCAAGTCATGCAGGATGAGTAAGCGCAAGAGGCTGCCTTGCAACATTGTGCCTACACTTCACAGTAAGGATTATGCGCAGAAGAAGTCGGTTGGGAAGACAGCTTTCAAGTGATCCTCCCAAAATAAGAAAAGGATGAATCGGCATGTCCCAGAGGGAGAACACATTTGCAATGACGTGTATCTAACAAAATGTTTTTATCCAGAAAAAAAGAAATTCTACACCTTTATGTGTAAAAGATAACCACCAGATTAAAATTTTGTCTCAAGATCTGCACTTTCAGTTCATAAAAGAAGAGAGCCGAGTTGATTGTACTGAGCACAGGATGATCACGACCATGAGAGAGAAATCTTGAAGGGTGGCCGCCAGACATCCAGGAGGACTTAACTGATTACCAGGGCTGCAGACCCCATGCTGGGGCGAGTAGGAGTGGAGGAAGCCTCCCATGTGTGGTGGGGGAGCAGCACTCCAATGCTATATTCTCGGGAAGGTTAGCAACGTCTTATAAACTGCATACATAGCCCATGACACAGCAATTACATTTCTAAGCATATATCAATAATAATGAGTATCCATGCTCACACAAGAAAGACAAGGGTAATAATATCACAGTAGATGTTTTCATATTAGGCGAAACCTGGAAGGAACTCTACAAAGAGGAGAAAATATTTTAAAGTTATGATATTGACCTAGAGAATAATAATACAAGGCTAGAGAAAATGAAATACTAATGTGTACAACAGGATGGACAAATCTCAGAAACATGACAATGAATAAAATAAACTAGGTGCTGAGTTTATAAACCAACCAACCAACCAATCAACCAACCAACTGGGTGTCAAAGATTGAATTCTGCATGACTCTGAAAGAATTAAGCTCAGCAAGGAGGCACAGAGAAGCAGTGCTGTGGGTTGGGCCGGGCACAGGCCACCTGAGTGCATGGTGAGGCCATGTCGTCCCGTGACACAGGTGTGTGAACACGAGTGTGTGAAGGTATAAGATTCACCAGGACGTCCACTCATCATTTGTGTGTCTTACCAAATGTAAACTTCATCCAAGTGATGTCCTTACAAAATCCCTTATTAAGCCTGTAAATTATTTTATATTTTTATTTTTCAAAAGTATGAGTGATATGTTACATTTGCATATTTTTCTAAGCGATGATCTTGTGGTTTCAGATTAATATTCTATGTAACACTTATCATACATTTATAATTAAGTGATTGATAATTGAGTAATAACATTACAGGGAAATCTTTGTCACAATCTATACTTTAGGCAGTATTGCCTCCATTTTATATTAAAGCACTACAGTGGTTTCATAAGGCTCGCCTGAAGCCACCAAGTTATTACGTGGTGTAGGAAGGACCCTGACCCAGGTCTGCTTCTAAGTGATATGTCCATTCTTGCTCAATTTGATGACTTTAAAATGTCCCTTGAATATTTAATTAATTCATATGCTCTCCTAATCCATGGGAATTATGTGAATGTGCGCTGCTAGGGGTGCTGAGGGTGTGTGACTCTACCACTAGGGGTGCGCTGAGGCTCTGTGACTGTGGGGGGGGGGGGTTGCTGAGGGTGTGTGACTGTGCACCGCCGGGGGAGCTGAGAGTGTACTCCTGGCTTGTCGTATTCGTGGGAACCTGGCTGCTCAGCTTCTTCTTGGCAAAGGGCACAGCAGCATTTCCCGTGCTCGAGGCCATCATGTGGCTGACATGGCATGACGTGTCGTTGCTTCTCTTCTCGGATCCCTGACCTATTGGTTTTCAGTTCTCTGGGCCATGGTCAGTGTCTCACCTCCAATGGTATCAATACTCATAATTACAAGTGTTCAGAACCTCACTGTGAAGATGTGTGCTCCGTCCATGCTGTGGCTCCAGGAGTCCTCACTGCACTCTGGGCTGCAGGCTCAGGCAGTCCATCAACGTCCGCCCACTTTCCCTGCGTGTGTAGCCCTCCCTTCTCAGCAACACCACCCTCATTCCATCCGCACGGTTCTGCTGGCTGCTGCCATCTGCACAGCCAGGTCCAGCGTCTTGCCCTCAGTGCACAGCTAGGACATGAAGTAGCAGAGTCAGAATCATATCATCATCAGCTCAGTCCCCGTCAGCAGCTTCTCCTGCTCACGACGGCAGCATCATCAGTGCAATAGTGGACGAGGTTCCGCCAGGCCCTGCCCGTGCACCTGTCTGCCCACACTCTGTACCGCCCCCTTCGCAAGTTTACCTTGCTTTTTCTACATTTCCCATCTTCAGTCTTTTGGGATATACTCACAGGAAATGGCAATGTTCAGGAAACAAAGTTCAACCTTTGGTCTCCTCTTACAATCTCAAGACTTAACTTTTCTCAGTTGCCTTCAGCAAAATCAGCCGCATTCCTGCCACTTCGCTCCTGATGCAATGAGATAATCTCAGAGACCCCAAATCTTCCTAGATGGAAGTGTCTTTCTTAGTGTTCCAGGAAAAACTTCTACATTCTCATTTACCTTTTTTTTTTTTTTTTTTACTTTTTTTCTCCTCTCCTCTTCTTGTTTTTATTTTTCTTTCTCATTTTTTGTCACCAATTAGAAAAGACCATATAAAAACAGGGAAAAGTGTGAATCTATACCAATCCATCTTAATATCTATATGATTATATATTTACTGTATTTTGTTTTATACATTTGGTACACATCCTATGTATGGACTTACCATGTACAGAACTGATTCTCTTTTGCTGGACAGTTACAGTGTTGTTGTTGTTTTAATTTTTGATAACAGCAACAGATCCTTCAGTTACTCCTGGATATGCATTTAAATATATAGAGTGTAAACCTGGCGATCCACAGACCTGTACCCCTGGGGGTAAAAATATATTACATGTTTATAAAAAATTAAAAAAAAAGAGGTAAATATATAGAGATTTTCCTGTCACTTATCGTAGGTCAAGGACATCTTTATCTCTGCCAACAACATTATAAAGAAACGGAAAAAAAATCCATATGGCACATTTTATAAGATTACTTAATAACTTTCTCATGATGGTAAAACCTATCTTGAAGTGGGACTCATTAGTTTGTTTATATGAGAGGATTTTTGCCCTTGATTTTTCTTAAATCATTACACACATAGGTTTCACATCAAACCAAAAGGAAATTGATGGCTTTCTAGTTGTAGTCTTGACACTGTGTTAAATATGAGATATATTTTTATCTCCAGGAAAGTTTTCCATGCTATATCAAATATAAAAAAATCCAGTAGTCAAAGCACAAATTCTCTGTGATGAATTTTTAGGAAGTCAGTGAAATAATTTCTCATCAGTTTTATTCAACCAGTGTACAACTTAAGCCATTATCTAAAAATGAATTTTTAAATGTCAGAATGGAAAGTTCTGGGTGTTGGTCCCTCCACCAAAGCAGCCATTAAACTGGAAAAAATGATAAGTTAAAAATGTTGGAACTCTTGGGCACCTGGGTGGCTCAGTTGGTTAAAGCCTCTGCCTTCGACTCAGGTCATGATCTCAGGGTCCTGGGATCGAGCCCCACATCCGGCTCTCTGCTAGGCAGGGAGCCTGCTTCCCTTCCTCTCTCTCTGCCTGCCTCTCTGCCTACTTGTGATCTCTTTCTGTCAAATAAATAAATAAAATCTTTAAAAAAATGTTGGAACTCTTGACCCTAATAAGACCCTTACAACAATCAAGGGTGCTTGATCCCTACAGGGCTGCTTGTCTTTGAAAAGAAAGTGGCTGGGAGCCCAAGCCTGACACCAGCACCAATTCTTGTTCACAATAGCCAAAAAGGAGAAACACCAAGTGTGCATCAAGGGATGGCTGTGTAAACAAAATGCCGCAAACCATATAGTGGAATACTACCTGGCCATGAAAAGGGAGTGGATTTCTGATACTTGCTACTACATGGTTGAATGTGAAAGCATCATGCTAAATGAAGTAAGTCAGACACAAAAGGACAAATGCTATATGATTCAACATACATGAAATATCCCAGATAGTCAAATCCATAGAGGGAGAATGTAGATTATAGTTTACCAGGAGCTGGGGGATGGGGAGAGGGAAATGGAGAGCTATTGCTTAACGGGTACAGAGTTTCTTTTGGGGATTTTGACAATCTTATGGAAATAGTGGTGATGGTTGTAGAACATTAAGAATGTATTCAGTGTTACTGAATTATACAACTAAAATGGTTAAATGGTAATTTTTTTGTATATTTGACCATAAAAAAGTAAATTAAGGTATTTTATCTGAAACAAATAAACCTAGCTTGAGTGGTTAGAATGGCATGGACTATAATTTAGAAAGGCTTCCACTCGATGGGGATTAAATAGTTAAGAAATGTATTATTACGCCTGGAAAGAGGAATGGGAAATCTTGAAATTGATTTGGCCAGAAGTTCAAAGATATCATCAGGGACCTAGGGTTTGGTCTGCCTCTGCTCATTTCATTCAACGTTGTCTTCATCGTAAAGTTGGTTTCCCACTGTGGTGTAACCTGGCTGATAGCATTACTTAGGTATTTTCGTAACACCCTTGTTCAGTCAGTGGAAGAGGAGATAGGCACCCTTTCCCAGAAACTGAGGAAATTTCATGGCCACAGCCGCCCTCAGTGGACCTTAGGTGAACTAGTGATGCAGATGAAGGCCCTGATGTCAAGGGCCCCCAGGTATCAGCCGAGTTGGTTTGGGGAAATGCTCTCTCCACCATATATGCTCTTCCTCTTTTAAGCTCGATGTGGTTTAGCTACACAGGTGAATATTTCTGACTGAAGTTTAACATTGTAAGGAGTGGCCATTCCAGGCCTGATTTAATAAGGTTCATGGAGTGGGGATCAAGAGAATAAAAGTCATTTTCTTTAAAGACTGGATAAAAAGGAGCAGGATAGAACTCACTGTGCAGAAAGTTTCACTGCCCGTTGGACTAATTGCCAATTCCATTCTCAAGACTAAGATATTTTATAACATTGAATCCCAGCCCTGACAGAGCCACATCTCTGAGATTTGTGTGGTTAGCGCTTTGCTCTGTGATGCTTCAAATGCAAGAGGATTCATCAGTTTCAGACTCTCCTGCAACGTAACAGGATAAAAATTAACCTGGTAATATAATTAACATTCATGGATCATTAATTATTTCTGTAAGGAGAGTGTGCTCATTTCAAGAGGCTTGATTAAAACACAAATTTCTTTAATTTGATAGTGTAAATGGAGTGGGTGGTAATATTTAAACGATTTTTGCATGAGATTCTTAGGATGTGAAATGGGTTCCCAGGGCTTCATTGAGACCATCCCAAGCTGGTCAGCTTCGGGTTCTGTAACAAAATCATGTAGATGCTGTGAAGCAACAGCGGGCATCTATTTCTCATGGTTCTGGAGCCTAGAGGGTTGAAGATTATGTTTCCTGTAGAATCTGATCCTGGGAGAGCCCTCTTGTGTCTTTGTATAACAGAGAGTGTACTCACCCGGTCTCTGTTCCTCTCTTCATAAGGATGATGATCACATCATGGAGGCCCCCACCTTCATGACCTCATGGACACCTGATAACCTCCCGAAGACCCCACCTCCAAATATAGATCACATGTGGGGTAGGGCTTCAGCATATGAAGTTTCAGGAGTCACAAATGTTCAGTCCATAACCAAGCCCCATGAATTCAGAAAGGCCTGGGGTGTGGGGGAGGGCATTCACAAGTGGCACATCCAAGCAAGATTGTATAGAGTAGGATGTATAGAAATCCATGTAATAATATGCATTTTTTTAAGGATTTTACTTTTTTTAAATTTTTATTTATTTATTTTGACAGAGATCACAAGTAGGCCGAGAGGCAGGCAGAGAGAGAGGAGGAAGCAGGCTCCCTGCTGAGCAGAGAGCCTGATGCAGGGCTTGATCCCAGGACCCTGAGATCATGACCTGAGCCAAAGGCAGAGGCTTTAACCCACTGAGCCACCCAAGCGCCCCAATAATATGCATTTTTAAGTAGAGAAATGTCTTAAACTAAACTCGAGTTTGTCCTAATCAAACTGATAGCCATTTTTTTTAAATAATATGTAATAGTGTCTTTTTTTAACCAAATACCAGAGACATATAGTCATTTCCTTAGGGCTACTAGAACAAATCATCATAAAATTGGTGACTTAAAACAGAAATCTTTTCTCTCACTGTTGTGGAGGCTAGAAGACGGAAATCAAGTTGCTGGTCCCAGCAGACTCCCTGAGAAGGCCCTGGGGGTCCCTCCTTTCCCTCTTCCGGCTCCCGGGGGCCCCTGGCACTCCAGCAGAACTCCAGTCTCTCCCTCTGCTTTCACAGGACCTTCTTGCTTGTGTCTCTGTGGGTCTTGAATCTTTCTCTTTTCTCACAAGGACAGCTGTCACTGGTTTAGGACGCCCTAAAGGCAGATTATCTCATCCTGAGATTCCCACCTTAATTATATCTGTAAAGCTCTTGTTCATCCAGGTAAAGTCCCATTCACAGGTACCCGTCAGGGAGACTTGGGCATACATTTGGGGATACTGTTCAACGCATCAGAAGGTGCAAAGTGATGACCGTAGGCTAACTGCTTGCTAAAACTCACTCTGGTTTGGGATATATTCATATTTAAATAAGAGAAGAATTTGTCCCCAGCTCAGTTTGTTTTGACATCAACACAGGGGTGGTAATCAGAGATAAATAGATTTGGAGTACTAAGTCCTGCCAGGCTTAAAAAACAAAACTGGGGCTCATGGGTGACTTAGTTGGTTAAGCTTTCAGCCCTTGATTTCCGCTCAAGTCATGATCAAGCCCGGCTTTGGGCTCCATGCTGGGTGTCAGCCTGCTTAGGACTCTCTCCCCCCTCTTCCTCCATGCCCTCCACCCTACCCGCCTTGTGCTCCTGTGCTCTCTCTCCTCTCTCTTTCTCCAAAAAAAAAAAAAAAAAAGAAAAGAAAAGAAAAAAGAAAAATTATCCACCCCTGAATGGAAAAATTCCATCAGTATTTATTTTGTCATTTTTTCCATTGTATAAACTCTCAGTGGTGCTCTCTTCATACATACAGTGAAGATTTCGATGAAATGTGTCAAATCTGCAATTACATGTAAATGTGAACGCTGAGAAATATTATGGAGTGCAATTTGAATACTATGCTGTCCCTATTTTGCAGAGGCTTCCATGTGCCATAAATATTTACATCAATAGGGTTAAAGTACTAACAATATCATATTTTAGAAACCCTAAATCCCTGACTAAGTCTAAATGGTATTTTTACTTACAAAAATGTATGTATGAATTCAGTTGACTCTCAGAGACATATTCATCAATCACAGAAATATATGCATTATCCAGAATCCTTTTAAGGAACAAAACACTGATTCAAATCTTCTGTCTTTAAACTCATTATTTTAATTATAAAGGTCCATGCAAATACTTAAATCTTGTTTCAACTCTTTATAGTTTATTTGAACTAAAAAATTTAATATGCAATTTTATTTTTAATGTGCTCTCTTCTTTGGCCAGCTATTTTTTGTCAAATAGTATTTTCATCCAAGATGACCACTAAATAAGAAAAAAAAAATTCCTTCTCTACTTATTATTAACCCATTTAAATTATAATTAAGGACTATTGCTCAAGATGTCGGTGCGCACTGTGTAGTGAATGGCAGGTGCATTTGAATGCCTGCAGAGTAGAAGTGTAACAGAGTCAATGTGAGTTTACTCCTTGCTGAATTACAGAGTGAAACCACACCACAGAGTTGTTTCAGGAAGGGAACTTTGCTTGCAGCAAACGAGGAGATCGCGGGGATGACTCCCAAGCAGGGGTGGATGGGTTCCTTCATTTAGGATTAGGATGAGTATTTAGATAGGGAAGCCTCCTCATGATATGTACAGGTGGATATGAGGTCACGCATGAGCCCTAAGGAAACCAGCCCATACACACCTTGTGTATTGTGCAAATGAGTCTCTTGCTCCTCCTTCGGTGGAGTTTTCAGTATTATAATGAGGCAGAGGTCACTCCGTGGTCCATCTGCACGGGTGTGAGTAAGGGCTGAGCTCACCCTGGTCCCGGTGGTCTGGGTGGCCACAGCTCTCTGTTGTCAGTCACTGTTATCTGAGCATAGGGCAGTTCAAAACATGGGATGCTGTGCCCCTGGGGTCTTTTTCCCAAGTTAGGAGATAAAACTGGAGAGAAGAACTTAAGGAAATTGTGGGACAAAGTCGGGTGAGTAGATGCAGGTGGTCAGGAAAGGTCGGGTCTTGGGGTCAGGCTGGTGACAGAAGCTGAAAATATAAATATATAAAATCAGCTTAAGACAGATGGTAGGCATTTCCTGCTAAATGTTCCTCTCAAAATTGGTACTTTTGGGTCCTTGTGCTGGAATTGGATTTAGGTTTTTACAAAGCGTTATGTTTGTTTGACCTTTTAAGTTCCTTGTTCATGCCCAAGAATCACATGCTACCCTAAAAGGACTTTTGGAGCAGGAATTCTTTGCAGCGCGGCGGGGGGAAACTGATTACCTACTGCTAAGGCATGTTCACATGATCTGTAACTCACATTTAATAGAGGATTTAAATGTTCTAAATGTGTCTTTAATCTGATCAGTGTAAGGAAAGTGTAGGTTTTGAGTCACCAAAGAGCAAGCACTAAATATGGAAACATCCAGGTAGGTTGAAAATTCATGTGGCAATAATAATTTGTTAATAAGACCAGGGAAACTTACTGAAATCTCTGTGTTAATGTGAATCTGATTCTTGTACAGAAAGTAAGGTCTACAAGCCAAATGCCACTCAATCCCTAGACTACGTAGCTCTTTCATAATGCCTCCCATTGGCCATGAGGGAACACAAAGCATGCCAGTCAGTAAGCCCACACCGTGAGTCTCATAGGGGCCAAGGGCAGGCAGCCCCTAGATGGGCCACTTTGGCATGAACATTATTTTCAGTTAAACGCAATCAAAATCCATCAGACCGAAAAGTCCCTTTACCTCCTTGTCAACTGCCTGCTTATACCAGAAAGAGCTATTCACAAAAACTCCTCTTTGCCTGAGAAGCTTATCTACGTAATAGGATCCTTGCTCTGCAGGATCTCCTCCCACCTTCCTGCTAATAGTCTGTCTTCCCTCTTCAGATCCCACCCCACTCCTTAGCTCATATAAGCACCACGCTGCCTCACTTCTTTAGAGCTTCTGTGTCTGTGTGGATTCCCTATACCTATGCTATTAAATTTTATTTTCTTCTGCTAATCTGTCTCATATCAATTTGATTCTTAGTCCAGCTAGAAGGACCTTGAAAGGGACCTTTCCTCCCCAATAGTCTATATAGCAGAAGCCTTTGTTTAGCAAAACATTTGGAGACATTCTTTTGAATCTGTTGGAGATTGCCTTGATGTCTAGACAAATGGTATATAACTTAAGCTTTTTGTTAATTTTGATATTCTTATGTGCCCCCCCTAGGAAATTCTAAGTAATACACTGACATACAGGTAATACTTGTTAAGAACATATGTTCTGATAACTAAAAGGTCTGTGTTCACATCCTTGTTGACTTTCATAACATACAACTATTTCATTATCTCTTATTTAGAAATTTTCGCTAGCACTTGAATTTTTTCATGATTTTCTAAATTACTCTCTCTCAAAAACCTCTCCCAAAAGAGAACCTCTCTTCAAAAAACTGGCAGTCAAGTAATAGTTACCAACAGAAGCAAAGTTAAAACATTTTTGCAACTTTATGAATGAAAATTAAATAAAGAAATGATCAGTGTGATGTCATTCACACTAAAGTAAAATAATATGAACTGGGTCTATTTCCCATGAAAACATCTCATGCTGATGGGGCTTTGGGATATAGGTGAGGTTCACAGCTGATGGCCAAGAAAGGATTCTTGAGACGTCTTTGGTGCAAAATGGTGGTTTATTAAAATATGGGAACAGGACCCTTGGGCAGAAAGAGCTGCTGCCCCAGGATTATGAGGGGTAGCTGATTTTATACTTGGAAATTGGGGGAGGTAAGGAAAAGGGAGGTTTTCAAAAGGATTTTTGTATGTTAAAGAAGACTCCACAGGCTAAGGGAAGCTTTGCCATTGTGGAGTTAAGGTTTTTCCTCCTAGCAAGGCTTTAACATCAAGATAGTTTTGTTTGTTTGTTGTTGTTTGGTTTCTTTGTTTGTTTTTTAGTGTTCCAAGATTCATTGTTTATGCACCACACCCAGTGCTCCATGCAATACATGCCCTCCTTAATACCCACCACCAAGCTCACCCCTCCCCCAACTCCCCTCCCCTCCAACACCCTCAGTTTGTTTCTCAGAGTCCACAGTCTCTCATGGTTCATCTCCCCTTATGATTTCCCTCCAATTCACTTTTCCTTTCCTTCTCCTAATGTCCTCCATGTTATTCCTTTGCTCCAAAAGTAAGTGAAACCATATGATAATTGAATCTCTGCTTGACGTATTTCATTCAGCATAATCTCCTCCAGTTCCATCCATGTTGATACAAAAGTTGGGTATTCATCCTTTCTGATGGAGGCATAATACTCCATTGTATATATGGACCATGTCATCTTTATCCATTTGTCTGTTGAAGGGCACAAATATACAGCTGTGGTAAAAAGAAGGGCCATATGTACTCCAGTGTTCGTAGCAGTGATGTCAACATCAAGATAATTGGGAGCTTCCTGGAAGACCCTTACACTCTGCCGGATTCAAGATTTAATTATCTGTCAATGGGCTGCAGGTTATAAGGACATTTGGTTATATTTACATTTCCTTCTGGAAGCTAGACCATGGATAGAAATGCTTTGTTCTTGTAGATTGCTGAGACATTTGTAAACTGAGGGAGACTCCTACCTTGCAGGATTGTGATCGTTACAACTGTTTGTTTTTTCTTTAGGACTGCCAAGAGTGCCTGAGGAATGTCACATATATCCCGTGTGGGTCGTGGGGTGTCAGCTTCTGCCTGTCCTCAGCTAGCCGCCTTCTCCCTTATCAGTGCCAAGTACTTCTCAAGTTTTGATTTAAACTGTTACCTTGCAGTTGTACTGATCAATCTCAGTAGAGCTATAGCAATAAGAAGTCTATATTCCTGTGATATTATGATTTTTAATAACAAGTATGTATTTCATCCTCGTGCCCTCCTTCTTGGGCACAGAGCTCCAAAAATTCTTGGAATTTACCAAGGGAAGAAAATGATAAAGCTCTTTTCTGTTACATTGATGGAGTGGCTTTTGGAAAGCCCTTGGGTAACCTAAAGATGGGGGCGAGTTGCCAGAGGCTGTCTTCCCACCTCCAACTTCAAGGAGGGCCGGGGGCTGAATCAGTCACCAGTGATTTAATCAAACAGGTCTGGGTTAGGAAGCTTCCATGAAAGCCGAAAGAACTGGTTTTGGAGAGCTTGGTTAGCAAACATATGGAAACTCTTGTCCTTTCCCTATATCTTGGCCTATGCATCCACCCCATCTGGCTGTTCCTGGGGCACCTGGGTGGCTCAGTGGGTTGAGCCGCTGCCTTCAGCTCAGGTCATGATCTCAGGTTCCTGGGATCCAGTCCCGCATCGGGCTCTCTGCTCAGCTGGGAGCCTGCTTCCCCCACCCCTCTCTGCCTGCCTCTCTGCCTACTTGTGATCTCTCTCTGTTGGATGAATAAATAAAATCTTAAAAAAAAAAAAAAAACACCCATCTGGCTGTTCCTGAGTTGTGTCCTTTTTATGATAAACCAGTGATCTAGTGAGTGAATGTGTCTCTGAGTTCTGTGAGCCTCTGTAGCAGATTAAAGAAATGTGAGAGAGGGTCCTGAGAACCTCTGGTTTGCAGCCAGTGGGTCAGAATCACAGGGTGCCACCTGGGGTGGGGATGGGAGGCAGCCTTGTAGGATGGAACCCTTGACCCGTGGAATCTAATTCCATCTCTAGAGACTGGCAGGACCAAGCTGGGTTGTAGGATTGGAGGGCACCCAGCTGGTGTCAGAGTCTTGTTCATTGATGGGGGTGGGGAGCCCCCATGCATGTTGAAATTGGTGACCAAACCCTAAAATAATTCCATATATATATAATTATATATATATGGAATTATATATATATAATTATATATATATGGAATTATTTTAGGGTGATATATATATATATATATATATGAAGAATTATGTTTTAGCTTCACTTCCTTGTCTACTCTGATTACTCAGAAGGTAGATTCATTATTGAAACCTGGATTATAAATATTCTCTATTCTTAGCTTTTGCTATAAGCAGAGAAGTGATTCATAATATAAAGCCTAAACAACCAAGTGTCATGTGTAATTTCAACTTAATTAAAGTTGATTCCCTGCTTTAAGAAAGATTCACATTTTGGATTTTATACTTTTCTTGATTAAAAAGGGAGCCTAGATATTTGTTCTTCCAAATTTCCCTTAAGATAAGAAAGTCATTTTTTTTCTGAATTTCATGGTCCTTGCTGACTAGCTGCCTGACTTTGGGCAAAATCCTTATACTCTCTGGGTCTCATTTTCAATGACTATGAACTGAGGATGGTAATTGTAGTATATTCCTCATGGGAGTGTTATGTGAATTAAATAAAATAATCCTCAAAAGGAAACACTTAGCACAGTTTGTGGAATATAATAGGCAGTAAATATTAGTAACTATAGTTATATTCAATTACTGCATTACATAACACACTTTTAAAATGAACTTTGGGAAAATTTCTGCTGATCTTAGAACAATATATGGATATTTATCTTCAGAGAGCTGCGTCTTTTTTATCTACAGTCTGTGGGTTACATCAGTGACGAGCTCTACCGGTCATTGGAGTCAAGTTTAAGATCTTCTCATAAACATAATCTGTATTTTTCAAGATGTACTAGGTTATTTAGCAGTAATAGACAACCCTAAATTTTCATTTGTTCAACATGGAGAAAAGTTTATTGCTCCTGCCACAAAATCTATAAGGCAGGTGCAGAAAACTCTCTGATGTAAGTACAGATTGAGCCCAATATTCTAGCAGCTTTGGCTCTGTGGTCCCATTAATTAGCATGTGTTCCATGGTCATTCCTGCAAGATAAGAGGAGAGATGGAGAATCATGAACCATGTTTGAAATTCTCCAGCTGTAAGAGTTCACAGGCATGTATTTGTGTCCAATGGGCCAACGCCAGCCTCTTGGCCTTCCACCCCTTAGTCTCATTGCCCCTAGGCCTCGTCCTACCAGCCTCGTCGCACCTCCCTTGGTGTCATACCCCCTCGCCTCCACCGACAGGAGCACAGCAGCAGAGCCGGCCATCGGTAAATAACCGTGTCTGCCACGGCACTAAAATTGTCATATCCTTGCTTTCGATTCTATCTCTAAGTGTATTCTTTCTTTTTTTTTTTTTTTAAGATTTTATTTATTTATTTGACAGACAGAGATCACAAGTAGGCAGGAAGGCAGGCAGAGAGAGAGGAGGAAGCAGGCTCTCCACAGAGCAGAGAGCCCGATACAGGGCTCAATCCCAGGACTCTGGGATCATAACCTGAGCTGAAGGCAGAGGCTTTAACCCACTGAGCCACCCAGGTGCCCCTGTATTCATCTTTCTTAACCAGCAGGCTTAATTAGTGACATCTTGTTCTGTATATGATTCATAGGCCATCCTAAATCCTTTCAGAATAAGGTGGGATGAAATGAAATGTCTTTAGAAGAATATTTTCACCATGTATCCACAGCCCCTGGACTATCTGGCTCTCAAATAATGAATATGTTAAATTCACTAATGGATAAATATTAAGTAAACAACAGATCCATGTATAGAACTGTAATTCTACTGACATAATCAGGGAGTAAGACTTGAGTTGGTTTTCGGTCAGTCCTTTGGCCTACGCAAGGATTAGGCCACCTTAATATACGGAGTAAATTAACCCTTAAATGAGAAAAAGGAAGAAACAAATCATGGCCTTAAGAAATAAGGAATAATGATTGAACCCTACTACATCAAATATTCTACCTCTTTATTAGTTGTATTACTTTGAGCAAGTGAGAACTCAAGCATAAATAGAAATTACTAGTTTCTATTGATTTATTGATTAATAAATCTGATTTATCTGATTGATTTATTGATTGACCAGACAAGATGTTAAAACAAAAATTAAAATATTATAGCTATGTCAGTTGAAACCACTTAAATTCTGATGAAATTTGATTTCTGTATTTAGACTATACCCAGGAAACTAGACATTGTCTGTCAGGACTAAAACTTCATGCAATCTAAGAAATTATAGCAGAACATGGTTAAGTTTTGTTGTAAATACATATGTTTGAATAGTTATAGAAAAAGATTTAATTGTAAGTACATAGAGAATGCAAGTGTACCTTAGGATATGGCATTTGCTTTCCCTGAGATTCTTTATGTTCTGACGACACCTGTGGATGAAATTCTCATCCAGGAGGAGATCTAAGCTGATTGCAAGAAAGATGAAATGAAATCACGCTCACCATGTCAAGCCCCATAGCACAACGTCTATGTCCTAAATCACACGCTGTCAGGCAGCTACAGGAGGGGTGGGGAGTAAAAGACAAAAGTGATGGATTTGATCTTTTCTGGCTTTGATTTATTAATAACTAGTTGGACTATGGAATAGCTTGAAAGACTCACATCAAGGGTGGCAACTCATTTGCAAAACCTTTGTTTTCTTTTTTATGTTGGTGTCAATAATATTTGACAGTCCCGTCTGAACTAGGGTTGGGCTACTTTTTGATTTCTTTGTGCCAACTATTAATAATCCTCCTTTTATCTAAGGAAAAATCACTTTTTATCTTTCTGCAAATTGACGTTGTCACTGTTACTATATTTCTGCTAATTCCAAAGATTGTCTTTTGTTTCTAACAAAGCATTCACAGATTGCTGTGATAGATTTTTCTTCATTCAAATCTTATAAATCCCAGTTGAATTATTAAAAGGATCTTGTAAGTCATTCTGTTAGGTTTTAAAAACACTGTAGCATTAGCACGTATATGAAGTTGATTTTTTACATAATATTTATCAGTGTATTCACATATTTAACAGAATTGTTAGAGAGTCTTAGATAATTCTTAAAACATCTGTTATTTTGCTTGGATTTATTAGTTCAATATATATAGAAAGAGAGAGATTAGTTTTGTTTATATCTAGAGAGAGAGAGAGAACCATGTGCCAGGCTGTGCGTTAGACTCAGCTGGATGACGGTGACCCACAACAGTGAGCAATGTCAGGTTCTGCTTGTTTTCCTGGAGTATAGTCGGGCTGAGGGCCGGGCAGTAGATGCTGTGTAAGCAGCGTTTAGGAGATGGAACTTGGGTGGCAGTCAGAGTAGCAGGAGGAGGAACGAGGTAACTGAGGGTCTGGGGACAGGCCCGCAAGGCTCTTAGGCTAGGAGAGATCTCTGGATGGCAGAGCCAGGAGAAACTTCATTCCCTCCGGGATCTCAGGTTCTCCCAAGACAGTGAGCAAACAAAATGGAATGTCGAGGGGTCTAGGAAGGAAGCTGACTGAGATGTGTGGTGCTCATGGTGTCTGCAGCATTTCCTCTCTTTGGGGGAACAGGGGGACCTGGTTGGGGGTTACTGTGCCAATTCAGGTGAGACATTATATTGTAGCAGATCAACCCTCATCCTGTCCTTGAGTGAAATGCTAACCATTTCTTCATACCGACGTTGTACATTTGTTTAATTTTGGAAATGACACTCAAATTTTATGGGTCTGGTCATTTGGGGGCCAGGGGCATGACCCTAACATCCTCCATGTGCTGGCCATCTATGGTCCAGGCCACGAGCACCCTGTAGCTTTACCTCTGGTGGTTTCTTCCCACTGGCAAAGTCCTTTCTGTGACTTAACCTGCCTTTGCATCCATGTTCCTTGCGCAGCAACTGTGTGTTTCCACCTTATCATTTCTGTGTGCGATTGGAAGGAAGGAAGGTTCTTTTTTCCCAGCAAAGAAACCACAGCCTCATTTCATTCTTTATCATGACTCCAAGTCGTACTGAAGTGTGTAAAATTATTTCCGACTCTGGGAAAGCTTCCTTCTTTTCTTTTTTGTTCTATTTCTTTTCTTGCAGAACATTATTGGAAAGGCAGGAACAGGTTAGTACTAACCCATTCTTGTGTGGATCCAGCATAGTCGCGTTTATAATCTGAGTTTATTTCCCTCCAGTGAGAATTTATGTCATCCTGTGTACACAGAGGGCAAAGTGTTTTCCAAATAAATTTCTCCAGCATATGTCCAGTGGATAAAATGCAATGAACATGCATGCTTGAGCAGAGAATTCATCATTTCTCTGTCTGGCCAACACACTGTGACGATGGCGTCTTCCTCGGGTGTTCATAGTCAAGGATGGATTTCCACAGGGGCACTCCCCCCTCATAGCCGGGGAGAGCGGGACAAACTTCACCAATTCTCCTTAGAGCCATTGGAGAGCAGAGTGCACCCAGGAGACTTAGAGACAAGGGGACACGCAAAGAGTCCGAGCCCAGTGGAGCCGAGCCTAGTGGAGGCCAAGGGAGGGCCGAGCCCACCAAAAGCTACTCTATCTCTGCCAGGCCAGGGCTCCCGGGCTGGCATTGATCAATCTCCAGGAGCCCCAGGGGGACAAGCTTCAGATTTAGCTTATAGCCAGGTGTGCCACAGTGATAGTTATAAGAAAGCTGAAGCAAATATATTAATTTCAGAAAAATCAAATCTCCCAGCAAGGAAATGTATCAGGTGTAACAGGGAGGATTATGTAATAACGAAGGGTGTAATTCTTTAAGAAGACATAATAGCTCTCAATGTATATCCATCCAACAATAGATCATCAAAATTCACAAAGGAATTTCCAGAGAAAATGGAGGAATCTGCTTCTAGTGGAAGACCCCACGCTCCCCAGTCGGTCATGGACACAGCAGAAAGGACATGGCTGGACTGAACAGAACCAGGAGTCGGTCCCATTCTCTCTTCTGGAAATTGATTCTTGAGCACAGACATCAGGAGTAGAGTGAGAAAATATGCAGGAATGTCTGGGGATGGGATATGGACATTCATTCTTTCAGAGATGCTCCGGTGGTCCCACTGAACCTGAAATGTGCCAGGAGTCTTTGTTGAAGTTCATCCTGCGTAAGAAACCCAGGGCTGTGCTAATTTTTGGCCTTGTTTTCTAGAACCTCCTTCAGTTTGCAAGTTACCTTTCACTAAGTATCCTTTATTCTTTGTAAGTTAGATTATTTTATGTTGATTATAATTTTAAAAATCTTGGTAAAGATTACTGTCTTCAAGAGTTTGAAGGACTCAGGGCATTGTTGAGATAGAACATTATGTACCATGCACAGTACCAAGTCTCCTAAAGTACGCTGTCACCTTTATTTTAATAATTATTTAATCAAATTCAGACCTTTGGCTGTTATGTTCCATTTTACATGTAGACACATTGGACGGATCTGTTTTATGGCGGAATCGTATCCGGCCCAAACACTGGCAGCCCTAGTCTAATGTCGTCATGACAGGGACAAGGGTGCAGGCATTTGGGCTCACATGGCAGACATCTCACAAGTAAGTAGCAGTGCATTCAGGCTTAGACCAGGGATCACTAGGGTGCTCTGTGAACCAATCAGATGAGACCAGAGAGAAAGATGGGTGCATAGAAAACAGAGGGGGGAAAAGGATGCAAAGACAAAACAGAAGAAGTAGAGTTGTGACCATATGAATAATGGATTTCACTGAATTTTCTTTCCTATTTTAAAGCCAAAATCTTCCTTGGTGCAAAGTCAGATGTTTTGAATAAGAAGAGAGAACCTCAGGTCACATAGTCACATGTACCACAGCTGAGAGGGTGTACATTTTATTACACTGAAATGAAAGCAGGGGCAGGACCGGGTATACCTGTGGCCCTTGAATGTCGGGGTCAATTCATGCAGGCTGGGAGAGTACTCCCAAAATTCCAGATACGACGATGTGTCAGTAGCAGAGGAAATAATCTCAGAAGCAATCAAGCTGTCATTGTCTCTGATGCCTAGTGAGTGCTCAGATCTCCTCATTAACTTTTATTATAACAACTGAAATATGTAAAAATTACAGCTTCTGTGGTTGACTTGGAAAACAACTTCTCTCCAGATGCTACAGAATTCCTTCACTGAATGCATAATGTGATTCGATAAAATTATCGATATCTGAGGAGCATCACTGGATTCTGCACTTGAATTTTCCTTATATCATCTATCCTGTGAAAACAGCACGGACGCGGAACGTCATGGGTGAATCCTGAAGTCAGTGATGCTCTTCCGTTTCCGCATCTCTCCGCAGCTCTCTCATGGTCTTTGTTTAAATACACCTGGTAGTGGGGTGCCTGGGGGGCTCAGTCAGTGAAGCATCTGCCTTCGACTCAAGTCATGATCCCAGGGTCCTGGGATGGAGACCCGTGTTGGGCTCCCTGCTCAGTGGGGAGCCTGCTTCTCCTCCTTCGTCTGCCGCTCCCCACCCCCTGCTCATGCTGTCTCTCTCTCTCTAAGAAATAAATAAAATCTTTTAAAAATTTGAAATAAATACACCTGGTAGCGTTCACAGTTGCTCAACTTTCCCCTTCAGCTAACCACTGCTTCCCTGGACGTTGAAGGCTGGGACAGGATTCTTGCACTGTACCTGTCAACACTGTCACTCATTGTTGGTAGTCCTGGAGTTTCTATTTCCAGTTCTCAGTCAGTGCTTTGAATCCCACAGACTGTCTCTTACTGGAGAGTCTTCCCTGAAGGTCATTTGCAGGTTGTGTACCAACTGAACGGTAGACTTACTTGTGAAGCTAACGACAACACATCTGTAAAAAGGTTCGAGCTACTGCTTGACTAGGAGAGGGGGTATCATCCAGTAAGCTGATTTGCCACATTGGTCCCAGGACTGGTGGTTTCTGTTTGTACCTAACAGAGGACTTACATTTTGCTGGCTAGGAGCATGCCTTATTGAGAGGGTTATCTAGTAGCCTTAGAAAAGGATCACAGAAAAGGACCTTTTTAAAATTTGTTTTATTTCATAACATCTTTCTAGCCATGTCGTTCATCTTAGATCCAATGTAGCACCTCTTGATCTTAAGACAACCTTATGGAGCATTTGTAAGAGCTACGGAATTCTTTTTATGAAGTGTTGCCAAGTCCCCCATGAGGCACGGCAGGGTGACAGGGTCTTCCTTTCTCTGTAAAGAAGTGGGCTCTCACTCTTCCTTGTTCAGTGGCATCTGGGAAGGGACCTGATGCTTGGGAAGGACACAGCTAACTTCAGACAGACCTGGTCCTGCACCAGGAGGGGCCTGGACAAGGCTGCCTGTGAATCTGCAAGGCTACTACTCACATGCAGAGAAAAGCAACAAATAATTTTGATAAATTAGAAAGGGAAATGCAAGATGATGGGACATACAACAAAGGAAGCGGATATGATTTAGTGGATGTAGAATCAGAAAAGATACTTGTACAGAAGTAGTATTTGTATACAGAAAATACATAGGTTAAAGAAGACAGAGGACAAAATATTTGAAGGTACATAGGACAAAGGAGTATGGCTGGAGAAGAGATCAATAGTTAGAAGAGGCTAGAGTCTTCTCTAGTCAAGGTTTGTAGATGTCTATTAAATTTGGGATTAGGATCAGTAGAATGCAGCTGAGAGGCTTTAAAAACAGAGGGTCAGAATTATATTTATTATTTTTATATTATATTTTCAAATCATGGCACTGACATTAGTGCAAGGTGTGGATTACAGGGCGTGCAGGTGGAAATGGCCTCACCAGATATAGGAGGTTATTTCAGTAGTATGCCCAACGAGGGTGGCTTATGCAATGCTGACAAGTGACGAAATGTCACAAACAGAAGTAAAAGGGAGCAGGAGCTTCATTCATCAAATATGGATTTCATACCTGTTAGATACTAGGGAGTCAAAAGGAATACAGCTGTGAAGAAAACAAAGTCCCAGTCTGCTTGGAGCTTCCCCTTTCGTGAAGGGAGACAGTAGCCAAATGAACACATAAGCACAGATGTGGAACGTAAGGACAGCTTATCTGGGGCTGATGTTCAGGCAGAGAACAAAGCAGACCCAAAAGCTCTATGATGGGCGAATCCTCCACGTGTCTGAGGGGTAACCAGTCAGCCAGTGCAGCTAAAGGAGAGGAGGATCAAGAGACAGCCAAGGGCCAGGTTTTGGGTCCCTTCGGCCATGATGGGAAGCTTGAATTTTGCTCTAAGTGATGTGGAAATCCACTGTAGAGATTTGAGAAGAAAAGTGACAGTATCATTCACAGAATCACTCCAAGATATTATTGCCTTGTCTGAGTTTTTTGCTGAGCAGCTGAGAAAACAGTATTGCCATTTACTGAGACACAACTGTGGGAGAACAGTATTTTGTTTGTTTTTGGTGGGTGGAAGGTGTGGTGTGGATGGTGTGATTGGAGGCAGCTCAAGTTCATTTTTCTATAATTGCTTGAGTAGTGTCTGGATAGTATATGGAAAGGGGAAGGACATGTTGATATCAAGACTTTACTCCTATCCATTGGCCTACTAACTTTTGTTGAGTAATGTGATTAGGATAAAAATTTAGGAAAATGTTGCAAAATCGGGCAAGGAGTAAATTTTATATGCACTGTATTTAAGGCAATTTCCTATAATGACCTTCACAGAAAAAGAAAGAGATTGAAACCAATAGGCATGGCATCTCAGTGGCTCTGAGATCATTCAGTCAGGAAAATAGAGTATGTTAGAAGGGTCCCTAGAAAATATGAAGAATGATTTATCCTACTAAAGAAGGCATTGATGCTTTAAGTTCCATTTTTATTCTGACTGATAAGCTTTTCTTGCATATTCTCAAGGAATGTCTTATTGCAATTTCTTTTAAATATCATCTTCAAGACATTCTCAAATATTCATTACATTTATCTGAGTTTTTTTATTTATAAGGTAATTACTAAGCTGGGTGTATGGTTAAATTATCTGTTCATTCTAATAATAGGCATAGTGTTAATTACTTCTCATCATGATTGTCACAGTGAAGATCTTTTGAGAGCCTCCCTTTGAGGTGGAATATATCAGGAGGGGCATTTTCTATGGAGTCATTTTCTTGTTTACCATCAGAAACAGGCAAAGGTATAACCAAGAGGCACCCAAAGGAGGACTGAGTGCCAAATGCATTTCTCCCCAATGCCTCCCATGGCCAGGGTCTTGGTGTGAGGATCCCAGGTCCCAGAAGCCCCCATAGCCTGTGGTTCATTGGTACTTTCATTAGGTTTTTAAGGGAACTCTTGGCCACACCAGTTTGGAAGTTTGGGTGTCAAAGCCCACAGAGCCTGCAGATGGGAGGATGGGAAGCATGAGCTCCTGAAGTCAGTCACAGGACTTTGATGAGTAGCACCAATCATGTTTCCACTTCATGGTGTCCAGACTGATGACACATTCTTCTTACGGGGACATAATCTAAATGTATTTGCTTGAAAATTCGAGAAAGTCATCACCCCTCGTTTGCCACTTCAGCAGGCCATTCCAGCTTATAGAAAGTCAGATGCACATGTCCACATTCTTTTGCTGCAAGAGGGGTTGCCTTGGTCTAAAATGGAGATTTTGTGCCATTTGATCAGTCACACTGTAATCCTTCTAATAGGGGAACTGAGCATGAAATGCAAGTCTATACTTACAGTATGTGGAGATCAGTGTTAAAACTAACTGCTGTGTCTTCCAGAAGAGGAATCCTTTATACTCAGTTTGCTACTGAGTGGACATGCTGGTCTTCTCAGTGATGGAGCGTGATTGGAAACTCAGCATTAATCCCTGCTTCTGGCAAGTTAGACATTCCCTGGTAGTGTTGCCTGATCAGGCTCGGGTCATGCTCCTGGACTCATGTACACTACCCTTGTAATAACAGATGTTATGTTTCTGCATCTTGTGTGATGTAACTAGGTGGACTAATTACAAGAGTCACTTTTCCTGTATTTTTTTAATATTATGGAGATTATATACAATACTAAGAATTCTTTATTGGCTATGTAGGACATTCGTTTACTTATAAATATACTCCATACTTCTTATATCCTGTCTTGTAAGCTCGCTCCTTTAATCCCCTGACAAGCCAGTAAAGCTCTTTGCCACTGTGCTGAAGTCCATTGGTGTATGCTAACACTAATCCCATTCTTCTGCACAAAGAGCACAACCCAAACTCAGCACAAAGGGAGGGTTTTCTCCTCCTGGGCTTCTTGATTGAACAGTTTGGGTGTCATTGAGGATCATGCAGATCGAGTTAGGTTTCACGAGTGTCTACTAGGACTACTTTTGGAATGGGCTCTAGTGTAGCTGCTGTCTGTTTTAAGCTTGCAAGCACACAGTGAGTCTGGTCCCTTTTGAAATGCAGTCAGTGGAATAACGCCCACCCCCAGCATTGTCCTCTTCCTAATCCCTGCACCTTGTGAAAATGTTAGCTTACATTTTGGGAATGTGGGATTAAGGTTGCTGTTGAATGCTCTTAAAACAGGTTCCCTAATATAATCACAAGCATCCTTAAAGTGGGAGAAGGGTGCAAAACCAGAGGGATGGCAGTGTGAAAAGGACATGGCCCACTGTTGATGACTTGGACGATGGAGGAAAGGAAGCAAAGAGCCAGGAAAGTGGCCAGGTTCTAGACGTCAGGAAAAGGAAGGAGATGGAGTCTACCCTAAGACATCCAGAAGGAAACATGGCCCTGCTGACACCTTGATTTCAGCCCACTTAGTCCAGTTTTAGGCTTCTGGCCTCCAGAAATGAAAGTCCCTAGGTTTGGTTTAATTTGTCAGTGCAGCACTGTAAAAATAACACGTGAACCATCGCCTGCTTCCCCCTGTACCCAGCCTGTTATGAGGGTTTTCTCATGAGGCTATGAGTGACAGGTGAAGGGGGTGCTGATGCAGCAGTGGTGCATGATGTGAGCATTTGGCGCCTTCCCATCCCTCGGTCAGTGGGACGAAATGGGAGACTCTTTTCTTGTAACATGGACCTGTGGGTAAAGCCTCCTGACCTCTGCCTGTCTGAAAATTATTTGACCTCACCTTCATTTTTTTTTTAGAAGATTTTTATTTATTTATTTGACAGAGATCACAAGTAGGCAGAGAGACAGGCAGAGAGAGAGGAGGAAGCAGGCTCCCCGCTGAGGAGAGAGCCCGATGCGGGGCTCGATCCCAGGACCCTGGGATCATGACCTGAGCCGAAGGCAGAGGCTTTAACCCACTGAGCCACCCAGGCGCCCCTCACCTTCATTTTTGAAGTATATTTTCAGAGTATAGAATCCTGTGTTGACAGTGTTTTTCTTTTAGCACTTTGAAGATGTTCTCTTGCCTTCTGGCTTCCAGAAAAGTCACCTCTATGTACCATTATTCCTTTGTATTTATGACCTGGAGAGTCAGAGAGAATCCAGCTCCCAGTGGGCAGTTCTATTTCTGAGGGGACTTTGTGTCTCATGGTCACGTGGTTTCCTAGGTTCACGTGCTTCATCTCTACCATGGCCTATCAGTATGACAGAAGCTGTTTTTCCAAAAATGCAGTTTCCCATTGAAGATGACCTGTCCTAGTCCCAGACCCCTGTGGGTCCACATTGTGATTCATCTGTTGGGACTTACCATGAGCTCCACACAGTGTCATTTTCCACCATTAATACCACCAATAACCTCAGATATCATAGGATCTAATGTACCCTGGCCTTGGTGTCAGGGCTATTTGTACTATACCCCAAGCCAGCTCCTATAAACTGTTTCAACTTTGAGCCTCACTCAGAGCTGACAGCTTTTGATGTTACCCAATATGTGGGTCAGAGTAGTATTCTCAAGAGAGGAGTATTCATCTTCCAGAATCTGAAGTCTTGTGCTTCCTTTTTAGTGTTTGGAGGTGAAAAATTCAATGATTTCTTACTTTGGAACATTGGATTCCCAAAATTGAACTGATGTTGGGGTCCCTAATATCTTTGTGGTGATTATCTTTCATCTTCTAGAACATGTGTGTCCCTTCAAGCCCTCGAATGTGGTAGACATTAGATCTGGTTAGCATGATGGTGTCAGTCTAGTGAATCAGTGGCATGTCCTGCTAGATGTCCAGCTGGTCCAGATTCTTTAGACATTTGTTATGTCACAGGAGCAAGAGAGTTAATATTGTTCTGGGCCAAGATTGTACATGTTTATCATTGTTCATTCCAGGAGAAAGCAAATTCTTCCCGATTTTCCATTCTAAGGATAAAAAGAACTCATTTGTGAGGTTAAGTGCCAGACACCACACAACTGTGCCCAACTTAATCTGCTCTTGCGGATATAGTAGATCAAGTAAAATGAGTGCAATCAGAACTTTGACTTCTTCAAGTTCACTCTCAGGTTCCAGATTCCATCTGGTTTTTGTAGGTTCCCAGGAGATAAAATGGGGAGAAATGGAGATTCTGTGGGGGAACTGCCATTCCTACATGTGATAGATCTTTAAGCATGCCACTAGCTCCTGCCATTATCCCCGGGTGGACTGCTCTTTCTCCTTTCTGGTTTGGTGCAGGTGAGGGAGAAGCAGTTACAGAAGTTTCTCCCCACCCTTCTCCACGATGATGACTCTTCCTAGGCCAAGGAATGTGAGGGTTGTGGCTCTCCTCAAGTATGTCTATTACAATTACACATTCAGGGAGCAGGGAAATGTGTAACAAGTGAGTTCATGGGCTCAGTGGACCCCTAGGCAACCAGGTCTGGGGCAGGGCACAACTGTTACCTGGAGCTGTAACGACTCTGTGAGCTCCTGTGTCATCGTCAACACGGATCTTCGCTCCAACAGTTTTGGACATATGGTTGTGTGTCCTTTCTTTATTAAATATTCAGCTGAGTAAATGACCAGTCCCTTTGATGAAGGACTGGGGAATCATTACCATGTCTACTTCATGGTGTTATAGGACCTTTCCTGAAAGGAACTCAGATCTATAAACTGTCTCCTGTCCAGAGAGTGGGCAAGAGTGTGATTTTTATTTATTTATTTATTTTTATTGAGGCAATTCCCCTGAACCTCCTGATTGTTCATGCTTGATTTCCTTTGGTTATAGAGATCAGGCTGTAATCTTGCTGGTTGTCTGTCTATTTGGTCACTAGACTTGTCAAATCCTATCAGTCGTTTCTGTAACTCTACCAGTCAGCCTTCTTTGGACACCTCTCTGACTTAGCCATGCATTATAAAATTGTGCCCACCTAGCTCCTGCAGTGTAAGTACTGTTACCGGGCCTCAACTATGTGAGGATTTTATCATCCCCATGTGTACTGGTCAGTCTAGTTTGCCTGGCATCTCCTTCCTGTCAGGCTCAGTTCAGAGACAAGACGTAACCCATGACTTGCTGGTGCAACGGTCCCTGCACATTCCTCACAGCACTGGGAAGAGTGTCTCCTCTGGGTGCTCAAGAAGAACTCAGTCATCTCATGGGACTTCCTGGAATTAAATTTCTCTCTCTTGAGCCCCTTTTCTACCATCCTCTGAGCTCACACTGACACTTGAATCTCAGTTATTGGTGGGCCATCCTCTTCTTGATTCCAGGAGCCCAGGCTGCATTGGTATCGTATCAAGAGTGAAATGGAGAGTGCTCTCACACCGACAAACTCTCATCCAAATCTGTGCCCCGGTCGTCCTCTGTGGTCTCAGATTCCAAACCTATGCATACTTTCTTGGATTCTGAGGTTCTTTGTGGTATAGTTGTTTCCCCCCTTAACGGGCCATAGGAACATCAACAGATACGGCTCTGAAAGCAGATATGTCCATTTTCTAACATCTTATGACTGGTAATTGTCTAATAGAAATACTCTCACACATCCTGGTACACATATAAACATATACACACATATCTTTTTATTTTACAAGTGGACAAATTCTGTTTCATACATATATTATCATATGAGTAAACATATATACCTACATATTGTTTTATATGTACTATTTTATAGAATTTGTGTTTATTCAGAGAAGAAAAAGATTACTCACTAAATAACAGGAAACAATGGATATATACCTTATATACCAGAGAAGTGCTGGTTTCTCATTATTGCCACAGGCTAGCTGAACATATTAAAAATCTGAGAACATAGTTTATGCACACATAAGTTTAAAATCCAGAAAAATTGTATCTTTAGTATATTTTTTGTGTTCAAACTACATTATCACAAAGCCTTTTATGCTTAATATTTAAATAGTGCTATGGCTATTAAAAGCATATTACTCTTGAAAATGCATTTGGAATAAAGATGTCACATAATAATGATTCTCTAGATCAAAAAAAAAATGATTTTTCTGGGACTCCGGGATTCTTTTTAAAAAGTAACTTCTAAAGGTGATTTATTTGTTAATTTTAATGTGTAAATTCTAATAATAATCATTTTAACATAATTTCTAATGTTTAATGTATAGTATAGAATTTGAACCATTCTACTTCATTTTATTTTTCAACTATCTATTGTTTTTTTTTAATCACCAGTTGTTTATTTTTAAGGAACTGTTACCTCTAAATATTAATTTTTAGTTCTTATAATCAAAAATCATACTTTGTTGAACAAAATATCTGATTTATGACTCTGTAAATGTTTTAGCATTAAATTATTTTTATTGCCATGTTATTTATTTCCATGGCCATAACTAGAATTATACAGTAATTTCATTCCACTCTTATTTATGTATCTAGAAAATTCATAATTAATTCCAAGTTGGGCCATAGGACTCTTGCTGGATTTATCACAGACTCCAGCATGACAGTGCAGTAGAATGAATCTCCATTCCACTTTACCTTTGTGTACCTTCTCCAGTGAAGTGACACTCTGAGATCAGAGCAAGTGAGACCCCTGGGGCAGACATTGTCTAGAAAGAAATGCTGAGTTGCTCTAATTCATGTGTTGAAGAATATTGAGCTTAACACAGAAAGAGAGGAACGCTCACAATTTTACAATGAAATGCGAAGCTTGTTTCCTCTTCAAGAGGAAGACTTCAAAACAAACTTTCAGATTGAATCCTTGTCAAACAGCAATCATTTAACTGCACAACATGAAATGTTTGGGGCATGGTGTATCGTAGCAGAATAGATCAAATTGGTTTAGAAATCTAACTGCTTCATTTTTAAAGCAGCAGAGCTCTTAGTGAAAGTTTCTATCTCATTTTATATGTATCTCAGAGCCTACTCTGAAAACTCTTAGTGGTTTTCACTTTATCCCTCCCCAAATAGTTAATAAATGACACACCGATGACACTTTTGCTTTTGCTCTGGTCAGAGTTGTTGGTTAATGAACTTCGCTGTAGTTGATCATGTAAACATATCGTGTGTGTGGCTTGGACATGGACAGTGTGGAATCCAGGACAGGCAGTAGCCGGACAGAGACCTCAGAGCATCCAGCATCGAGGCAGGGGCCCGTTGGTGATTTCTGTCATTCCAGGGCAGTATTTCCTTCCTCTTCTCTTGGATTCTTTGTCCAGTTTCCCGCCAGCACCCACCACTCCCCTGTGGCCCAGTAACCCTGTTCCTGAAGCCGTATGACTTTGCTGTGCCCAGTATGTGTGAGCATCATGTTCTCCGTCCCAGGCAGCACGCTCCCGCGAGAGAGGCTTGCTGATTTCTGACCCCCAGGCAGAAAGCTCCCACTAGAACCCGTTGTCCATCCACAGTGCAATCCATGGGTAGTGGGGGCTTGACTGACACATACTAGCAAACCTCCACATGGGGGTATGGATTAGAGCTCAGAGGAGAGGGCTTTGAGTGGACAGGTTGCGTTTGAAATCCACAATACTCTTAATAAAACGGTGGTGTTCACACAGCGCCGTGGATCTAAGAGGAAATCACGGTGCTTGGGAGCTGTGGGCAGGTGAACACTGGGCCACTCAGCTTCTCATGAGCGAGTTGCTTGCCATTTGCATTGGTTTGGTATACCGAGCTGTATTTATTTCATGAAAGAGAGGTTTGGAAAAATAAGTTTAAAATCTTCTCTCTAAGTTACTGGTGATTCTTATACAACTCGGCTTAGCTTGAATCCCCTCTGTGAAATGTATAAATCCTTTTGATAAATGAACAAATGCTTGGAAAATGATTTAACTTATCAAGTAGAAATCTCTAATCTGAAGGTTATAAAGGTTATCAGTAAAGCCTTAATTACTCAGGGTGACTGAATGCAATATACCTGGCACCTTAGTTTGCCCAGGGGGATGAATACAGTTCCCATGACAGATGGTCAGCACAGCACTGCCTTATCCTGATTGTAAACGAGGCACTTTGCACTGTGTTTGTAGGTGAACACAGCCATGCATGTACTCCACTACCTCCCACTAGAGAAAAGAAGAAAAGGTGTTATTTCTTCGCCAGTAGTTTTATTTCTCTCTTATGTAACAGAAAATGTAAAACATACTTAAAGTAAAATAAGACTTTTTGAAAGTAATAAAATCCTACAGAATTTTAATGAAAGACAGTATAAAGACTAATTATAGTTATCATTGGGAACAATGGAGGCAAAGCATAAAGTAGGTAAGATATAAACCCAGCTAACCTAGAGAACATTGCTGTATTCCTCCCCCATTTCCCAGGATTATAAAAGATGTTGAAATATTTGAACGTGACAGAAAGCAACCCAGGGACAAATGCAATATGTGTATCCCAGCTGTATTATGATACGCTTATTCCATTTACAATAAAACTCAGCATACAGCTACATAGCATAGAAGTCACCAAAAAGGAGATATTAAAACAAGAATAGAGGCGCCAGGCTGGCTTAGCCCGTGGAGCATGCAATTCTTGATCTCGGGGTCATGAGTTTGAAGCCCGTGTTAGGCACAGAGTTTACTTAAAAAAAAGATTTTAGGGACGCCTGGGTGGCTCAGTTGGTTAAGCGGCTGCCTTCGGCTCAGGTGGTCCCAGCGTCCTGGGATCGAGTCCCACATCGGGCTCCTTGCTCGGCAGTGAGCCTGCTTCTCCCTCTGCCTCTGCCTGTGCTCATTCTCTCTGACAAATAAGTAAATAAAATCTTAAAAAAAAAAGATTTTAAAAATACATAAACTATTATTTACTATGGAAAATGCATGGGTTACTTTAAAAGCTAAATACTATAATTGTTCAATACATTTTTATTTGCAGTTTAGTGATCATTAATGTGATCCTCATCTTTTGAGTTTGCTTTACGTAGTACAATGCATGTGTGTTAAAACTTTTGAATAAGTGCTTCATACAATGAAAATGTTTCAATAAGAAAAATGAGTCAATATAAAGTAACTTCACTTCCATATTATGTCAGTATTCATTGTTGAACTTCCATATTATACTAGAAATGATCCAATTTTAAGTACATAGTTTTACATGCAGTTTTCAAAGTTAATGCCTCGAATAAAAATAGAGTAAGATTCAAAGTTTAATGCAAGCTATACTCTGCATATGAATAAGATTGTTACAATACTATGATTATATATCTCTATACTGTATGCCCCAAAGCATATATGGGAGATATAGAAAAATATAATCTCTCTTTATAAATATAAATATAAAAAATTATACATATAATTTTTGTTTTAATTTTTTCATTGAGGTATCACTGACATAAAGTGAATCACCAGGATGTATTGTTTGAAAAGTTTGGACATATTGGCACCTGGGAAAATGCCAGCAGAATCAAGAGAATGGAAACACCTCCCCCAAAAGTTTCTTTGTGCCCTTTGTACCCGCTCCCACCCTCCTCTTCCACTCAGTCTCCATGCAACTACTGAGCTCTTTCTGATCTATGGAATAGTATGCATCTGGTAGAATTTTATGTAAATAGAATCATACAATGTGTGGCCATTGTTGTCTCTTTTACTCAATATAACTACTTTGAGATTCATCTATGTTGATACATGTAACAATAGTTCATTAGTGTTCTTTTTCTTCTTTTTAAAATTAATAGACTTTGGAACAGTTTCAGATTTTCAGAAAAATCAAACAATGATGGAGAGCTCCCATATACTGCTTTCTTTCCTTCCATGCATTTCCCCCTATTATTAACATCTTGCTTTAGTGTGGTACATTTGTACATTTGTTACCATTGATGGATCATTATAAGTAGCATGGATACATTATCAATAATATCATTGATATACACTGGTAAGATTGATATTATAATGATGGCACAAGATTAATAATATTGGTGCATTATTATTAACTTAAATACACAGTTTACATTAGGGCTCACTCTTAGTGGTGTCCATTCTGTGGGTCTGGACAAGTGCATAATGTAGCCTGTCCGCCAGTGTGGGACCACACAGAGTGGCCTCACTTATTCATCCCCACCCTGTCCCACCAAACTGGATTGGGCAGATGCAGGGTCTATTCTGAGAAACCAAATGCCTGAGTGCAAATTCTGTTGATGTGGCATAAGAGGAAGAGGAATCTAGAAGATTTCCTTTATTACCTGTGGATTGTAGGGTTTGGCTCCTTAAAGCAAATAAAAACTTGTTAACACTTACTAATTACCCTTCAATCCAGATGTTATAGAGAGCAGCTTAACCAAATTAGATTGGAGTCTTAAATGTAAACTACAAACCTCCCAGTCAAAAAGTGTGACTTGTGACTGAAAAGTACTTAGATATGCTCCAAAAGATCCTAGAAAACAACAAAAGAGTGATAATTTGGATATCATAAAAAATTCTTATTTTTTATTTTTTATTTTATTTTGCACTTCTGCTGTATAGGCCACACGAGAGAGAACATTTGCAAGTTGTATGTCTGATAAAATACACATATCCAGAATATATAAATTCAATAATAAAGAAAATACAACCTAATTTTAAAAAAATCAAAAGAAAAGGTTTGGGAACATACACTTTTACAAGAAAAAACACAGAAATGTCAAATAAACACATCAAAAGAATGCTCAATACCATTTTGCATTTATTAAACAAATACAGTTGAAAAGATCGCTCATCCCACATGTAGGCTACAGGTAGAAAATAGAAACTCACATATGCTGGTGGTGGGAATAACCACTTTGGAAAACAATGAGCAGTTTCCAGATTTACACAAACACCCAGCATTGCACCCACATGTCCTGCACCTCGAGGTTCACCCAGAAGTTAGAGGATATATCCATATCCTGACAAATACTGAAACACAAGTGGTCATGGCAGCTTGTTTGTCATAGCCCAGGCTGGAAACAACCCGAAGGCTCATGAACAGGTGACTGATCGACCAAACATGGTGTACCTAGAGCACGAAACAGAGCCAGCACTAGAAAGGAGAGTCTTTCCAACAAACAGTGAGGCAGCAGATGCGTCTCCAAGTGGAAAAAGGGAATCTAGACCTTACACCATTCGCAAAAACTGGATCATGGACCTGTGTGTAAAGTGCAAGTTTACAATGACTGTGGAAGATGGGCGAGGAGAAGATCTAGGTAACACCAATATGAACATATCATATCAGTATGATATGTTCATACTGATATGATCATACTAAGTTCAGAACCAGGCAGAATGAACTGGTGGTGTTGGAAGTCAAGGGGCCACGGCAGTGTGATCTCCCCAGCTCTCCCTCCATCAGAGGGCTCCTCCTCGTATTAAGCACAGATCCGGAAACGGAGCGGCAAGCTGTGTTTCTGCACCGTGGCACCCTGCATCTGGTTTTTGACTCCCTGACCTGGAAGTTTTCTTGTTACATAAATAAAACTCTTCTATACATTAAGCCCTACTAATAGGTGTCCCATCTAGTGTGCCCTTAGGAAAGTCACAAGCAATTAGCCACTGCCAGGGATTTTTATGGGTCAAAGCATTTTTTCTATTTTACAACCAGGGCATCTCACTTGCCTGTCCCAAGCCGCTCCCCAGACCGTGGTCTGCCCACGTTCCCTCTGGCGGTGAGATGCTGCAGCTGGGACCGCATCATCCTTACCGAAACGTGCCAACATGTCCCAGCGGTGACATCCTTGCGTTCACAACTGCCTCGGGATGGACGTGACCACAGAGCTTCTCACTGCTGCAGAACTTCCCCTCCCTAAGGTGTTATCGGTGCCTCAGAGAAGGAGGTGCCTTCTGGATCTGAACTTGGAACGTAACTGAGGAGCGAGTCTGCAGGCAGCACCCGAAAACCCACAGCTGTGCTCGGCCGTCCCACCTGTGGGGACACTTCCAACTCATCGTCCCCAGACAGAGGCACTGCGGAAGACATCAGTCCTGTTGGTCAGTTGAACAAGGTCCAGAGAGTGAGCCCCAACCCACAGTGGCAGAGGGACTGCCATTTCCATCCAACACAGCAGGTAACATCCAGGAGCCTTGAAGATCTTCCAGCGTCACACTGAACGCGCCCACCTGCTGAGAGAGCCGTCTCCTTCCTGGAAGCAGGTCAGCAGTGACTAGAACCGAGACACACTGTCCTTTCCAAGTTGTTCATGTTTTCCAGCATCACTGCTGAGCATCTCTGTGATGAGCCAAGTGCGCATAGTGGGATTCCGTCCGTTTTCTTTCCTGTAGAGCGGCGTGTCAGCATGTGGGCCTCGCAACCTGCCTTCACACTTCTCCCTGTGTGAGAGTAGTCGCACAGCATCATGACGTGTTTGAAATGCTCCTCCGTGTAATTCCTGCACAGGGACCGAAACATCTCATCCTTAGAGTCGGTAAGCATTGTGGCAAACCAATGCGTGGCGCTCCTGGCGCGAGAATTTCACGTTTTGGGCATGACCAGCAAGAAGTTGGAGCAGAGCTGTGGAGGAGGCTGGGGGATCCTCTGTAGTGCCCCGAGGAACAGGCAGAAGGTGCAGACTGGAGGGGATTTGTTTATGAGCTGAAAAGTGGATGGGAGACTGTCAGAGGCCTGGGCGACGCTAGGACAATTAGCCCGACGTGAAGTAACGCGCTTGACTGCCTTCAAGTCCGAGAATCGGACACCGGGAGGCCAGCACTCCTTTGAAGGAGCTTGGCGATGACAAGAACACATCAGACAAAGTGGCTCGAGGCAGAATCAGGGAGGCATGCTTGTTCCTGTGAAGGCCTGCTTGTACCTCAGCATGGTACAGCCTTTTATTCAGCATTGAAACTGATAAGATGATGCATACTATTTCTACTTCATATTAACAGGTGCATTTTTTGTAGCATCAACAGGCAATTTCAGTAGCAACATGGAAAGTCTGAAGGCTAAAGTTGTGAAGACAAGATAGTAAACATAGCATTCATTTACTGAGTACATACCTGTCTTTGACGTTCGCCTGACTTACCCCACCCCCAGAGGTTTGTGGAAGGTGCTGATGAGCCCAATGAAAATACATGCGGTCTGAGGCTCACGATGTTTCCTTTCCTTTTTTTTTTTTTTTTGAAGATTTTATTTATTTGTATTTTGAGAGCAAGTGAGAGCCCACGAGTGGGGGGAGCATCATAGGGAGAAGCAGACTCTATGCTGAGCAGGGAGTCCCACGAGGGATTTGGTCCCAAGACCCTGGAATCACGTCCTGAACTGAAGCCAGAGGCTTGTAATGTGTTGTGGACAGCCAGCTACTAAGCAGCAGTACCTGTTTCTGTTACAATACGCATGGTCCACAGTGGAGGCTCAGTAATCCTTGATAAATAAGACAGAGAGAGAGGGAGATGGAGGGAAAAAGGGGACAGGAGTCAGATATTGAACTTCTTTAGAACCTAACATCTTTTTCTTATGCCAGGCTTTTGATATGATTGAGAAAATCGTCTCCTAACCTCTAGTCACATATGTTAAAGTAATAGAAATAAAATGCTGAAATAGCATTGTCTCCTAAATTGTGCATGCCCATACCAAAGGTGTGTTAGTTAATACATTGTACAGAAATGCCAAAGTGTGTATTATTTGTAGTTAGAATTTTTTGTAATATTGGTAAATATGCAGGCTTAAATCTCTCACTGTAAGCTTCAATTAATACACGCAAAACTGATTCGCTCACCATGAGACCAATGGTTGATCAGCTAGAGTCTAGATTTATAACAGGATAAAGATCTTTATGGAAGATAGGAGCTGGGGTTGCACAGCTCAGCATTACTCATTAAATGTTATAACAGGTGTATCTTGCCTTTTGTACCGAGAGAGAGTGGTGAGAGATGGTCAGTTTTATGCTCCTGGGTATTATTCTATGTTCTTCTACCCTCTGTAATTCATAGTTGTGTGATAGCAGTTTTCAGCTTTGGTCTTATGACTATTGTATAATTTAACTGGAAAACAACTTAGTCATTTCTTAAATTTAAATTCTTAAATTTAAAGAATTTTAAATTCTCCATGTATTTTGTAAACTTATGGAGTCCTTTCAGATTATCTCAGTTTTCCAAAAGATTGTCAGGCGTGGTTTGAATCCATTGTAACAGTATAGAGATCAATATTTTTGAGATTCTCTTTAATAAATGGTTAATTCATTTAGTGGTTAATAAAGCCACTAAAGCTGAAAACTTAATTACACATTACTTTTTCTCTTTCTTTTCCAGGCTCTAACATGGAGTTAATACATTGATCTTGAGCTAAGTTATAATTATATCTATGAACCCCAAATTAAATATATCAAATGAATAAAGAAGAGGAACCTCTGTATACACAAATGACAAACAAATGGTCAAATATCAATTTAAGGAAAGAGTTGCTATTTGATACCTGCTTGTCTCTTCCCTAGAAGCATTCGTGCTCTCCACCTGCCAAATGTTTTTTTAATTATTATTCCTTAGCAACCGGTGGGCAGAATTTGGACCAGAGAACACTTTCAGGAGGGATTCATGAGGGTTTTCCTCATCAGAAGCAGAGCGCACCGTTCGAGCTCTTTCTGCTGAAACACGATCCCGGACATGATCATGGCATGTCTGCTTCGTTGCAGTTGGTGAACGGGGAGGTGCCGTACTGCGAGCCGCTGGACACGTGCATCTGTGTCACGTGAAGTTGAAAAGGAAACTCTTCTCCAAGTGAGGGTAAAACGAAAACTTATAGCTAAGGTGGAGCATAATCCTGCTAAACACCTGAAGGGCCTCTACTGTCTCCATCTACGGAAATGCGTCCTTAGAGTTCACTGTGTTACACGTCTGCCATGTGGCAAAATCAGACTTTCCAGCCTCCTGGCCTCAGACGTATAATGTTGTGATTCAGATGTGTGTCCTCCTTCACTCTGTATTTTTACATTTCTGCTAGTTTTGCTTCCCCATATTATTATTAACTGCATTTCACTTAAAGCTTATGGGAGCACAGATCTTTGAATTAGCTCTTCCTGAATTGTCTCCAGAGCCCTTCGTAGCTATCCTTTAGCCCCTTGATTTCAGTTTGTCATTCTAACCCTCTAACCTGGCTGGTTGTCTTTGGAAGGTGCCACTGGCCACGTTACACCTGCTTGCGTTACCAATTGAACATGCAGATTACTCTGCCTGACTTGCTCTATTTTAAAAATCATCAGCTCTGTTGGTGACTTGCTCTTCCCCTGAAACAATTTTTTTTATTCTAGTGTGAATGAAGACGGTGGGGAGTGGCGCCCTATGTTCTTAAGCTCTTTATTTACTTTAACTCAGAGCCTATTGTTGATGCTCACAATGAATTTAATTCAATTGACCAGATTTGCAACATATTAAGTACAAAGTATTTTCTTGGGCAGCCCAGAACTTCCACTGCATTCTGGAACAAAAGTATATCTCCAGCCCAGTATTTATGTTTCATCCTTTGAAGTAAAAGCATCCTCTTTCACAGATGTAATTATGCCCTCAAGAAAGAGCTAGGATTACTCTCTGGGCTAGTCTTAACACAGTGTCCAGACATCCTCAGAAGCAATGAGTGAAAACATTCTCCCAACAGTTGAATAGTCCTGACGTTTTTAATTACACGTTTTTGGTGGTTAGCATAATTTTGATGACATGATTGAACAGAGTAGAAGCACAGTACTTCAGGTCAGTCCTGTATCACCGAGTACATTGTTTTGTTAGGATGGTGAATTTTGTGTGTCCCCTTGCCTGGCCACGGGTGCCCAGATTAGATGTGATTTCTGGATGTGTCTGATAGTGTTTGTGGATGAGATTAGTGTCGGAACTGGTGGGCTCAGGGAGGTAGACTGCCTTCCCCAGAAAGCACCGGGAGCATCCCTCCAATGTGTGGCAGAACCTCCCTGGTTCTGTTTTTCTAGAAAAGAATGTACATCTAAAAAGTCATTAGCCAAAACCTAGGGTATATGAGTATAATTATGACATGATAATGGCCAGTTTATCTCAGGAATGTAAAGAAAGCTATACATTATGAAATATATTTTTGCAATGCCCACATTAACTGACTTAAACATATACAACCAAGTAATTAGTTTTTTAAAAGGTGATGTCTTAAGTTCCACACTTAGTTTTGACAAAACATGTAAACTAAACACTAAAATATTAAGGTAACTTCCTTGACTTGTAACCACTAGTCAGTCATATTTAATGGTAGGGAAAAGACAAGGGACCCCAGACCAACATGCAGTCGGGTACATTACTGAAAATGCAGCCCACGTAAGCAGAAGGGAAGGGAACAAAGAAATAGTGGCCTATTGCGTGGAAGAAAGACACAGTGGTGGTGTTTTATGGATGTATTCCTTTAATTTAATAAAAATTAGAGATAAATAAAAGGCTATTGGCACTAATAAGAAAACTCAGCAGGGTAGCTAAAGACAAAATCTACATATTAAAATCATTGCTCCTTGCTTCTACAGTCAAAAGAGTAACACAAAGTAACAAAGAGTAACAAAAATAATTTTTAAAAGTAGTACTCTCCAAGGCAATAAAATATAAAATACATGTAATTCCATTTAACTATGAATGGAAATGTAATTACAAACAATTTTTAAATAATATATAATGTGTGGAAGTTCATCTGACTAAATGGAGAGATTGGATTTATGCATGGTTTGGGGTCTTAATGTTATAAAGATATCAGCTCTTCTCAAATCTATAATCGATATCATTAATTATGAGAAGTATTTTTCAGGGAAAATTTAACTTTATAATGTACACATTAGAATAAATATTCACATGGAGCAAAGCAATTTTGGAAAGGAAAAGGAGACTGTAATGGCCTTTAGCAATATTAGGACATATTTGAAAGCCTCAGTGATTAAAACCTCTGGCCCTGGTACAGGAGAGCTATGAGCTGAGGGAGTAGGTCCGCTCACGTCCGCGACTGTGACACATAATAGAGATAGTATCGCTCTTCCTCAGAGGACATTTAGACTATGTAACAAACTGATTTTAGGAAAACTGACTATACATACTAATAAAATTGAATGAGATCCTCTATTTAGCGCCATTTAAAAATAAATTCTCTCTGCTTTCCCAACCTGAATGAGAGGTAAAATGCTTTTATAAGAATATGCAGAACTATTGTAACATCTAGTGTAGAAAGTGTCCTTAAGTGAGTTCCCCTAAATAAAAGACAAAAAGAAAACACCGTGTGATGACCTTATGAAAATAAGATTCTTCAACTGGAAAAAATAAAAGTGAAGCAAGATAAAAACTGTGAGAAAATGATTTCACTTTATATAACCATGTAATAAGAAAAGAGGTCACTTCCTTAAGAGGATAAAACAATTTATTTTATGCACCCAACACTGGAACACTCAAATATATAAAGTAAATATTAACAGATCTGAAGAAACAGACAGCCATGCAGTAATGGTAGGACTGTTCAGCACCCAACTTTCAACAGTGGGGAGCTCACCCCGACGGGTAAGCAGTGAGGACACTTGGGCCTGAGCCACACATTAGAGCAGGTGGACCTTGCACACACACACAAACGTTCCATCCCATAGCAGCGAAACTCACGTTCCTCCCAAGCACACACAGAACATTTGCCAGGATGGATCACATGTGAGACCACAAAACAAGTCTTAACAAATTTAAGAAGATTGAAATCATATTGAAATCTTTTCCAACCACAGTGTTATGAAACTAGGAACCAAGAATGAAGAAAATTGTAAAATTCATAACTAAGTGATGATGAAACCAGTGGGTCAAAGACAAAATTGGAAGAGAAGTCATAAAATATCTTGACAAAAATTAAAATGAAAAGGCAACACCAAATTTATGGGACACAGCAAAAGCAGTTTCAAGGGTGTTCATACCAAGTAATGTGCATGTCAAAAAAAAAAAGAAAGAAAGAAATACTTCAAATGAGTAATACAACTTTACACATTGAAGGACTAGAAAAAGGACTTAGAAAAAAATCGGCCAGCAGTGAGCCTTTAACATACTTCTTGCAGAGGGCCCTGCCTTCTCCACTGCGCGGCCCAGGTGCACTGAGGGACACTGGGTGCAGAGCCTGTTAACACGGTGCTTGCCCACCTGTTCCAGCAGATGGCAGTACTGTGCCATGAGGAAAGGACCTGGTTTTGCTGTGGGGCTTCCTGGAGCTGGGGACCTCCTGCGTCTGATTTGAATTCTGCTTTCCTGGTCATTCGTTCTCAGTCTCATGGGCTGTTCCATTCCTTCTCCCCAAGTAGCTCGTGTTGGCATCTCCCATGTGTGTGGGCTCGGACATCTGGTCCGGATCCACGCCCCCATGGTGGACGACCTCCTTTGGTAGCTTGACTCTCAACCCCCACCCCCCAACGCTAGTAGCTCACACACATGCCCATCTCCTCTCAAACCACCATCTTGGATTCCTCACTCCGGCTGGCATTTCCACTTGAATAGTCAACATACATTTGGAAATTATTAGTTCCAGCTCCTGAACGCCTGGATTCCCTCTACTGGCCCCGTCCGACCCTCTTCACTTGCTGGCCCACCTGCCCCGGGTGCTGACAGCTCAGCTCACCACTGCTCAGGCCCAAGCGTGAAGCTACCTTTCCTTCCACCCATATTTAATTCACATGGAAGGAAAGTCAGTGCTATCTCCCCGCCCGTTAACACCGCAACCTGCCATTTCTCCCCAGGCCCACTGCTGCGGGCCTCCTCTGAGCCACTTCTGTCCCCGAGTTACTCCACCAGCCCAGAGAGTCACCTGCCTCCTTTTACTCCCTTCCCTCCTACCCCCTTCTGCCTTTTGTCAACAAAAGTCAGAATGACTCTTCTGAACTGTGAGTCAGGGGATGTCACTTCTCTCTCAGGGCTCCCCGTGACTCCACTTAGGGGCAGCCCAGAGCACCCGCTAAGACCCACTAAGTAAGCCTTGATTGCCCTGATGTGCACTCCATTCCCGACCCTTTGCTTACCTTTCCCATTGGCCATGGCAGGAGGGATCCTTCTTCGAGATCTCTGTACTGGGGTGGCTTCTGCCTGGAAAGTTCTTTCCTAGCTCTATCTACAGGGTGTGCCCCCGTGTTAGGAGCTGCAGGAACTGACAGTGCTCTACGTTTGCTCCCCAGCCCTTCCTGCGGCAATGTCCAGACGTGGGACCTACGCTCTCCAACCTGATATCCCAAACTTACCCTTCAGACTTTAGCTACAGAGCCGGTCACACACTATGCAAAGGACAGGTAGCTGGCTTCCTTCCTCCCTCCCTCCCTTCTTTCCTTCCTTCCATCATTCCTTCATTCCTTCCTTTTCAGTAGCTTCCTTGCTAGTTAAAATTTCAGGAAATGAGTTGGAGCATTTTATCCTTCAATTCTAACCCTCCTGATTATCTGCTGAGTATTTAGCATCCTCTCATTGTGTTTTTGCTTCACTCAGACTGACCCGCCTTCTGTTGCTCATAACTAATAATTCTAAAAAATAAAACAACCATCATAAGTAAAGCGCTCCTGCAAATTTATGAGAAAGTAGCAAACAGCACGGTAAAAAAAAATCTGGGAAGATTTATTAATATGTAAAATGTACCTCTTGTTTGGTCCCTGTTTATTATTTCCTGAGACAGCACTGGAGGAGGAGGTCCGTGTCATCACTGCTCGTAGGGACAAAATGACAAAAGCCAGAACATCCACAAGAAACACTTCATACCTTTAACGTGACAATGCTCTGAAACATTATGCACCTGTGAAAAAAGAATTTTAATTCATACCTGTTTCCCCAGAGTAAAATGAGAAAACAAATCGCATAGAGGTATTAATAGCAAGAGAGGATGTTGGTAAGAATGTTTGTATGTTTGTTAATATGTTTTAAAAGTCCGGTTTATAATTTTTGAATATACATTGATAGTGTCCATTACTAGAGAATAGCGATCGTGTTTTGAGGGCTGGAAGTTGGGGGGGGGGGTTGCTAACACGTGACCTACGACCGTCAGTGGGTGAAACAAGTATTGTGATCATTGAAGACTCACAAGTCAACAGAAATGCTCGGTGAGTCACAGCATCTGCAGGTGCGTCTCTGCCACACGTGGCAGATCATCCCTCCGTACCCGCAGCCTCACTTGTCCAATGAGAACCTGCTGAACAAAGGGGTGGCTCCCAGGTTTGCCGGTGCCAGTGAGGTCATGGAAACATCCAGGCCGCTTGTGAGGCGCTGATGGTTTGGGGCATTTCACAGGTTCATCTACTATCACTTATAAACTGTGCGAGCGTGTGTTTGCGCATGTGTCTGGGTGTGTGTCCATGTGAGTGTGTGCATACACGCATCCAAGTGAGTGCACGTGTGCCCATGTGTGTGTCTTTGTGTGTTCACATGTGTACCCATGTGAGTGCATGTTTGTCTGTGTGTGCCTGTGTGTTTGCACGTGTCTCTGTGTGTGCATGTGTGCATGTTATGTCCATGTGATCATGTGTGTCTGTGTGCTTGTCTCTGTGTCCACGTGCACGTGCGCATGTGTGCAAGTCCATATGTGTGCATGCATTTGTCTGTGTGTGTGCATCTGTGTGCGTGTGTGTCCACAAGTGCACGTGGCAGGTCATCACACGAGGCTCCACCCTTTCCACTCCCAGACTTCAGTTGGGCCCTGTGACATCTCCCTGGGGGGTCAGCGCTGCAGTTTGGCAGCTGTCCCACTCATGGTGCTTCTGGTTTGTGAGTTGACAGTCACACCTCTGGCTGCCTGAACCACCGCGGTCCTCCGTGGAGGGGCCAGGCCTACTATGACGTCCTTTCCCTGGGTGACATCACACTGCATGCTCGCGCGGATGCAGGGATGCTGGGACTCCTGCAGTCTGAGTCCTGTGGACTCTTAGGAGATCCGCCTTTTCTCTCCCCCTGAGCTCGACAAACCAGGCCAAGAAGTATAGTTGGTGATTTAGTTTCCTTCATATCCATGAGTTTCAAGTAAAAATAGATAAAAATGTTAAAAAACACAGGAATAAAAACTTCCTCTTTCAGTTTATCACAAAAACATTAGGCATCTAATCCCGAACATTGACCCGGGCTCTCTCAGAACTAACTGTGGAAAGAGCCAAGATGCCCTTCAACAGACGAATGGATAAAGAAGATGTGGTCCATATATAAAATGCAACATAGGAGGTTAGGGGGGTAGGAGAAGAATAAATGAAACAAGATGGGATCAGGAGGGAGACAAACCATAAGAGACTCTTAATCTCACAAAACAAACTGAAGGTTGCTGGGGGGAGGGGGGCCAGGAGAGGGGGGTGAGGTTATGGACATTGGGGAGAGTATGTGCTATGGTGAGTGCTGTGAAGTGTGTAAACCTGGCAACTCACAGACCTGTACCCCTGGGGATAAAAATACATTACATGTTTATAAAAATAATAATAATAATAAATAAATAATTTTTTTTAAAAATGGAGCATTATGCCTCCATCAGAAAGGATGAATACCCAACTTTTGCATCAACATGGGCGGGACTGGAGGAGATTATGCTGAGTGAAATAAGTCAAGCAGAGAGAGTCAATTATCATATGGTTTCACTTACTTGTGGAGCATAAGGAATAACATGGAGGACATTAGGAGAAGGAAAGGAAAAGTGAATTGGGGGAAATTGGAGGGGGGAGAGGAACCATGAGAGACTGTGGACTCAGAAACAAACTGAGGGTTTTGGAGGGGAGGGGTGTGGGGGATTAGGTGAGTCTGGTGGTGGATGTTAAGGAGGGCACGCATTGCGTGGAGCACTGGATGTGGTGCATAAACAATGAATCTTGGAACACTGGAAAAATTAAATTAAAAAATTAGTGGGGAAAAGGGGAAATAACCAATTTTCACCCCAAGAAATATTCTTCATCTACTCAGAATTATCTTAGATGCATATTTATTGATAATAAGGAAAATGTTCCTAGAATGTTTGAAAAGCTGAGGAAAAAAATAACCTAAGTCCTAAATCTTCCAGCAGTCCATATATAGTGAACTTACAGCTGGATTTTCTTTGTTCTCATTTTTCATATTTTATTTTCTAAGAACCATGTGTCATTTAGTACTTGGACAAAAGATGTGATCAGATTAAAAAAAATGTTGTGACTAGTAAACAACAACAAAAAAAGAACAACCTATTTTCCAAATAGAAACAGAACAAATAACAAGTCTATGAAAGACTGGTTTACATATCTGCTATTTGATTACTTTGAATTTTCCCCAGGTCATTAATACAAGAAAAATATGCAACTTTCCTGAGGTTTATTTAAATGTCATAAACTTTTATTGCATTGCAGTATATGATAGCTGTTAGGAGAATTTATTTTATGCCAGATATTGCTTGAAGGTTTTTTTTTAAACCTACATTGATGTATTCAATCATGAAAGTAAACTCTTTGTGGAAGGCACCGGTATCAACCCTGTTTCAAAAATAAGCACATTGGAACTGGGATTCCCAGGGGGCACCAGGACCTTCACACATTCAGCTCTTAAATCATACACCATCATTCGGGGCCTGCCCAGACCCCCCGAACATAACAACAGATTACCTATTTTTATTCTCGGCTGGGAAAGACAGTCACGCCCCAGACATATGGCAACAGGGAAGAAAGTAGACAGGAAACATGGAAGAAGACATAGGCAACACAATCTTATTTTTAATTATGTATGCCAAAACAGAAAAAGCTTTAAATCGTATTTAAAAAAGGAACTATATTTTATATCACCTTTGAGGATCCTTTCCATTTGATAAAAACAGAATGGGATTTTCTTGCTTATCAGAGGCAACTTATACAAAAGGAAAACGAAATTTCTCCTCACGGAGCATTAGCTACAATGTCCCACTTACCATGAGCCCCAAAGTGTAGAGATTGGAGCGAAAATGCAGTAAGAGTTTAATCTCAACACACCTATGTCGTCACCTCGGGTACTTCACTTAATATGACTTTGAGACCCAACAGTTAAGCATTATTATTCTTATTTTTAAAAAAGCATTATCTGGCCCAAGGTCAAGCAGAAGTCAAAAATAAAGCCCTGAAGACAGCTCTCTGATTCCCTTCCTTTCTTCTGACTGCGTGTCCCCACAGAGCGCCCGTAAGCTGGAAAGCAATGACTACCTGATTAAGACAGACTTTTCACAATGTGGACACGCAAGTATCCAATGGAGCAGACAAAACCAAAACAGCAACCACGTGGTTTCAAAGAAATGTCCTTAGAATTTGCAATGTAATTGTGTAGAATGCCCCGTAGAGGAGAAAACTTTAAAGTTAACGTTCAAATTTTTTAGTTCCACAGGCATGGAAAGTCTGAAGACTGGCACTTTGTCAGAAAGGATTTATTAAGGGCATCCTCACTTGCCCAGATCTCTTTAATGCTCTAAGTCAAGTTCACGGGAACAAGAGGAAACTTTTCCTTAAACAGCAACTCACAGAGACAAAAGCAACATCATGTCTGTAAATTCTATGCCCGAAGCCTCAAGCTTTTACTCCCTGGGATGGAATTTGTGATTAAGATGCTTTTCTAGAAGTAGGAGATCCGGAGACTGGTGATAGAATTGCCAGGTCTTCATTAAGATACATGTTGTAGAGGGATTTTAGTCTCCTGGATGGAGGAAGCTCATTGGGTCGTTTTCCTATTATGTGTAGATGGAATGTACTTTGTTTTCCTCTGACAAATGATGTGATGTCTCCTTTCAATTTTTTTGTTAATGTCTTCTGCTACACTTGCCATCAACAGGTAAAAAGTTAAATCAATATTATCTGTACTTTTTTAAAAAAGATTTTTATTTATTTATTTGACAGAGAGATCACAAGCAGGCAGAGAGGCAGGCAGAGAGAGAGGAGGAAGCAGGCTCCCTGCTGAGCAGAGAGCCTGATGCAGGGCTCGATCCCAGGACCCTGGGATCATGACCCAAGCCGAAGGCAGAGGCTTTAACCCACTGAGCCACCCAGGCGCCCCTATTATCTGTACTTTTAACAGACACAAATATGTGGCTCAATCTATTTTCCTTTAATGTCGGTATATGTTTGGGGCATTCATCTGTTTGGAGGACTTACGTGTATAATGACGTGTGATATCCATGTAAAATGACATCTAATATGACGAAAGATATCCTGGTGAAAGATGAAGGTGGAATTTTGAAATTGTCCGAAGTTCTAATTGAGTTCTCTGGACATGAGGTCTTGGCATTTCTTTCATGGACCAAAATGCAGGTTGCAGACATTCAGACAAAGACAGAAATCTCTGTTTTTTCATGTGAGGTAAACCAGATCTCGTGTTAGAAAAATAAGTCTGACATACTGATTTTATTTTCCTAATTGGTTCTTTGGAAGGCAGGCTGGCTGCTTTACTCCTGGTTCCCATAAAAGGTCAGCTCAGTTGTTGGTTATTTATATTTGGGATTATTTATAGTGAGACCTTGATGGTTGTAAATGCCTACTTAAAATTTATAACTACCTGCTTTCTACTACCTTCGCTGTCACTGGTCGCACTGCAAGACCCAGGGGGACTCAAACATTGATTTCTTTAAGCTTTAGGAAACGACACTTATGAGCTTAGTCTCATTTGACATTGATCTGTAAAAGTAATATTTCTCAACTAAGAATTGTCAAAAATATAGGGTGTTCTGGTTATAAGCCAGCTTTCAATTTCATAAGCTATTTTATTCTGAAAACACTAGTGTTTGAGGTGAAAAATGGTACAAATAGAACAAAAGAAAGGCAAAAGTTGTCGCTTGATGAATTAAACATACATAATTTATCTCACCCCTGACTTAGTAACTGTAGGCTTGAATAATTTCCGGAAGTATTCAAAATGAAAACAAGATCAACACCAGGTCTCTTTGGCAACAGGGACACCAAGAAAGGACAAGGGGTGGGGCTGGGGACCCAGAGGGAGGAGTTACTGCCCATGTCCAGAGGAGAGGCAGCATCCAACATCTGGGCCTCGACTTCCTGAGGTGAAATTGTAGCCAAGATGCCCTTGGGTTCTTCTTGCCTCAATGTTGAGGTAAATTATTGCTATTTTAGTTTCAGCCTTTTTTATTGCTGAAATTTTAATGATATTCTTTGGTTCCTCCAGTTTCGGGTTTTCCTTTATAGAGTAAATACGCTGGAAAGCTGGATTTCCAAGTAGTTAGTTTCATCTGACTGGTCAGTCCATTCAGTATCAGAAATTGCCTCTGATGCTCTATTGGACTAAACATTGTGATTAATTATGTCAATTATCCACTTCACATTCTTCACCCAGTCATTGCCTTTCTTCTTCCTACCAGAGAAAAATGTACAAGAGAAATCAGCTTTTCTACACTTCAGATCATTTGTTCAGTTGGATTAATGGGCATGTGGGAGAATGGTGGTAACAAATTCATATCTTTCTCTCTATATATTTTCACATAGACTTTTGGGGATATGTTTTATTTCTCTCACACAAAGTTGATAATTACTTAACATAAATTGGGTCTAAGAATAAATTCACTTCCTCATGTATGTCTTACATGCTGCCCCAATATATCTCTCTTACTAATATCCTGCCCTACAAGCTATAATTTTTCTTTATAGCATATACCATGATGATAAGCAATTTCACGCTTATGTATTAAGCAGAGTTCTTTAGTTATTAAAAGCCAGAAACACAACTTAAACAGTTAAATAAAAAGAGGACCTTTTAAATTTTTTTATTAGTTTCTGAGGTAAAGGTCAGTGATTCATCAGTTGCATATAACACCCAGTGCTCATTACATCATCTGCCCTCCTTAATGCCTCTCCCCCAGTTACCCCATTCCTTACCTGCCTCCCCTCCAGCAACCCTCAGTTTGTTTCCTAGAATTAAGAGTCTCTTATGGTTTGTTTCCAAAGAAAAAAAGAAAGAAAAGAAAAAAAAGAAGGCTTAACGGTGATTCATATCCACTATCAAGTCCATGGATAATAATAGTTTGAAAGGTTACATCCAGGGGTTCAAATGCCCAAATAAAACACACACACACACACACACACACACACACACACACACACACACACACTGTTTCCAGAACTCATTTCTCCATCTCCTATTTCCCTAAATACTTAAGCTCCTTCTCTCCCCCTGAAGATAAACTTTCTTTAAAAATTAGGACTTCCCTTGTTCCCTTCCAGAATCTCCCCCCACTACTCTAAGCTCCTGCATGTGGTGGAACTCCTTAGTGACCAGGTGCAAGATCAGCACTACCCAGATAGAGAGTCAAGCCCATGCTTGTGCCCCATACGACCCAGGAACCGTCAAAGGAGCAACTTCCTTAAGGGAGGGGACGGAGGGAGGTGAGGAGAGCAGGAGCAGAGGGTAGAGATGATGTCTGTGAGGGAAGAAGCCCAGATGTCCATGCCAGAGGGGGCAGCAAGGGGGCAAGGTCAGTTCTGTATGTGACTCCCTGGCCCCACCCCGGACAGAGTGCAAGCGGGGTAGACACATGTGGCTTGAATTGTTGCCATGTTTTAGGCATGTCTCAGCCACGCGGGAGCCGGATGCTACTTGCTCTCCTTCTCCCTTTGCAACTTTCACCAACTTTGACTAATATTTTCCATTCGCATCTTACAACCAAAAACATACAGGAATATCTATTCCATCATGGCCAAATATCTCAGGCTGCCTTCAGTTTTCCGCCTCCGCACTTGCCAAGTTAGGAGGAGCAATGAGAGAAATCTGAAATGAAAGATAAATATTTCATGTGTTAAGGAAATAGTTTTAATCTTTTCTAATGGATTCACATGTGGTCCACAGCCCCCCAGACTATCTTTTCTAACCGCAGACCTTCTCATAGTCTCCCTTCTCTCCCTCCTACTCGTCTTTAGAGACCCCGCTGAAAATGCATGGGGTCTGTGGAGTCATCTGGAATGTCACACAGCTGTCTACCCTTCCGTGTGGTTTCCAGCCTACTTTCTCAGTAGACTGGTTCCTTGCACTCTACTGTATGTACCTGCATCTAACATCTGCACATTTCTGTATTACCTTTCAGCGTAATGTCCTTGTTTTATTCAGATATCGTGCCAGACCAAGGGAAGGCAAAGACAAACAAGGAGTGATCTCCACCCAGGAGATGCACAGACACTGCAAGGGAACAACATACCTGTGCTCTTTTCGCCCTTGGCTTGCAAGTTTGAGACTGACACTTAAGAAATCCAAAATTATTAGGGATCCCTAATTATAGTACAGCATTACTATTTACTTATTTCGTATTTTTTCCATGGATAGCTACTTCCAGTGAAATCTTTGGGCTCCCAAATACAGCGATCTAAGATAACATAAGAAAATAATGAATCTGTTAAATCATCATTTTAGTATATGCGCTGCCGAAGCAAGCACTTAAATCACCATTTTAGAAGGTGCGTGTATCCTCACACTCTTACCACCGCACCCAAGATCTATTATTACTAGCTTTGCCAACAGAGTCCCATCTGCAGATTTCCCTTTCCAATCAGCTCTACAGAGTGGTCGCTGGATTAATACTAGCATTCAGCTGTTGGCACACTACTCCTCTGTTTAGACAACTTGCATAGGATTGCTCCTGCTTTCTAGAGTGCTCTCTCTGCTCCTGTGTCCACCCCCCACAGCAGCCACTCATCTGGCTGTCTCTCCTCTGGGTTTCCATGGCCTGAATCATTTCCTAGAAGGGCTCTTCTCGACATTACATATATTCTCACATGCTTTCTTTACCCATCGGTGTCACATTTCCTTAACCTAAACTGAACTCATGATGAAGGTGAAAACCGTGATTCTTTTTCTCTTCGTTCCCCAAATCTAGTATGTTTCCTTCCATAGATAATGCGTTTAGAGAATGTCTGCACAAGAGTTAACAAGAATATAATACATTTAGGAGTTATTTAAGCACAGTTAAAACATTAAAATACTCTGCAACCCCAGTATATTTTATTATAATTCATACATGTATATTTAGTCTTGACTCACAAGATGATAAGGCTTAAAACATAGGAGTTCTGCTCTGTGCAGAATGCCAACATGTGAATTTAATCATTGAAATCCAGCTAAATTAAAAAAAAAAAGAAAGAAAGAAATCCAGCTAAATTGCTTAACTGATTTCAACTAGTAGTACAAAGAATAACAGTATAAAAGATAGCAAATTGTAACATTGGAATTTAAACCAGAGATAGGAGTTTCTTCTAAAATCATCTAACTGAACATCTTATATTAAAAAAGAAAACCTATGGATTATCCTTACTTTTACTTTACAATATATACCATCTGAGAAATAACTCATGAGAAAGTATATTGTGTATTACTTGTTACTAGGTTTACCGGTGAAGCACAAAAATACAGTCATAAATACCTTATTGAACAAAGTCTCCTCATATTTGGGCTCATCCTCTGTGTTGACAGAATAGTAGTTAAGACATTAGAAGTTTGACAAATCTGGCTTTAAAATTCTGGGTCTACACTCTATGAAATACATGTAAAACTTTCAAAAGTTCACGTAATCTCTGATCTTCTGATCCTCAGTTTCTTTGTATGTAATACTGGTCTAATAATCTCTTATCTGGTAAGGTTATAATGGAAGAGACAAAATAGTATACAGGAAGTATTTATCACAGTACCTCATAACATTTTAAGCCATGAAAAATGGTAGGTATTATCCTTCTAGGTATTTTGAAATTCCAAATATTCTCCACATTACTTGTCTCTAGTGGAAAGAAGCTGCTACACTGTCTAATTCACCTTAATGATAATTGTGTTAGGTCATATTAGCTGAATCTAAAAGGAGACTAACTGACAGCATTTTAGAATTACTGGCAGACGTGATAATCATAATCACTTGACAGTTTTCATGACTAAAAGAAGACTAGTTAAATCAGTGTCAGTCAGAACTGTGACTATTCAACAATTTATTTGAAAGAATCTGATAATAGTTCTTCATTAATATTATTATTGATAAATTCCCATTAATATTTTAGCATTTCCATTTAATAATTAATTATAAAATATGGTGCTTTATTCACATGATTGTGTTGCATATTAATTGTAACATCAGTGATAACTCATTTAATCATAACAGAAGATACTTTCTAATATCTAAGAATTAACATTCCCTATAGAAAATTATATTTCAATGCATGTACATAATTTTGTGATGAAAGGATGATAGGCTGATCAATAAAATATTTCCAAGCAATTAAATAGATCACATAATGACACATTCTGCAGGGGAAGTGCAAAGAAAGAGAAAGAGTAAAATTTCTGAACACTGAAAAAAAAGCATATTCATATTTTTAAAATTGATGACAGGTATTGAATTATTATGCCTTTTAGATTCCATTAATTCATGTGAAAAATGCAATAGTTTTTCTCTAAGGACAGTATTTAATGTTTTAATCGTATTCTTTGTAAATATCTAAAATATATACTTAAATAAAATTTGATTTAAAATCAGCCAAAGAAGTACATAGTTATACAAAATAATTTTCTGTGGTTTAGAGCAAAGACATTTGAAGCCACAGTTTCACAAGAGCCCATGCAATAAAATAGTGAAGGATGAGGCCTGAGATCTGCTAATATTTTGACCAAAAAAGACACAATCAGTGAATTGATTAGAGTCAGATGTTATTAAACAATCAGAACAGAGACTATATTTTAATGGTTGAGAAGTAAATATATGGAGGTTGAGCATGTAAGGACTCCACAAATTTAGACTACTCATTTTATACATAAAACATTTGAAATCATAGAAAATTATGTTCTTTCTTAGAAAGGAAATTATCTAATTTAAATAGACTTTAATCCCTTTAATTAGTTAAAGGATATCAACATCAAAGAGACATATGTAAGGTCTCTTTATTGTTAAAAGAATGGAGTCAGTTGGGGCACCAGGGTGGCTTAGTGGGTTAAGCCTCTGCCTTGGCTCAGGTCATGATCTCAGGGTCCTGGGGTCGAGCCCCACATCAGGATCTCTGCTCAGCAGGGACCTGCTTCCCCCTCTCTTTCTGCCCGGCTCTCTATCTACTTGTGATCTCTCTCTCTCTCTGTGTGTCAAATAAGTAAATAAAATCTTTAAAAAAAAATGGAGTCGGGGGAATTCTGAAAATTGATTAGACTTCCATGAAGTTGATGATTTGATGTTTTTGTTTAATTATACAAACAGACTTAACATGATATAAATGAACTAGGTTTATATTCTATTTGAAAAGCATTCTGCAGAGTGGAAAGCCAGAAATCAACAATCTTAAACCTAGAGATAGAGGAGAAGCGTTTTCTGACCAAAGCAGTTTAGAGAGAACATTAAGAATGTTCTCCTTTAGGGAACACCAGAGAATAGGTATTTTAATAGTTACTCTCTTTCTATTTCATCTCTCTCTCTCCTTTTCTTCTATTTTTGTTCCTTTTAATTGAAACAGTTCTCTCCTTGGGATACTATGTAATCTTTACCTAAAAGCAAAATAAATAATGAATAACTTGTATGTTAAAAAAAATCTGATGTGATGGATAAAACAGTACCACAGGCAATCCGTGTGGAATTGTAACTGTTCAGTATCTTGACCAGTAGTAGAGCCTACACAGGTGGTACTGCTAGACAGGACACACACACACACACACGTCAAACAGGTGATAGCTGAATAGCATCAATGGATTGAATCAACATCAGTATTCTGGTTGTGATAGTATACTAAAACTTTACAAAAGGTTAACATTGCGAGACACCGGGTTAACTTTACCAGGTATCTCTTTGTATTTCTTAGAAGAAAGAATTTCATAGAAGAAAAGAATCTGATATGCCGCACATTTGTATGAATATGTCAAAATCACATTGTATGTATGATTTTCATGTTTTTCTCTATACTGTTTATAACTTGTTTTTTCTTTTTAATAAATTAACAATTATCATCAAATGGATGGGTTGGGTTTTAGGTGAATAAGGATCCCCTCTGATGTTAGCCACCGTGGAATATGAACAGCCATTACGAACAGCCTACCTGTAAACAGTCCTGCTTGTGTATGAATTTATTCTTAATTTTGGACATTTATAATTTATTCATATACCTACAGACAAAGAGTTGTGCATGACCTAAAGAAGGTAGATGAATAAAATGCACATGTGGTTCCCAGTTCCTCATATAAGAAGCTTAGATATTTACTCTGTCCTAACAAGTAGAAAGCTGAAAGGACCAAAAAAATCAACAGTTCTTGGATTTTAAGACAGGGGAGGACACAGGCCAAATCCTTACCCCAAAGATGGAGAGACAGACAAATGCATTCATTTCATACACTACCATAATTTTGGTTCTAATAAAATAGACTATAATTAAATGTAATGTAGAATGCTGTGATATGGTATGATAGAATATATAACTTCATTTGTTTTTCTATGTCTTTTTAAAAAATGTTTTATTTATCTATTTATTTGACAGACAGAGATCACAAGTAGGCAGGGAGGCAGGCAGAGAGAGAGGAGGAAGCAGGCTCCCTGCTTCCTGAGCAGAAAGCCCGATGCGGAACATGATCCCAGCACCCCGGGACCATGACCTGAGCCGAAGGCAGAGGGCTTTAACCCACTGAGCCACCCAGGAGCCCCTTTCTATGTCTTTCTTTATTCGATAACCTATATTGAAGGCAATTTCTGCATCTTATTCACTTACATCATCAGGTCCTTCTATAGTTTTTGAGTCTTAGCAGTTTCAACAATTGATATTTTACATTGACCTTATATCCTGCAAACCTGCTTAACTCACTTACTAGTTCTATTAGTATTTTGTTAGCCATTTGTGTTTTTCTATGTAAGCAATCTAGGTGTTTGAAATGGATATCCTTCTTTTTCTCTTTTTATGTCTATTTTTTTTTCTCATCTTATTGCACTAGCTAAGCTTTGTGCAGTGGCAGTATCGTAGCCAATGAGGTTTATCCGAGGCGCGATTATTGCTAATTATTGCACTAGCTAGGATCTACTCTACGAAGCTGAATAGAAACAGTGATACTGGACATCTTTGGCTTTTCTTCAACATAGGGAGGAAACATCTAGTTTTTCATCATTAGCACGCAAACTCAGTTTTGTTTAAGATATTCGTTTTCAGATTGACAATGTTCTTTCTTATTCGTGGTTTGCTGTAAGTTTTATATCATGAAAAGATGTTAGATTTTGTCAAAAGCTTTTCCTGCAATCACTAAGATGATCATATTTTTTTTCTTTAGTTTGTTGATAACGGTACATTACATTGAATGATTTTCCAACTTTCAATCAGTCTCTAAAATGGCAGGTAAAACCACATTTGGTTGATTTTATATATTCCTGAACTTGTTTTACTAATATTCTGTTGAAGTTGTTTACATCTGTGTTCATAAGGGGCACTGATCTATAGTTTGCTTTTACTGTAATATTTATATTAGGTTTTGGTGTTAGTTTGATGGTGGACTCATAAAAATAAGCAAGTTCTTTATTTGAGGATGGATTGTGTAGGGTTGATATCATTTCTTCATTAAATATTTGTTGGGATTCATCAGCAAGCCGTCTGAATGTGGTGTTTTTCTTTTGCTATGACAAAGAATGTAAAATGGGATTCAATTTCTCTAATGCATGAAGGTTATTCATCCTGTTACTTTTTGAAAAAGCTTTGACAATTTACTTCCCTAACCAGTTGTCTAGTGAATTTAATTGGTCAACGTTAAGGGCATAGAGTTGTTTCTAATGTTCCATTAATAGCATTTTAGTGTCTGTATGGTTTATAGCTATGTTCCCTTCTTCTTCCTTGATATTGGTAATTTATATCTTCTCTGATTTTTGTTTCTTCTTTTTCTTTCTTTATTTTGTTTGTTTTGTTTTTTTATTTTGGTCAATCTAACTGAAGTTCTATAAATTTCACTGAGATTTTCAAAGAACCATGTTTGTGACTGGTTAGTTTTCTCTGTTGGGTTTCTGTTTTCAGTCTCTTTTGTTCTACTCTTATCTTTTTATTTTTTCCTTCCTGCTGCTAGCTTTGCATTTAGTGTACCATTATTTTACCACAGATCATTTTTTAGACATGAGTAGATTTCTGATACAGACACTTATTAAGTCTGTACATTTCTCTTTAAGCATTACCTGAGATCCATCTTATAAATATTGATATCTGACATTTTAGAAAATTTCATTCAATTGTACATGTTTTTCAGTATATCTTTTGGGTTTCTCTTTGACCCATTGTTTATTTGAAAGTCTGTCTCCTAATATCTAAATAGTTGGGTTGTTCATCTTTCTGCTATTGAATGCTGTTTAATCATATTCCTGTAAATCACTTCTGTGTGGCTTCAGTGCATTGAACTTGTTATTTCCTCTTTTATTACTGAGAATAGGGTCTGTCCTGGTGCACTAACAAGTGAGTATTTTTCTCTAGCTAAATAGCATCACACAGATGCTGAGGGGATCAAGTCATAGTGATGATGATCATTTCTTTTCTGCCTTCGTGGTATCCTCAGTATTGGTCTGTTGATTCTGTGCAAAAGCAAAATATAAGTCTTGAAATCTCCTACTAGGTGTTGACTTGTCTATTTCTCCTTTCACTTCCAATGTTGTTGTTTCAAATATATTGAGCCTCTATTCTTAGAGGCATGGCCATTCAGCATTATTATGCTTTCTTGGTGAATTGATCCTTTTATCATTACATAGTACCACTGTTGTAAGGCAATAATCTTAGCTACTCTTCCTCCAAAGGCTAAAACTCTTTTTTCGTAGGCAGCATAGAAGAATATAATCGATGTGGGTCACAAACTTAGGTTCTGCTCCCCAGGTGCATGCCACAGGGATGGCTTTCTCAGATAGCTACCCAGCCTTCACACTCTCACGAACACTCAGTGATACCACATCCTGCATGGCAATTGGAAGTCTTCATTTAGCTTATTTTGAAATTTTATTCACAGAATATTTAACTCACAGTCCAGTTTTATCCAATTTTACACATGGGCAATGCGAAAAAGTTTATAAATTGCCCCAAATCACATTGATAGGCTAGTGAGAGAACTATATTGTTCCCTTAGTTTTTATTTCACTTTTCGTTCACTAATTAGGAACAAAGGCATGTTTATATTAGGGAATTAGGTACATTAACACTGTTTAAATATTTCTTAAGATCAGTAAATCAGTGGAAGATCATTTATACATAGTTTTTCTTCTGCATGTATTTTATAGTTGTGTAAAGGCTTTGATAAACAAACATGTTTCTTCAAAAACCAAGTAGCATGTTGCTAGGAAAATGAAAATGACAGTGGAATGTTAATGCACAGTTCCTACTTCATTTTCTTGCAGGGTAAAATTTAACTCCATTATTTTCAAACGGCTCTTGTAGTGTCATATAATTGCAATATTTGGGAGGGATTATTTTATAAAATGGACTAAAATACTAGGAAAATTATTGAAATGTGCACAAGCGAAAAGAAAGCCTATGTTTAGGAAATTGGAAGCATTCGAGCAAAGCTGCACAGAGCAGATAGAACTTAGGGACAGTGGGAATTGAGGCTGGATGTGAACGTGGAGGCTCAGCGACGTGAGGGAAAAGCAGCCAGCGTCGTGGCCTGAGGCTGAAATTTTACCCCCACCCCAGTGAGCAGCCAGTTATGGTTTTCAAAGGGAGACAGCAATGATTAGTTTTCATTGGTTACACAATTTTGAGTTACCGATGACAAACTTAATTTCAAATAGTCAAGTAAAATATCTTAAAATCCCACTGTCAACCAGAAGAACTTACTTAAAATCAAAGGTTTTAATTGAATTTTTAGACCGTCAGTGACATGAATGTTACAGAACATTTGAAACCGAAGTTTTAAAATGTACCAACAATTTTTATAGAAAACGATGGGGAGAATTAAAGGTGAGTGTAAGGATAAGGATGATGACTCAGCCCCTGTAGGAGAGCTACACAATATGACTTCAGTATTTGGTACCTCTATAGCTGAATATGCTTACTGTATGGTCTTAGTTACATAGTACTTAGTACACCAACGACCATAGAAAAATCACTGAATCATACAATAAGTTGTGTTGGTTGTCATGACGTGCTTGTAGACTCTAGATTTCTACATTAAACTTCCTCTTTCTGAAGAGCAGAGATAATAACCAGGAATTTTTATTTCTTCCCTAGAATACGAGAAAAGGAGGACATTGATAAATCATGGAGTCCTTCTGATTATTCAAAATGGCAACTGCAAGAATGTAGATCTCTTCCTAGACTTTTTTCAGAGTGGGATGACGTGGGTTAAGGAAGGCTCACATCTCTATGTACATGAGTAAAATATAAAGTTTAGTAAATTCAGAATTAGTAACATTTTCAAATGTATACCTTTTTTGGTAAGTAGTAGTAGAACTCTAAGAAGGTTTGATAATATCTTTCACTACTCCTCAGTTCATAGACCTTTAGAATAGGGGAGGATTTCATGATGCACATACTTTAAGATTTGGAAACAAAAGGCAGTTTAGGGCAAAGGGCTATTTCAGAGATGACAGTTTAAGAACTGGTCCTGGGCTCTTCCCGCAATACCTAAGCCTTGTCCCCACACTCCTCTATCCAAAGATAGGTGTATCCAAAGATAGGTTTGTCTTTGTTCCTTTTTTATTGAAGTATAATATATAAACTGTAAAGTGCATAAGCTGTGTTGCTATTGATGTATATAATAGACATACCTCTTTTTTATTGCAGTTAGCTTCATTGTACTTCTCGGGTTTACATTTTTTACAAACTGAAAGTTTGTGCCACCCCTGTGTCAAGCCAGGTCTGTTAGCACCATTTTTCTGACAGCATTTGCTCACTTGGGACTCTCTGTGTCACTTTTGATAAATCTTGTGATATTTCACACTTTTTCACTGTTACTGTAGTGGTTATTTCTGATCAAAGATCTTTTATAATACTATTGTAATTGTTTTGGAGTGGGCTTGAACAGTACCTATGTAACATAGCAAATGTAATCAATATGTGTGTGTTCTGATTGCTACACCAACTGGCCTTCCCCAATTCTCTCCCTCTCCTTGGGGCTCACCATTCCCTGAGACACAACAGCACTGGCATTAGGCCAGTGAATACCCTACAATGGTCTCTAAATGTTCCAGGGAAAGGTAAAGTCACATATCTCACACTTTTAATCAAGAGTTAGATGTGATTAAACTTAATGTGGAAGGCTTATCCAAAGCCAAGATAGGCTGGAAGCTACGCCCTCGGGCCAAATCATTAGCCAAGTCATGAATGCAAAGAAAAACCTCTTGAAGGAAATTATAAGTGCCATTGAACACAAATGCTAAAGCTAAACAGCCTTATTGCTGATATCCAGAAAGTGTCAGTGGTCTGGATAGAAGATCAAACCAACCACACCATCCCTAAAGTCAAACCCTAACCCAGAGCAAGGCCCCGACTATCCTGTGAAGACTGAGAGTGGGAAGCTACAGAAGGAAAGTCTGAGGCCAGCAGAGGTTGGTTCATGACATGGGCAGAACGAAGCTGTGGCCATAACATCAAGGTGCCAGGAGAGGCCGCAGGTGCTGATGGAAAAGCTGTAGCAAGCTCTCCCGAAGGTCCAGCTGAGATACGTCAGGAAGGCGGCTACACCGAACAACACATTTTCTGTGTAGATGAAATAGCTTTCTACTGAAGAAGATGCCATCTGGGACTGTCATAGCTGGAGAGGAGAAGTCAGTGCCTGGCTTCTAGGCCTTAAGGGACAGGCTGGCTCTCTTGTTAGGGCCAGTGCAGCTGGTGACTTAAGGGTGAAGTCGGTGATCATTTACCAGTCCAAACATCCTAGGGCCCCTAAGAATCAGGCTAAATCTCTGCTGCCTGGGTCTAGAAATGGAACAATGGAGCCTGGTTTACTGAATATTTTGAGCCAGACTTTGAGACCCACTGCTCAGAAATAATGATTCCTTTCAAATATGACAGCTCATTGATGATGTATCTGGACACCCAAGAGCTCCAGTGAAGATGTACAATGAGATCAGTGTTTTCACACTTGCTAACATAGCAAGCAACAAAGGATTGAGAACATCATAGAAACTTAGTTGATAAAGCAGCAGCTGGGTTTGAGAGGATGGACCCTAATTTTGAGAGAATTCTACTGTGGGTAAAATGCTATCAAACAGCATCACATGCTACAGAGAAACTGCTCATGAAAGAGGAGTTAGTCGATGCAGCAAACTTCACTGTTGCCTTCTTCTAAGAACCTGCCACAGCCACCCCAGCCTTCAGCAGCCACGACCGTGGTCATTAGACCACCAGCAAAAAGACTGACTTGCTTATATTTCAGATGATGGTGAGCACTGTTCAGCCATAATGTGTTTTTAAGTAATACGTATGTTGGGTTTTTTAGCCATAATCCTATTGTACACTTAATAAAGTACCACAGAGTGTAAACATACCTTTTACATGCACAGGGACACCAAAAAATTCCTTTCTTGCAGTTTATTGTGATACTCCCTTTATTGCATGGTTTGGAACCCCCTGACTTACCTTTGAAGCAAGACCTGTGTTCCTATGGCAATTCATATATATCTGTTATATCTTCATTCAGACTGCCTTTTGGTTGATTTGATATATTAATTTAATGATTTCCAGTTTATTGTTATTGTTGATGGATTGGGGTTTTTGTGTCCTGATCAAGATATTTTCGCTACCAAAATGTCACAAAGACATTCTTTTATGTTTTCCTATAGAAATGTTATTTCTTCTTTCATATCTAGGTAACGATCTTAAACAGTTTTTCTGTAGTTAGGGTAACTGTTACATTTTTTATGATTATGTTGTGTTCTTTTCATAATGATACACACACATTTATATAAAGTTCAGAAGTGGCACAGGTACTCTATGGCCTCAGAAGTCAGGATCATGTTTGCCCTTGGGCAGAGGGACGGTGGTTGGCAGGGTATAGATTCATTGAACTGTACCATTTTAATTTTTGTACTTTTCCATAATTTATCTTTTAGTGAAAACTTACATAAAGTAAGAAAGTATACACTTAAGAAAATATCAACCAAATGCAATGTGTGGAACCTGTTTGTACCCTGATTCACACAAAGCTCTAAGTAAAATCGAATCTGTGGGATGATTATGGAAATTTGAACACTGACTTGTTGATAGATAATCCTAAGAATTATTGTGATTTATGTCATGATAATGCCATTGTGATTATTATTTTTTATCTTTTATTTTTTATGTAAATTTTAAATTTTTATTTTAATTCCAGTTAGTTAACATACGGTGTGATATTAGTTTTTGGTGCACAATACAGTGATTCAGCACTTCCATACATCACCCCCTGCTCATCACAGCAAGTGTCCTCCTTCATCCCCATCACCTATTTAATCCATCTCCCACCCATCTCCCCTCTGGGGATCAGCAGTATGTTCTGTAGACTTAAGAGTCTGTTTCTTGATTTCTCCCTCTCTCTCTTTTTTCCCTTTGTTCATTTGTTTTGTTTCTTAAATTCTATATATGAGTGAAATCATATGTTTATTATCTTTCTTTGACTTAGTTTGCTTAGCCTAATACACTCTAACTCCATCCATGTCATTGCAAATAGCAAGATTTTATTCTTTTTGATAGCTGAATAATATTCCATATTATATATACACTATCTCTTTGTCCATTCATCAGTCAATGAACACTTAGACTGTTTCCATAGTTTGGCTATTATAAATAATTCTGCTATAAATACAGGGATCCATGTATCCCTTCAAATTCGTGTTCTTGTATTTTTTTGGTAAATATCCATTAGTGCAATAACTAGAGCCTAGGGCAGTTCTATTTTTAATTTTTGAGGAACCTCCATACCGTTTTCCACAGTGGCTATACCAGTTTGCACCCACCAACAGTGTACGAGGGTTCCCCTTTCTCCACATCCTCCCCAACACCTGTTGTATTTTGTTGATTTTAGCTATTCTGATAGGTGTGAGATGATAGCTCATTGTAGTTTTGATTTCCATTTTCTGATACTGAGTGACATTGAGCATCTTTGGATGTGTCTGTTCCCATCTGTATTGTAAGTCTTCTTTTGGAGAAATATCTGTTCATATCTTCTGCCCATTTTTAATTCTATTATTTGTTTTTTGAGTGTTGATTTGTATCATTTTTTTATATTTTTTATTTTATTTTATTTTTTAAAGACTTTATTTATTTATTTGAGAGAGAGACAGTGAGAGAGAACATGATAGGGGAGAAGGTCAGAGGGAGAAGCAGACTCCCAGTGGAGCTGGGAGCCCAATGTGGGACTTGATCCTGAGATTCCGGGATCGTGACCTGGGTAGAAGGCAGTAGCCCAACCAACTGAGCCATCCAGGTGCCCCAGTTTTTTACATATTTTAGATACTTTATCAGATATGTTATATCTGATATAACTAGTACACTATAACCAGTATCAGATACTAGCCCTTTATCAGATATGTCATTTGCAAATACCCTCTCCCATTCAGTAAGTTGTCTTTTAGTTTTGCTGATCATTTCCTTCGCTGTGCAGAAGCTTTTTCTTTTGATGAAATCCCAATAGTTTATTTTTGATGTTGTTTCCCCGGCTTCAGGAGACATATCTAGTAAGAAGTTGTTATGGCTAATGTCAAAGAAGTTACTGCCTGTCTTCTCTTCTAGGATTTTTATGGTTTGCTGTCTCACATTTAGGTCTTTAATCAATTCTGAATTATTTTTGTCTGTGTGAAAGTAAGTGGTCCAGTTTATTCTTTTTCATGTTTTTATCCTGTTTTTCCAATACCATTTTCCCATTGCATATTCTTGCCTCTTTGTTAAAGATTAATTGACCATGTGACTGTGGGTTTATTTCTGGATTTTCTATTATGTTCTATTGATCTATGTGTTTGTTTCTATGCCAGTACCATATTGTTTGATCACTGCAGCTTTGTAATGTAACTTGAAGTCCAGAATTGTGATGCCTCCAGGTTTAGTTTTCTTTCTCAAAACTGATTTGGCTATTTGTGTTCTGTTGCAGTTCCATACAAATATTAGGATTGTCTGTTCTCACTCTAAAAGAAATGCTGTTGGTATTTTGATAGAGATTGCTTTAAATGTCTAGATTGCTTTGGGTAGTATAGACATTTTAAGAATATTTGTTCTAATCCATGAGCATGGAATATTTTTCCATTTGTTTGTGTCCTCTTCAGTTTCTTTCATCAGTGCTCTAAGTTTTCAGAGTGTAGGTCTTTTACCTCTTTGGTTAGGTTTATTCCTAGGTATTTTATTCTGTTTGGTACAATTGTAAATGGGATTATTTTCTAATTTCTCTTTCTGTTGCTTCATTATTCATGTAGAGAAATACAACAAATTTCTGCATGTTTTGTATCCTTTGACTTTACTGAATTCATTTGTAATTTCTAGAATTTTTTTGATGGGGTCTTTCAGGTTTTCCATATATAATATCATGGCATCTGCAAATAGTGAGAGTTTTTCTTCTAATTTGGATTCCTTTTATTTCTTTTTGTTGTCTGATTGCAAAGGATTGCATAGGACTTCCAGTAGTATGTTGAATAAAAGTGGTGAGAGTGGACATCCTCATCTGGTTCCTGACCTTAGGGGAAAGCTCTCAGTTTTTCCCTTTAAGTATGATGTTTGCTGTGGGGTTTTCATACATGGCATTCATCATATTGAGGAACGTTCTCTCTAAGCCTACTCTATTGATGTTTTTATCATAAATAGATTTTGTACTTCATCAAATGTTTTATCTGTGTCTATTAAAATGATCAGACAGTTCTTATACTTCTCTTTTGATGTGATATATCATGCTGATGAATTTGCAAATATTGAACGATTCCTGCATACCAAGAATGAATCTCAATTGACTGTGGTGAATGATTTTTTTAAATATATTGTTTGATTCAGTTTGCTTGTATTTTGTTGGGGTTTTTGTATCTATGTTCATTAGAAACATTGGCCTACAGTTCTCTTTTTTAGTGGTATCTTTATCTGGTTTGGGTATCTGAGAACACTGACCTCATAGAATGAATTGGAAGTTTTTCTTCCTTTTCTATTTTTTGGAATAGTTTGACAATTTTGAGAATACTAGGTCTTAACTCTTCTATAAAAGTTTGGCAGAATTTGCTTTTGAAGCTGTTTGGTCCTGGACTTTGTTTGTTGGCAGTTTGGTTACTGACTCAGACTCCTTGCTGATAGTCTGACTGTTCAAATTTTCCATTTCCTCCATGCTTTCAGTTTTGGCAGGTTATATGCTTCTAGGAATTTGTACATTTCTTCTAGGTTGTCTAATTTGTTAGCATATAGTTTTTCATAATATTCTCTTACGAATATTTATATTTCTGTGGTGTTGGTTGTTAACTGCTCCTCTTTCAATTGTGATTTTGTTTGAGTCCTTTCACTCTCTCTTTTCTTTTTCTTTTTTAAAAATAATTTCTTTTTTTCTTTCTTTCTTTCTTTTTTTCTAGGAGTCTCGGTAGAAGTTTATCAATTTTGTTGATCTTTTCAAAGAACCAGGTTCTTGTTTCATGTATCTGTTCTATTGTTTCTTAGATTCTATATCATTTAGTTCTGCTCAAATGTCTATTATTTCCTTCCTTCTGCTGGTTTTGAGTTTTATTTGTTGTCCTTGTTCTAGCTCCTTTAGGTATAAGTTTAAGTTGTTTATTGGAGATTTTTCTTACTTCTTCATGTAGGCCTGTATTGCTATAAATAGCCCTTGGAGAATTGCTTTTGCTGCAGTCAAGAAGTTTTGGACCAACATGTTTTTATTTCCATTTGTTTCCATCTACTTTTTATTTCTTCTTTGATTTTTTGGTTTACCCATTCATTGTGTAGTAGCATATTATTTAACCCCCATGGATTTGTGGTTTTCCGAGATTTTTTCTTGTGGTTGATTTCCAGTTTCTTAGTGTTGTGGCCAGAAAGGATGTATGGTATGAGTTTAAACTTTCTGAATTTGTTAAGGCCTCTTGTTTTGTGGCTTAATATGTGATCTATTCTGGAAAATGTTCTCTGCACTTGAAAAGAATGTGTATGCTGGTATTTTAGGATGGAATGTTCTGAATATATCTGTTGAATCCATCTGGTCCAGTGTGTCATTCAAAGCCACTGTCGCCTTGTCAATTTTCTGTTTTGATGATCTGTCCATCAATGTAAGTGAGGTGTTAAGGTCCCCTACTATTACTGTGTTTTATTACCCAGTTCCTTTAGGTTTATTAGCTGGTTTATATATTTGGGTGCTCCCATGTTGCAGCATAATATTTACAAATATTGTATCTTCTTGTCCCCCTTATTATTATATAGTGCTTTCTTTGTCTCTTCTTATAGTCTTTGTTTTAAAGTCTATTTTGTTTGATATAAGTATTGCTATCTTTTGACATCCATTTGTATAAAGAAAGTATAACTTTCTTTTGACATCCATTTGCATGATAAATGTTTCTCCCCTTACTTTCAATCTGTAGGTATATTTGGTCTAAAATGAATCTCTTGTAGACAGCATATAGATGGGTTTTGGGTTTTTTGTTTTGTTTTGGTTTTTGTTTTTGTTTCTTTTTTTTTTATTTTAATCTCTGTCACCCTGTGTTTTGATTGGAAAGTTTAGTCCATTTCCATTAAAAGTAACTATTGATCAATAGTTATTGCCATTTGTTATTTGTTTTGTGGTTGTCTTATAGTTTTCTCTGATCCTTTCTTCTCTAGCTGGCTTTCATGGTTTGCTATTTTTCTTTAGTGACATACTTGGGTTCCTTTATCTTTATTCTTTGCATATTGTAGGTGGTTTTTGATTTGTGGTTAGCACTCTATATTAAGTAAATGGTCGCTTACGTTTGAACCCATTCTTCACTCCTCTCCCCCACCATGTTTTGGTATATGGTGTCATATTTTACATCCTTACCTGATTCATTTTGTGAACCTTTTGATGATTTTTTACAGAAATACTCATTTTTTACTGCTTTTGCGTTTCCTACTTTTCATACTCTTACTTATGGTCTTTTCTTTCCACTAAAAGAGTCCCCTTTAGAGTTTAGTGGTCTTGATCTCCTTTAGTTTTTGTTTCTCTGAGAAAATCTTTATCTCTTCTTCTATTTTGAATGATTGCCTTGCTGAATAGATTCTTCTTGGCTGCAGATTTATTCCTTTCAGCACTGTGAATATATCAGGCTTCTCTCATCTAGCCTGTCAAATTTCTGCAGAAAAATCAACTGTAATGTTAGGGAGTTTCCCTTAAGTGTAATTGTCTTTTTCTCTTGCTGCTTGTAAAATATTTTCCTTATCACTACTTTTCGCCATTTTGATATCTGTGTGTCTTGGCGTGGACCTTTTTTGCTTGGTTTTGCTGGGAAACCTGTGCCTTCTGCATCTGGATATGTTTCCTTCCAGGTTAGGGAGCTTTTCAGCTATCATTTCTTCAAATGAATTTTCTACCCCCTTATCTTTCTCTTCTTCTGAGATCCCTATGGTATGAATGTTATTAAACTTGATGGAGTCACTGTGTTCCCTAAGACTATTCTCATTTTGCATGATTCTTTTTTCTCTCATTTGCTCATCTTGATTACTTTCCATTATTCTGTTTTCTGGGTCACTAATTTATTCCTCTGCTTCTTCCAGATTGCTATTTATTCCATCAAGTCTATTCTTAATTTCATTTATTGTGTTCATCTCTAATTGCTTCCTTTCTATCTCTGTTTTAAGGGTCTCACTGATGTTCTCTACTCTTTTCTCAAGTCCAGTGAGTATCTTTATGACCATGTTAACATCAAACATGTTATTTATCTCCATTTCACTTAGATCTCTTGCTGTGGTTTTGTCCTATTCTATCATTTGAGACCAATTCCTCTCCTCATTTTGTGTAACTCTCTATGTCTCTGGCTGTGTGTGTTAGGAAAGTCAGCTATGCCTCTTGCTCTTGCAAGTAGTGAGAGTGACATGCATTTTTAACTATGTCTCTCCCACAGAGGATGCCCAGCCTCAGGAGAGACCAGGCAGGCAGGTATGTGGTATGGCAAGCTATGCACCCTTCTTCTACTCCTTAGGTGATGGAGACACACAGCCACTGAGGAGACGCAGGCCAGCTGGGACACTCAGCTAAGTGCTTCCATAAGTTCCTGGTACTACATACTGCACATGCAGATCTTCTTCTATGTGGGATATGCACAGCCACCATGGAGCCCAAGCCCTGGCTGGTGCTGCTCTGCTGAGCACCCATGAGTGAGAATGTATCTTTAAGTAAGCTGTGTGGGTCCTCTGCAGAAGGTTGGGAAATAATGTGTTAGCAAGGTTTGAACAGGTATTTTGGTGGATGGGATCTGCAGCCCTGAGACTGAGGCAAGCCAGTCTGGAGGGGTGGGTCTCTGCCTAAGCATGGTGGACGGTGAATACCTACATCGTGCTGGTTTCCGCAGATAGCTCTGTGTTTATGCTGTGGGGTGTAGGTGGGGGGCTATGGTGCCTGCCAGCTCCTTTGTTCCTGGAGAAGTCTCTTAGGAACTCTGAGATCAGTAACTGTCTCTCCCTGAAGCTCCAGGTGCCTTTCAAACTGTTGCCTCCAATCTATATCTCCAAGGGCTGTTTGCCATGCTGGCAGGGACTTGGCTTCCTCTCACCCTCAGGGCACTCCCAGAGCCATGCCTCCTGGTTTTTAAATTTCTAGGCTTTAAGTCTTATTGGTTGTATAAAACTCATGATATTTGGCCCCTCTCATTTTGAAAGCCAAATGTTATGGAAATTTCTCTTCGCCTCATAGTCTCCCTGATGTGCTAGTCTATTTCTCGTCCCTCTCTGTGTCTGTGGCTCCCTATCTCTAGCGGTCAGACCCAGATTCCTGCCAGATCCTTGCCCTTCCTGCGCTCTTCTATGTGGCTTCTTCTTACCACTTAGTTGTGGTGTTTGTTGGGACAGTGTTTGGGTCCATTTCTGGGATGTTCACTCTGGTGCAAGCATCATCTAGTTGATCTGTGGGATGACGTGAGTTTAGGGTCCTCCTTCTGCACCATCTTCCCCAACACCCATGTTTCATTGTGGTTATTAAGGCTCATACAAGTCTCTGATTTGTACATAGCAAGGTATTTTTAGAATGACATCATTTAGTGTTTTGGATTTTCTTTAAAGTAATCCAGTAAGTGAAAGTGTGTGTGAGAATAGCTGGAAATGAAATAAAATGATATTTTAAAAAAATAGATGATGAGCACATGCTTCTTTATTATTCTGCTTTCTCATCTGTTATTATTCTACTTTTTTGGATGTTTGAAATGTTTAATAATAAATAATAAATATATTCTTGCTAAGTTATGTCCCCAGATGAAGACACACCCAGGTGGGCAATGTGATAGCAGCCTTGAGAGACCCGAAGCAGGGGACTCAGCTCTGCCAAACCTGCAGGCCAGACCCACGGTAGTTCTGAGATAAATGGCACTGTTGTAGGGCACTAAGTGTGCAGTAATTTGTTAAGCAGTAATGCAGACCTCATGCATTTACCAGTAAATTGCTGCGTATAAACTAGTCATTCCACTCAACTATGTTTGTCACAATTCAAACAATATTCTCATTCTGTAGAGTAAAAATTTCAGTGGTCTTTCAAAGTTCCAACCAATCAACAGGTGATCCAGCCAAATTCATATTTGGTTCTGTCAAATTGCAAAGGCTAAGGACATTTCTTATGTGCCACACACCCTCCAGGTAGAGACAGACCAGAACAACCCCACAGTATCATCAAAGAGCCCAGGCCAACTGCCAGGTCCAAGTGCTGGTGCTGATGCTGCCTGCAGGAGGACAGCATGGGAAATCCTAGGAAGGTTTTAAGTAGCCTGTGGTCAACAAATCCATACTCAGTATGACTATCCTGTCATGACTTGTTCTGCACACTCCTCCTGATGAAGCCACTTCTGTGGAAAGTGAGCAATATATAGATAGAGTAGGAAAACATTGGAGTTTCTGAAAAATATTCATGACTAGAAACTGTCTTGAAAAACACAGCTAGCTATAAATTAATTACTCCTTTAACATGGTGCTTCTTTCTTCTGAGCTACATTTCAATATTTCAGGCAAAAAGATTTATGAATTCTCTTTGAAGGGCATTGACTCCTGCTACCTAATAATTAAGAAAGTCTTTGGATTTTAAATGAGTAGTCTTGAGTCATTAAATAGCATAAAAATGGGATATGTTTCTGGTGCTTGATGAGTGTTAATAAACCTTATTATTTTGACCTAATAATCAAGACATACAGCACATTTTGTAAAATGAGTCAATGGTTACAAAAGTTCAAAAAGAAATGCATTCTTTTAGCTAAGCAATAAAAGAGACACAAGAAGCTCATATCATTAGTCAAATTTAGTTATGACTCTAGGTATTAGTTTAAAAATTTTTTTGGTAGAAAGCTATGTGGTACTCTTAGTAAGAAGATGTTATCTCTCAGAGATGACAGAAAATTTCCATTTTGTTCTAGGTAGAATACTTCCAATGCTAAAATTCCAGAAGATTGTTCAAATTTGAATGGCTATCAGGAGGCACTGAAGACAAACTAGGTTATAGGAATGTGGATTAATGTGAGGGAAATGTCCTTGGAGTAGAGGAAAGGCATAGCTTTTGAAATAGTTAATTTTGTGGATTTGTAGGGCACCCATAGATGGAGCTGTAGGCCTGACCGTTGTTTGGAGCGGGCCGGGGGCGGGGTGGGGGGGGGTGCGGCGGGAAGTGAGGTCCCTGGGGGCATGGCACCTCACTTCTCATTATTTTAAATAGAAATATTACAAAAGAAAGATGACAATGTGGCTTCCTTTCAGTTGTGAATGTCCTGGACACATCCCCCAGACTTGACGTGCAAGGCCTTGCCCCTTTCTGAGTCAGACCCCAGGTGGGAACTGGAGGGTACCACGTGTAGTAGTGGAAGTGACTGAGTTACAGTAAATCATCATAACTCAGGGCCCTGAAGAAAATATTAGAGCTCCACCTGCAGGGGAATCTTCTAAAAAGTGGAAACCAGAAAAACTGATAGCCTACCAGCTCTAGCCTTGATGCCATCAGAATTGTCCCAGAGGGATATTTGAGGAGCTCTGTCAGTCTGCCTCTGGTGTGGTGCGAAGCCAAGACGTGTGAGTCAGACATACCGGCGAGTTTAGATTTCAAAGAAGACTCATGACAGATATTTTTAAGTTTGTATCTGTTCATCTTCTATCTTTTCAGTGTTACTTTTTATTCATTCTGCTGTCTGTCCACAAAAGAGTCTTCAGAAATAGACTTCAAAGACATATTCTTATTTCTGTGGATAGGGAGGAAGGAAGTTGAGGAACCGATCTCCCCCGACAGTGGGCCAAGGAGCAAACTCATGCTGCACACGCTGCTGTCATCCCACCCCAGCCCCCCTCCCGGGGGTCACAGGCCAACCCCTCAGTGCCCAGTGCTATTATTTCTTTCCCTGGGCTCTGTGGGCACCCAGTCCACCTGCTTCTTATGTTTCGGGCCAGCAGTGACTGGGAAGTAGCAGGGATTAGCCCCCCTTTCATGTCAAAGCACATAGTCCTCAGCTAAGGACCAGCTGTGACTGGTGTGCGAGCCCACTGGATGACAGTTAACTCTTCGCTGTGTGATCTGCACTGGCTTCTGGGGGTTCCTAGTGGGGTTAAGTTGTAGATGCGCTCAGAGGTCACTTGGAAGACAGCACACACGTAACTGACTGCCTTCCCTTCCCTAGTTTTTGTCGTCCTTTCCCTGTTACTCTTCCCAGAGCTCCTACTCTCTACTCTTTACAGGAACTCTACTTCCTGTGTCGGGGTCTGCATGCTCAGGGAGCCTGACCTGAGATGTCTGCTACCAGAAGTGACCCTATGAAGTAAATCCCCAGCCAGCGCATGCAGCGGTGATCCCCTGCTGCTGGCTTGGGGGTTCCAGATGCGTCGTGGCACGTGCTAGTGTGCTAACCTGGGGTAGATGGTGATGTGAGCCTGGTGGGGGACATTGCACTGGAGGACCCAGGGCCCCTGTCACTCAAGGGCTGTGGAGGCAGGACCGTGATGTGTTTGTGGGTTACCCTCTGTGAAGCCTCAGCTCAGGTCAGCCGATGATTTAACGCAGCGAAGAGGCTAGAAGCCGCACTAGGAAAGCACTCGTCTCTGGCAGCTGGCTCCCACCTGCCTTCACCGCCAGGCTCGGCTGTCAGCACGTCACCAGTCAGAGGTGTGATAACAGATTTGAGGCAGGAAGACCTTCTTTTCCACCAAACAAGTCACCAGGCTTGGAAAGGTGTTTGCCATTTTGATCTTGAAGATGCTGGAAGTGGGGTTAAATGATGTAAGGTGAGGAGGACTTTGGAGGAATGCTTCTCCGTGTCTTCAGACCAGATGTCCTGGTTCTGGGACACTGGGGGCTGGTCCGATGGCCTGCTGAGATGGTCCCTTGAAACTTGGACAAAACGATGACTGACCATCAAGTGGGTGGAAATGCTAAAACCACTTTGTGAGAGCGTTGGAGGAATCGTCAGAAAGCTCCAGGAAGAGAACATGTAAGAGGGGATACATTTCATAATACCAGAGAGCCCACTGTTTAGCGAGTTCTCTGGGAAGGCTCAGAGGACCCACGCTGTTTGCCAAAGCAACAGTGTACTGATGTGGTTTATACGGTGGCAAGCCCTCGGCCAGACAGGGCTGCTCTCACGTATGCCTCCACCGTCAAAGGCAAGAGCAACATCCACAAGGGCACAAGGCAGACAGCGGGGCGGCTGACAGAGCTACGCGGCCTGCTGGCTTGGAAGAGGAGCCAGGCCAGCCGACCCTGACCGCAGGGTCCAGGAGGCTGAGAGCCCCGCAGGGGAGGCCTACGCAAACTAAGGAGGGCACTGCTTACGTTCTGTATATGAAAGCCCTTACAGGTCAGGGCCCGCTAGGCTGATGACATCCGTCACTGTAGAAAGTCCAGTGTACCTTTCTGTCCCCAGACTTGAGCCAGGTCTCAGTCGGAGAGTGTAGCCATAGAGAGAAAGCCGATCCCCTTGAGAAAACTCCCAGCTGCCGCTAGTGTATGTAGAGCAGGAACCTAATCCCCTTCTAAGACATGCTTATGCCCACTTCCCGGGATCACCGTGTGCTGGAGGAAAAGAAACACACAGCTCTTTCCCAGCTTGTTGTGGATGGGGTCTGATGCCAGTGGAAAGCCAGCACCGTCACCGTGCCCGGTAGAGAGAGACTCCATGTCCAGTCCTCTCTCGGGTCCCGGAGTGTTCCGTCAGCAGGGATGGACTTGACCCTGCAGAATCAGCATGTGGGCCCACATCAGTGGACAGGAGGCACTAAGAGGAAGGACCAAGTGCAGTCAGTGAGTAGGACCCTCCAGAGAGTGATCCAGGGGTAGCACGGACCCTGGGTGAGGTGAAGGGGATGACTCAGGAGACCACGTTGGCGGCACCTGCCTCTGTTTCGCTCAGCAGATGGAGGGCCTCACAAGGCAGTGAACCATGCTGACCTTAAGCAGGGGTGACCCAAAGACAGGATTCTGCTGCATGTGGTATGTTCAGTACAAAGACTCAACACAGCTTTCGGAACACAGAGTACGTTAAACTATCTAACACATGTGTTATTCTTAATCCCTATCAGGGACTGATGATGGGAATCAAGTAATGTTCACTGGAAAGGCTGGTGCATAGGGTCCCTGATGAGACACAGGCGTGCCAGCAGCTGGGCAATGTCCCGTGTCACTCTGTGGTCTGAACAACATGAGGACATCCCTTCCAAATAATGGACACGTTTCTGCATCGTGTGTGTCCAGCCCACTGAGACAGTGACAAAGCACTTAGCACATCCTTGTGGATTTTAACCATTTGTCATATTTGGGAATGCTCCTGTCACGCAGAAACATGGAGAGTGTCATTTTCAAGTGGTGTCCAGAGAAAATGAAGCCTCTGTGGAAAGTCAAGGCTGTGAGATGAGTGGCTTTGACCATTGGTCCATGGGGGCAGATATCATGCATGCGGTCTCTGAGGAGCCCTGCATGAACCTCAAGGCATCTGGAGAAAAGCCATGTCACCCCCACATGTGGCCTCCAAAGAGATAGAATGCTGCCTAGCCCTGCAACCGAAGACATGGGACAAGTATCATTGCCACATGGGGTAGGCACGACGCTCAGATGAATGATAGATTTAGGACTGAGTTCGATCATGTCTGGACGATACAAGTCAGTTAGAGAAAGCAGCTGGAGGGAGGAAATCATAGTCAATATACAGGAACCTGGACAGGGCAAATGGTTTCATTCATTGATAAGAACCTTGAAGAATCGAAGTTTAAAAGACTGATTGCAAAGAAGTCTGAGGAAGAATCATTTGGATGTTCTTATGGGAGTGGGGGAAACACATGTGGATTTCAGGGTCTTGAGTTAATTAAAGTGACACAGCCCCTCCATCACCGAGCAGGGACTAAACCAGCGGGATGGCACAGTGCTGGGCCAGCGGTGTTGAAGCAGAGGGACTGTGGGGTTGGGAACAGAGGTGCCATGTAGGCCTAGAAACACATTTCCCTTACAGTGACAGTCTCCTGGGGGCTCCAAGTGACCCAGAGGTGCCCCTAGGAAGGGGGCACAGTGAGTGGGTCTTGGCTGAATGCCTACTTCTAGAGGAGCATTCTTCTTTTATCTGGTTGTAGTTCTTTAGAAAATAGAATTCCAGGGTTTTATAAAGACATAAACAAAATTAAAAACCGCTGCTGGAAAGGAATACTACAGGAGGATACGTGCTAGGTCTGGCTCTCCAGGAGTTTATGATCTACTTTGGAAAATAGAGCTCGGATATTTACTTCTCTGCAAGAATATACGTGGACAGTGTTGTCCAAATTATTCAGAAGCAGGAGGAATTTCTACCCACTGAGAGAGAAATTCTCATGCAAGAAGTAGACACTGAGTGAAATTGTTGAAGTTGAGATCAAAATAGTCATAAGGAGTCGGTTCAGTGGGGATGAGAGGGGAGCTCTACTCTGGGCAGATCATCATGGGCTTGGGTCTGGGGAGTGTGTTAGTTTTCTGTTGCCGCTGTGATTGTGATATTTGCCAGACTTCGTGGCCTAAAACAAACCGATGAATCCTATAGGGTTCTGTGGGTGAGAAGTGCAGCATGGTTCTCGGGGTAAAAATCCAGGTTACCGCAGGTCGCGGTCCTTTCTGCAGGCTCCCAGCAAGAGGGCAATTCCTTGCTCGGCGGGATTGTGGGCAGAGTTCATGCCCAGTGGTTGTGAAAGTGAGTCCCCATGTCCTCGCTGGTGATGAGCCGGGAGCCTTCTCCCGGTGAGCATGTAACCAGGCTCGTTGGCTAAGGCGGCGAATCCCTTGTCTCCAACTCAGCCTTCTGCCTTTCCTTCCTCACTCGTAAGGACTCCTACGTTGAGATCGGACTGACAGGGCAGCCCTGGATAATCTTTTTATCTTAAACTTACTAGGAACCATGATTCCGCTGCCATCCTGATGTCTTTTTTTTTTTTTTTAAGGTTTTATTTATTTATTTGACACAGAGAGAGACACAGCGAGAGGGAATACAAGCAGGGGGCGTGGCAGAGGGAGAAGCAGGCTTATCGCTGCGCCAGGAGCCCATGCAAGGCTCGATTCCAGGACCCTGGGATCACAATCTGAGCTAAAGGCAGACACTTAATGACTGAGCCACCCAGGTGCCCCATGCCATCCTGATGTCTTTTTGGCACGCAATGTGACATGGCCACAGATTTCGGGGACTGATTTGTGGTTGTCTGTGAGCGTGGGAAGGGCAGCATTATTTTGTGGACCAGAGTCCAGAAGATGGCCGAGAAGGGTGAACCGTGGCCAGGGCAGGAAATGAAAGTGCAAGCCAGGGGCGAGATGCTGGGGGCTTGTGGCTGCTCTATGCACACTTTGTGGCACTTTTAAGAAATTCTGGTTTTATCCTAAATGCAAATGGAAAGCTGTTGAGGGAAAATGTTTAAAGGGAATCGTGCAGAAGGGGGCTGGTGATGATAGGATTCAGTCTGCATTTTTAACCGCAGACTCCATCTGTGTTGTGAGGGAGAGTTGAGGGGGAGACTTGAGGGAAGCAGACCTGCCAGGAACCCACTCCTGTATGTTATGAAAAGTAGGGGCATGCCTTGCACAAAGGCGAGGGGGGCAAAATGCAGAGCAGTGGCTGGGTTTGTAGAAGACACGATGGGTAGGAATCTGTACAAAGTTCTCTGAAGTGTAGCTGGTACAGCGATGGGAGGCAGACACCAATTGAACAGGTTCCCATGGTCTTGCAGGCATGAATAAAGGGGAGCATGTTTTTGGGCAGAACAAGGAGAATGGAACACAAGGGAATGATAGATGAAGTATTCCTTAGCTGCAAATCTATGAAGGTCGGGAATACTTGTCTTTGTAATACTTGCACACACAATTTCAGGACCCACTGAATTAGGTTGTTGAGAATAGGAGTTAAGAAATTTGCATTTTGGCAAGTTCTAGAGAAGCATCTCAGAGAGCCAGACTCCCATGATCCACAGAAAAGGCTTTGGGACACAGCCCTGCGTGACCCATGAAGATGAGATAATATACCATTCATGGAACTACACATGCTAAAGGAAATATTTAAGAAGATAAAGTACAAATAAAATACAGTATAGAAATTAACCCCTTAATAGGCCTATCCTAATATAAATCTTTACTTTATCCTTTGATAGTCCTTTATTTTTTTTTAAAGATTTTATTTATTTATTTGACAGAGAGAGATTACAAGTAGGCAGAGAGGCAGGCAGAGAGAGAGGAGGAAGCAGGCTCCCCGCAGAGCAGAGAGCCCGATGCGGGGCTCGATCCCAGGACGCTGGGATCATGACCTGATCTGAAGGCAGAGGCTTTAACCCACTGAGCCACCCAGGCGCCCCTTGATAGGCCTTTAAAATGTAGTATTTATACATATGAAACCATTTCCTCTGTATTCTGGTAGTGCTTCTATTCAAAGTAATGAAAACACATTGCTCAAAATTCTATGATCCCTCTTTAGTGGAAACTTCCACTGCAAACATCTGCCTTTATCACCCTGCGGTGTATTCCCCTTGATGTACTGAGTATCCAAAATACTCTTCCCAGAAGAAGTTGTCGCAGGCTAATTTGAGCACCTGGAGCATAATGAGAAATGTAAGTACAATTCAAAGGATTCTCTTTCCTGCCGATGAGACAGATTTGGAAGGAATGCTTCCTTTGCCGATCTGGGACACCTCCTACCAGCAAGCAGCTCACTTCCTGGCAGCCCCGCAGACAGGACAGTTTCTGTTTTCTTCCCTCGCGCATGAATGAGGAGGAGGGACTGTTTGAGGCCATTTCCACAGGCACAGTCACCTTTCCAGCATGGAAGCTGGATGGGATTTTCTCTCATGAAGTTCCTCAGATTCTCCTTTGCCCGCTGGATCCGCTGGAAGACCTCACCAGTTACTGGACCAGGGGCTGCTGGTCCCTGGACAGGCCAGGACAGCGGGCTGCACAGAGAAGCACCTGCTGGGACCAGAGCTCCAGAGGCATGACTCTGTGTCCCGGCAGCCCCTCCAAGCCCGTGGTCACTCTGTGTCCTGTGGTCCAGGGTCCTTGTGTGACCGAATGTCCTTCAGGAGTTCACGTCTTCTCCACCGGCGTGTAAGTGACCGCACAGAGCATTAGCCGGAGAGCCCTGCCGCTCGCTGGGCTCCTGCTCTCGTTCAGCTCAGTAGCCGTGCTCCTGCGGCCCATGTCCTCCCAGCATCTTACAACATCTCCCTGTGTGACATGTATGAACATGACCGGTGATGGGCTCTGCACTTCTTGCTTCTGACCGTGCCTCGGGAAGCACTCCCGATGGAGAAGGTTGTCATTCAGTATGCTTCAATGTGAGCCGTGCCTAAGAGCTCGACTCTGTCCCCGCGGCTGCGCTTCACGTAGCCCGACTCTCTGCTTTCTTGCAGGGTGGGCGCAAAGGACAGCTGGGGAAGAATGGAACACTCTGGAGCCCAGTGGACACTTGCTGTGATCTTGGCAACGCTGTCCTGCACTATCCTGCTGCCTTCAAAGGGTCCTGCCATTCTGGGTCACTTGTAGGTTGGGCCAGGGGAGACCGGGAAGTCGTATGTTAGGTGAACGCTAAGTACGCCCAGCACGCAGCTGAACAGCCGTGCCGCCGAGCTTACAGAGCAGGTACGGATGGTCCTCTACTGAGGTTTGATCTCAGTTTTTAGGAACACCTACTCTGCAAAACACCCTTTTTGAAATAAAGTTAAAAGTAAGGTTTTACATACTACATTTTAAATACTACAAAAGTAGAGATTAAAATATAGTTTTTGGGGCGCCTGGGTGGCTCAGTGGATTAAGCCTCTGCCTCCAGCTCAGGTCATGATCTCAGGGTCCTGGGATCGAGCCCCGCATCGGGCTCTCTGCTCAGCGGGGAGCCTGCTTCCCTTCCTCTCTCTCTGCCTACCTCTCTGTCTACTTGTGATTTCTCTCTCTGCCAAATAAATAAATAAAATCTTTAAAAAAATAAAAAATAAAAAAAAATATATAGTTTTCATAGAATTCTCATTGGAATTTACTACTTGCCATGGGGGCCAGAGTGATAACGGTGCTGTTCTAGAAAACAGGAGAATCAGAAGACAGAACCCCGTGAAAGAAGCATTTACATCCTAAAGTCAGTGATAATGTAGAAGACAACCCTCGAGAAGCAGATTCAGCTGCAACATCTGCAAAACCCAGGCCCTCACTCTGAGAAGCCTGACCCCTGAAACAAAGAAATGGCAGTTCTTGTGCAGAAATACAAGTGGGTTGCTGGCTTTTAATGTGCGAGCACCCTTGGGAGAACTAGCTCAACATTTAAATTTGCTTGATGTAGATCAGTGTCAACAGGTGTTTTGAACAGGTTATCTCCAGTGAAGGTTTCCATTTTGTAATACAAATCAAGGCAAATTTTAGAAGCTGATTCCGATAAATGTAAACACCTGCCATAATTATGAGTGCTCTTGTAAATTCGTTTAAGAGTTCCATATTTGGGAGTGAAATCATTTTCTGACCAAAAAAATCAGTTTGGGGTAGAACACAACCTTGTGGTTAAAAATTTTCATAGGAAAATAAGACATTTAGGATGACAGACATGCTTGGAATGAACTGTGGAGACACAGGATTATGTTAAGCTATAATGGAAAATGGAAGTTAGGGTCTGTGTTACAAACATCTTCAATAAACAAAGGTTAATCTTACTCTGACATGCGATAATAACCCTGTGGTGACACAGCACAGGAGCTGTGGGAGTGCGCAGATGCCGACCTGCTGGTCTTCCTTCTAGGAGTTCACTTCACCATCCTTTCAGCCTTCAAGGAACTACTCTATAAACCAACACTTTTGTCCAATGGTGATATAAACCTTTTTTTGGTAAATAAATATGATAATTTTAGGTAACATTGTGTTCAGAAATTTGACCAAAGATTTTAAGTCAAATATTCAGTGAATACAAGGACAATCACTTAAGCTTTTAAAGTTTACTAACGAATTACAATTTTTGAAAGCAATGTCTGCAACATGACACTATGGCATTTATTCATATAAAAGCAAAGAAGGAATTACATAAATTAACTGAAATCCTGAAGAGTGTACAAAATGTAGTATCAAATGGATCTTTGGGGTGCCTTGACTTGTGTGGTGTTATTTCTGTTAGAAATGTGACTCTTGAGTGAAATAAGTCAAACAGAGAAAGTCAAGTATCATATGGTTTCACTTATTGGTGGAGCATATCAAATAATATAGAGGACAAGGGTAGATGGAGAGGAGAAGGGAGTTGAGGGAAATTGGAAGGGGAGGTGAACCATGAGAGACTATGGACTCTGAAAAACAACCTGAGGGTTTTGAAGGGGCGGGGTGGGAGGGTGGGGGAACCAGGTGGTGGGTATTAGGGAGGGCACAGATTGCATGGAGCACTGGGTGTGGTGAAAAAACAATGAATACTGTTACGCTGAAAATAAATAAAAAATTAAAAAAAAAAAAAAAAAAAAAAAGAAATGTGACTCTTACTACATGCTGTTGACTTCGCTCGTTCCAAGTGTACCATTCAGTGGTTCCAGTATATTCACAGAATTGTGAAATTTTCACTGCGGTCAACCCTAAAATGTTTCTGTCACCCCCAAAATAAACTCTGTACCTTTGAGCCATACTTTCCACCCACCGATCACTTTATCCTTCCCAGCCCCAGACCATCACTTCTGTGTCCATAGATTTGCCTGTCGTATAAATAGGATCATACAGTAAGTAGGTGGTCTCTTGTGGCTGTTGTATTTCATTTAGCATGTTTTGGGGTTCATCCATACACGTTATCAATACTTCATTCCTTTTGTGTGGTTAACTAATTATTCTATGAATATATCACATTTTGTTTATCCATCTGCCAGTTGATGGACATTTGGGTTGTTTCCACTTTAACTATCATGAATAATACTCTAATGAACATTCATATACATGTTTTTCTGTGTGAGTATATGCTTTCATTTCTCTCAGGTATATACCTGGTAGTGGGATTTCTGGGTCAAATGAAAAGCCTATGTTTGAAATTCTGAAGAACTCCCCGGTTGTTTTCAAGGAGGGAGCTCCATTTTGTATTCCTACTTGTGCACTGCCCACGGGGACAGTGTCTGCTATGGTGCCACCCATGGCTCTACCCACAGAGTCCCTCTTTCTTTTCTGTAAGACCGCCACGTGTTTGCCAGCAAAGGGCTCTACCAGCCTGTTTTCTACCTGTAGGCTCTCGCAAGTCCAGATGCATTCCTCATTTCACCCATCCGTACTGCCTTATCCACGACGGCAGTGTCTCTGCTGATACAGCGTTTCCAAATACTGTGTCTTCTGTTTATGTCATGAGGACACACGCCAGGAGACAAGATGGTCTTCCACAGACATTTCCTTAAAATATCCTATTCCCGGGTCATATGGGACTTCCGTTGTTAACTTTCCTGGGAACTTCCATACATACTGTTCTTCCTAGTGGCTACACCAGTTTACATGTCTACCAACCATACACAACAGTTTCATTTCTCTACACCTCTATTGCTACTTGTTGTCTTTTTGATAATGGCCATGTTTACGGGTGTGAGGTGATATCTCATTGCGGCTTTGATTTGCATTTTCCTGATGATGAATGATGGTGAGCACTTTCCCCCCATACCTGTTAACTTTGTATGTCTTCTTTGAGAAATGTCTTCTCAGGTCCCTGGCCTGTTTTTAAAATCAGGTTATTTGTTTTCTTGCTATTGAGTCGTTTGTGTTCTTTCTATATTTTGGATATTTACTCCTTATCAGATGTGTGGTTTGCAAATATTTCCTCCCATCCCACAGGTTGTCTCTTCACACTGTTGAGTATTTCCTTTGCCGTGCGGAAGCGTCTGCGTCTGACGCAGACCCATGTGTGTGTTCTTGCTTTCACTGTGTACATATGAAGCTGCAGATCTCATTTCTGGATCTGCTTACCTCTGGGTATCTATGCAGAGGAAGTGAAATCAAGATTAAGAGGTAACTGCACCCCTAGGTTTATTGCAAAAACATTCACAATAGGCAGAGTGTGGAAGGAATCCAGCTGAGTGTCTGTGGGTGAATATAATTTAGCCTTTAAAAAAGAAGGAACTCCTGTCATTTCAACAACATGGATGAACCTGGGTGACATTATGCTGAGTGAAATAAGTCAGGCACAGAAAAAACACAGACTGCATCATCTCACTTAACCAGAGAATCTAAAATAGTTGAAGTCATAGAAGCAGAGAGTAGAATGTTGGTTGCCAGGGGCTGGGAGGTGGGGGATAAAGGAAGATGTTGGCGTAACGATATAACGTTTCAGTTATGCAGGATCTCCAGAGATCCCATGGGCAGCATGCAGCATGGTGACTATAGTCAATAATACTGTACTGAAGGCTTTATATTTACTAAGACGGGAAATCGTACATGTTCTTACCACACACAGACACAGACACACACACACACACATACACCCCCATAAGTATGTGAAATATTGGATATGCTAATTAGCTTGATTATTGTAATCATTTCCCAGTGTCTGTGTGTGTCAAAATACTGTATTATACACCATAAATATATAGGATTTTTATTTGTCAATTACACCCCCGTAAAGCTGAAAAAAATTAATACTCCTGGTTTTAGCAAAACGTCCATGCTAAACTGTTGGCCTACTCTCGAGCTTCTCAAGGGTGGATTTCCTAATTTTAGTGTCCTTTGCACTCCAGACAGACCAAGAACATTCCAAATCATCAACTTCTTGTTCCTTTCTCTTTATAGTTCCTCACTCAGTTCCTCTCTTTGCTCTCTCATTTTATTAGAAGGAGCAAGGACACACCGGCACCTTCAATACTTTGGAAACTTCTCAGCCGAATGTGCAAGTTCATTTTTTTACGTGCTTTGCCTTCCACACAGCTGTAGGGCCAAGTCTCCCCAAGTTTCTTCCACCAGCAAGACCCACCTTCTCCCAGTGTGTATTAACACGTTCTTCACTTCCTCCCAAGCCCTCACCAGAAGCACCTTTCCTGTTTCTGTGTCCAGCAGCACGCTTGCTGCCCGTGACAAATTGCGTATGCCCCGAGACGACTGAGGTGTCTCGGTCGTGCTGCTAACTGCTTTTGGAGTCCTCATAAGGCTCCAGGCCTGAAGTTGTGCCTCTAGGTTTTCCTGGTCCCCACTCATCCCCCAAATCCAAAAGCCACCTCCACATTATTTAAGTATTTGCACTTGCAGCACCAGACCCCAGGAGCCAATGTCTGTAGGTGTTTACTTGAGCTTCCACGAAATGGAGATCAAACTTGGTGCCTTCAAACACCAGAAATGTATTCACTTACAGTTCTGGGGATCAGAAGCTCCAGTCCGGTGTTAGTAGGGCCACGTGCTTTCCTGAGGCTTGAGGGCAGATTCCATTCCTTGCCTATTCCCTGCCTGCGCCCCTCCCCGCCCATCCTTTCCATCTCCACGGCCTCCCTTCCTCTCTGTGTAGCTCTCTTCTGTGGTTCCCTTTAGAAGGACACTTGCCCTGGCATGTAGGTCCCAACTCAAATAACCTGGTATGGTCTCATCTCCAGATCTTTAACTAAATTACATCTGGAAAGGCACTTTTTACAAGCACGGCATGTTCACAGGTCCCAGAGGTTGGAACTCACACGAGTGTCTCTTTGGGGCCACCATTCAACTCACTAAAGAGGGTACTGACATCTTGTTAAGTCTTTGCATCTGCGAACACGTGCTGTCTTTCCATTGTTCAGATCTTTAATGCTTGCGGAACCTTTTGTAGATTTTAGAGTATAAGGTTTGCACTTCTTTTGTTCAATTTATTTCTTAGTTTTGTGTTCTTGCTTGTACTACTCTACATGGAATTACTCCCTTGATTTCATTTCAGATAGTTCATTGCAGGTATATAAAAATGAATTTATAATTTTGCATCTTGCTGAAGTTATTTATTAGATCTAATAGTTTCTGACTGGGTTCCTTAGGACTTTCTGTGTACAATGTCCCATCTTGTGCCGTGGTGGTGGCTTTCCTGTTCCATTGGGGGCCTCGTATTCCGTCCTCCTGCCCTGACTGGGAGCTCCATACAGTACTGAGGGAGAGTGGTGGGATGGATATCCTTGTTTCCTTCTTGATCTTCTCCATTTTGCTGATCCTTTAAGAGTATCAACTTTTCTACTGTTTATTCTCTGTTTTGTTAATTTTCACTTTCATCTTTATTCTGTTTCTTCTGTTTAGGCTTAGTTTGCTCTTCTTAATTTAGTGTCTTATGGTGGGCGGTTAGGTGAATGATTTGACATTTTTCTTCTTTCAGTTATGCACATGAAGCTAAAAATTCCCTGTAAGCATTGCTTTAGCTAGATCCAAGAGGTTTTGGTGTGGTTTGTCTTCATATTCATTCATTTGAAGGTATTTCCTAATTTTCTGGTGAGTTCTCTTTTGGCTGCTTAGGAATGTGTTGTTTGATTTCCACATTTACTCCCTAAGTCTTTCTTCTTCCAAGTCAAATCCACTACTGAGCCCCTCTAGTGAATTTTTCACTTCGGTTATTGTCCTTTTCTTTCTTTTTCTTATTGTAAGTGTCATTATTCCTTATTAAGGTAATTTTTTTTAAGATTTTATTTATTTATTTGACAGAGAGAGAGACAGAGATCACAAGTAGGCAGAGAGGCAGGCAGAGGCAGAGAGGGAAGCAGGCTCCCCACTGAGCAGAGAGCCCAATGCGGGGCTTGATCCCAGGACCCTGAGATCATGACCTGAGCCGAAGGCAGTGGCTTAACCCACTGAGCCACCCATGCGCCCCTCTTATTAAGGTAATTCTTAGTGATCATAGTTCATATATGTTGCCGTAAATGAAGTCATTTTTCCACTGTAATTTCTTTTTGTTATTGTTGTTTCAAATGTTTATTTAAATTCTATTAGTTAACATACATGCAATATTGGTTTCTAGGGTAGATATCAGTGATTCATCCCTTCCATACAACACCCAGTGCTCATCACAACAAGTGCCCTCCTAATACCCATCAGTCATCTAGACCATCCCCTGCCCATGGCCCTCCATCAACCTTCAGTTTGTTCTCTGTTATCAGGAGTCTCTTATGATTCGTTTCCCTCTCTTTTTTCTTCCCTGTGTTCCCCTATGTTCATCTGGTTTGTTTCTTAAATTCCACCTATGAGTGAAGTCATATGGTATTTGTCTTTCCCAAACTTATTTTGCATATTATGCATATTATTTGCATATTAGCATAATACTCTCTTGCTTCATCCTCATCCTTGCAAATGGCAAGATTTCTTTCTTTTTGAGGGCTGAGTAATACTCCACTGTCTATACATGCCACATCTTTATCCATTCATCAGTCAGTGGGTGTCTGGGCTCTTTCCATAGTTTGGCTGTTGTCGATACTGCTGCTGTCAACGTCGTGCTGCATGTATCCCTTCTAATCAGTGTTTTTGTTTCCCTTGGGCTAAATACCCAGTAATGCAATTGCTGGATCATAGGGTAGCTCTTCTGACTTTTTGAAGAAACTCCATACTGTTTTCCAGAGTTACTGCACCAGTCTTCAACTTTACAGTTTCATAATTTTTATTTGGTCCCTTTAAAAAATATAATTTATCTGTATTTATTGGTATGGTATGTTTGATGAGATACTGTAATCATACCTTCCTCTGCTTCCTTTAGGATGATTTCTTATAATGTTTTCAACATATTTATACTAGCTGCTTTGAAGTTTTTTAAAATCTGAAATGTGGCCCCTCTCAAAAAGAAGGTTTTTGTTGCCTGGTTAATTGTGTGTGTTTTGTTTCTGTATCTGGGTCACATTTTCCTGTCTTTGTGTGCCTCCTAATTTTTCTCTTTTTGTGTTGAAATTTGGATATTTTTGACAATGTAGCAATTCTGCATATTCCTTCCTGCCCACCCTGGACTTGTGATGGTTGTTCACATATGCATGTGTGTAGTGGCTGGCTGGAGCATTTTAAGGAAGTCTATTTTCTGAGCACTGTGAAGCCCCTGCTGTTCGTCAGAGGGCACGGCTCAGACATATACACTCTCACCTGGGGACACCACAGTTCCAGCAGGGCTCTCTGTTTCCTTCCTAACTCCATCCAGCCTGCAAACTCAGCTATTTGGTGGCTGATTTCTCTTCAGTCTCCAACAACACCTTGCAGCGTACATGACTCCACAAACTGATCCAGGTACCTTCTGACTCCTTTAACGGGGTTGTTTTTAAAGTTCCAGTTTGAACTTTGTTCTGTCTTCACAAGGATTTTCCCAGTCACTTCTTCACTGTTTTTCTCTGAAAAACTTTCTGCCCTGAGGCTTCATTCATATCTCTGATAAAACTGCAGTTCTCCTCTTAATTGCTTTTCACCAAAACCATTGTTTCTGAGAGCATCTTTGGGGTTGAACTTTCTTGCGCTGTGTCTCAAACTGGGGGGAGCCATAGAGCTCCCCTATGGCCTGTGCCTTTCTTACTGGGCAACAGATCTGAAGCCATCCTGGGGGTAGTGGCCTCTTTATGAATGAACTGCAACCTTAAAAAGGAAGGGGTGGTGATCTCTGGTGTTTCTGATTTCCCTTTATTTATACTTTGTGAAGAATGGAACCGCCTCCCTGAGAATGAGCTGGGGCACCAGCGTTCTGTGTGCATGTGTCTTGGGTGGAAGAACGGAGCCTCCAGCTTCGTGGGAAAATTCACTTGGATTTTAGATCTTGGACAGGTCACTCAGTGGAGGGCAATAGAAATCTAGATGTCCCACACCTCCCCAGAAGATGCTGCAGCCTTCCCCTAGAAGGCAGGAATGGGAGTCCAGTATTTGTTTCCACCCATCTTCTGTTGAATCTCTGTTGTACTGGGTGGGCTCAGGGCCTGTGCAGGAAGGAAGGAGGAGTTTCTTGTTCAAAACACAGAGTCACTGTCTTACTGAGTATTAGGAGGTTTTCTTGAGTAAATGTTTCCCCATTTACCGTGTGTTTTTAAGACCATTTCATGAAACTCTGTGTGTTCTTTCTTATTTTTTTCCACCACTTGCCATGATCTGAATGCTTGTGTCCCCTAAAGATTCATATGTTGAAATCTCAATGTCCTATGTGATGGTATTAGGAGGTGGGCTTCTGGGAGGTGATTAGGTCATGAAGAGGGAGCCGGCATTAATGGGATTAGTGTCCTGGTAAGGGAGGCCCCACAGAGTTCCCTTGCCCTCCAACCCCCCTTCCCCTGTGAGGGCGCAGTGAGAAGACACAGGCCATGAACTGGGAAGAACTTCTCACCAGAATGCCATCATGCCATGGCCTTGACTTTGCACTCCCCGTCTTCAGAGCTGCGAGACGCAAATTTCTGGTCCTGAGCCCTCTGATTTATGGTATTTCTTTATAGCAGCCTGAATGGACCAGGACACCAGTTATACCTGTTTCAATGGGAAGTGCATCTGCAGAGGTCTCCTCTGCGTTTCCATTCTGAACAGGAACTCAGAGATCATATTTTTAATTAGATAAATTATATTTGGTTTTGTAACAGAAAAAAAAAAGCCAGTGATTTTTATACCATCACAATTAGGCGCTAAACATTTAAAATAATGAGCAAGATAATTAATTTGATTGTCTTTATCTTTTAAAATATTTGCCAAAGAAAATTACTCTTAATTCACATGAGATGCAATCATTTTAAACATACTTGCTTTTTTAAAGTCCTGAGCAGTTATTTTGCTGAGCCATAAACAACTTGGAATTTACTCACACCGGCCTCCTATTTACTGATGGAATGTGTATATTGTTCCATCGCTAGAGTGGTTAAATGCCTTTTCCCAAGCTAAGAAAAACAGGGCACGGATTGCATGGAGCGCTGGGTGTGGTGAAAAAACAATGAATGCTGTTACGCTGAAAAGAAATAAAAAATTTTAAAAAAAACAACAGGTAGGACTGGAACCCAGACATTTGCACTTGTAATTCAATGTCAGCAGTAGGTTGGCACAGCGGCTTCGTCAGGCTCCTCAGGAGGTTGGCCCCTCCTTGGGGTTGATCCCTGGCCCTAACTCGAGAGTGTTCTTTCTTACTGGTTTATGCAAGCTTCTGAGCTCAGAGCTTTCACACTGCTACTTTGTCAAAGGCAAACAAACAACCAAACAGAAGAACTTAGTGTAAACCACAGGTGCATTTCTGATGTGGCTGCCTTCTCTGGGTGGCGGAGGGGGGGGGTGCCAGGAGGACAGAGAGGCTAGGACGCTGTCCACGGTAACCTGATGAGACTCTTAGCTACGTTGTAGACTTGTCCCATTATCTTAATTTCTTTCTTTTCTTTTTTTGTGACACTACTAACTGATTAAAAACTATGGAGCTGGGGCACCTGGGTGGCTCAATGGTTAAGCCTCTGCCTTCGGCTTGGGTCATGGTCTCAGGGTCCTGGGATCGAGCCCCGCATCAGGCTCTTGGCTCAGCAGGGAGCCTGCTCCCTTCTCTCTCTCTGCCTGCCTCTCTGCCTACTTGTGATCTCTGTCTGTCAAATAAATAAATAAAATCTTTAAAAAAATATGGAGCTGTTTTGTTAGTAGCATTTATTTTAGATATTTTTATATATTATATATATATGTATATTTTATGTATTTGTTAGTAGCGTTTATATGTTTATATACCTTTATTTTATATGATCAAGTATGAGAACCGGGTTCCTCCATCAGTTTTCTAGGTGGACCGAAGCACCGAACAGAGCTCATGCTGCTTTGCTGGTGGTTGACCAGACTGGTGGGCCCTGGACACACGGAGGGAGAGCAGGGACAGTCAGAAGCACGGGCATCCAGACCAGGTCCATGGGGTAGGGGGGTACGTCAGGACCACAGACTTTTTGAGGCCCAGAGTCACAAATGGGGTGGCTGGGCAGGGAGAGGAAGTGGGGGATACTGGGGAGGAGAGTTCTTACTCATGAGTTTGTCATGAGGCCCCCAGTTGTGGAAACACGGTACAGTAGAGAGAGCTTCCTGAACCCAGGCGATGCATTAGAAATGAAACACAAACAGACTTCAAATCCACTATGCTTTCATAGCACTGAGGTCTCTTTTTAAAATGTTGTTATTTTGTTTTCCTCCTCTTAATTAAAGCAAATCTTTAAATAACATCTAGAATAATGAAAGTATAAGTCTTCATCATCCTCTTCAGTCAGGCAGAAAATTTTATTTTTGCTCAGCTTTTATTTTCTGTTTGCTTAGCAACTTATTTAGCATTTAAAATCATGCAAAAGTATGCAGACACACCGTCAACAAGCCCACATCTCTAAATGTCAAACTGACCTCCGTTATTGAAATCGGAAAACTGGTTTGGTATTGCCCTTTCTGAGCAATTCGTGCTTGCCACTCAGGAACGCGCTCGCGCGTGCGCTGCTGCTGCGGAGCGAGGGCCGAGACCAGCCACCCAATGCCGGTCCGAGCTCGGGGCACGGGGGGCAGCACGCAGAACTGCGGCCCATTCGGATGGTGACAAATGCGTCTTGGACAAAACTCCTGAGCTAGGGACAGCCCCACATCACTCAACTGAAGGTTTTTATGCAGAGTTGTTTGTTTTTTGGTTCCCCTGTAACCCAAACAGATGCTTATCATTCCTGATCTGTGCAAGCAGAGAGGGCCGCACACACTTCCTTGGGTGTCTTCATGATGGGGCTGGAAGGAGAGCGAGTGTCTCCGGCTACTTGGCAGTTATTACTGGTTAAGTGACTGAAGTTTGAGATCGTGAGTCTCTCTTCCAAACTCAGCCAATGGTTTATGAGCCGCAAGGCGCCCAGCCCCCACCAGGACGCAGACATCTAGTATTAGAAAGATGAATTAGCTTTGTAAAGCACCAAACATGGAAAAATCAGGTAACAGTCCTTCATAGTATACGTGCTGCACAGTGTCCGGAATGCTTTCGCACATTCGTCCATTTGAACCGTGTAGTAACTCCATATGGTACAAGGTAGGGTGTGATTGTCTTGCAGCAGGGACACAATGGGAATGTAACCTGTTTTTACATCAAAATGTCAGTATGTCCAGATGTGTCTGATGCCCCCCGTAACGCAGGCTCATGAGGGTTCTACTTATCTGAAGGTCACGGAACCTCCTGGGAAAGATGTCTTTAGAGGGAAAAAGATGAAAGTTGCCAAGTTTAACTTCAAGGACAATGGATCACGATCAGTAGGGTAGCATACTTACAAGCAGAGGATTGCATTTATATCTGAGGTTTCCCTGCAAGTCAGGACCTATAAAAATATGTCCAAATCACGGGGCCAGTGTGTCATGCCATAAGTTTCTCTTCACTCGACATCTCCCTGAGATGTCCGGCCACGCCAGCAAGGGCCGCCGGGCAGGTGCTGTGACCTGGGTGGTTTTGCTGATAGTGACTGGACGGCATCTCCGCTGTCTGTGAGCTTGTTTCCCTCCGGGCTCGTATGTAGTGGGGCATCTCTCCTAGCGTGACTCCTGGCACAGACGGCCCACGCCGTATTTTTGTCACGTGCCCTGGGATATCACCAGTGCAGATAAGTTTTAAGTTTCTAAGTTTGTATGTTCCTGAACCACAAGAATAATTTAAAAATTGAAGCCCAAATCCACTCTCGATGTCAGCCTCAATTTTGGGTCATCTGGGCTTTTATTCTCCTTTCGTTAAATGATTTTACCTTTTTCCCTGTATTTGCCCTAGAGCCAAAAGAAATAGTATATTAAAATCATATTAGTCATTAATTCATTAGATAGTAGTTTCTAATTATATGTCCAAAAGAAGTAAGTTCGTATCTAATGTACTACTCAGGGAAATAATTATTCTCCTATGCTGAACTATAGCTATAACCATTTGTCACTGTAACCTTAAAGTCATGGGTCTACCTGACAGAGGTGATATGTTTGATCTGTGGGACATGTGATACATATACAACTATTAAATGTCTTTTCTAATTTTTCGAATATCATCGTAATTAGTAATGATTTTTCTTTTTTCTTTTTCTTTTCTTTTCTTTTTTTTTTTAAATTGGGCATGTCTCTGAATGGCATTCAATTCATAGCTAGCTCTGTGTTTATCTTTTGATGAGCATATGAAAAATGAAAATACAATGTTCTCCTTTTGTACAGATCTTATTGACATGAACCCTTCCTCAAAAGAGAAATACCTGGCATCTTCCCTAAAATGAAGTGAACATGCTTTGCTGCATGTGATAAGCACTTAGAAGCAATAAACAGGTCAATTTATTTCATATCTCATGTTCTAGGTTTTAAATATGTGCCGAATGCTAACAGTTATAGGGAGCAACGGGGCTCACTGGTCAGTGCCCAGAAACCAGCACACACTTACAGTCCTTTGGAAGCCAGTCATAGCACATGTGTCTCCAGGGGACACCGAAGAGAAAAGCACAGTTTCCACCTCCCACCCAAATTCCTCCGGTCCACTTCCAACACATGCCTATTCTAACAAACATAACTGGGTGAGTACCACAGACATCTAGAAAATCTCTACGTCTCTCTTCCAACTGAAAGGAGGCCTCCATCCTTCCTGTACAGGCATGGTAGGGCTGCCACCGACTTGGTAGAAATTTTGTGGGCCAGATACTTAGTAATTGCCTTGAAGAGGGAAGGACTAAAACCAGAGAGCCGGGGAGTGGGAAGGGAAGGAGGGAAGTTTAGAAGACAAGAAAACAGGCAAGTTTACACAGAAAGTGCAAAATATCAGAATCCAGTGTGATAAAATAAACATTCTTACTATAGGTTACTAGACAGGGGAACTGTTTTCCAAAATAACTGGTTTTTCCTCCCAGAAATACACCAGCACCTCATACTCCAGCATTCTGCGATAGAAGCCGAGGTTGTGTGTCTGACAGGTAGCCAGTGGGCTGCTAGTGGACGCGACACCCCATCCCCCCTGGGAGTCCAGGCTCCTCGACACACACCCTGTACCTAGTGTCCCCTGTTTTTTTCTGCTTAGTGTTGCTGCACACAGCCTATTGGGGAAGCATTACAGTAAAATGAACCCAGGCCCCTGAGTCCTTAAAGGAGCAGGGACACTGTTCGGACTTTACGTGAATGTAACCTAAACATCGCTCTATGTGGTGATGTTGGGGGCTCAGTTTGCTGAAGCGGTCAGTGCTGCTCCACCAGTTGTGATTCCTCTGGTGAAACACCCCATCGAAAAATAAATAGTCAGAGTCATATAGGACTTAAAGAGAAGAAGCGGTTACAAGTGAAAATTTAAAATTAAGCAAACCCATGTGAAATGGAAATTAAATCACATTTCTGCTTCTATGAATCTTTGTTCTCCTCTTGGTTACCTTAATAATTGATTTTTTCCAAGACCATGTAACACTGATCTAGGAATAGAATCGACTAGCATATTATGGAAAGTAATCTTTTACTTTATCTTGAAATCATACCAAATCACAGCAGTGTCATAATCACCAAAACCCCTTACCCAACCCAGTGTTCTTAGGTCTTCAGTGTAGAATTTGTATAGAAAAATCTCAAAACCGTAGGAATCCACTACCTCCAGCAGTCAGAGCCTTTTCCTGCAAACCAGTGAATGCATTTACTTCCAAAGTTGAACAGCCATTGTGATGAGGTGCAGACCCTGCTAGGGTATCTCATTATTAATTAATTAATCTTTTATTAAAGATAGCCAAAGGACCTCAGGTTAACGTATCCCATTTGGGGGCTTATACTACTTTGGAAAAAAAAAAAAAAAAAAGCTTATTTATTGAGAACAAGTGAGCAGGGGGAGCAGTGGCTCTGGGCCAAGTGCGGGCCGGTGCTGGTGATCGGTGACGCACGCTGAATCAAACAGTTGTGGCGGACCTCACCTTCCCAGGGGAGATCTGACTTCTGGAACTGCAGGACTGCAAAGGCTCAAAGCTGCCGCAGAAGGTGAGCCCTCCCTGAAGGGCAGCGATTTCCAAGTCTGTTTTACGGAAGGCATTCCCACATTTTTCTCTGTGGGTCAGCTTGATATCCTGGTCACTCGATTCTGTTTTTAAGAGCTAGAATGGAAAGATACACATTTTAATTAAAATAGATATGTTTGCTGAGTATGAATCTGGGAGAACTTACTTATTACTATGGTAGAAATTCTAGTTCCTGACCGAATGTGGCTTGAGAGCTGGTTTGGTTGATGGAACCGAGAGGGAGGTGTGCACACTTGAGACCAGTTTTTTGATGGACACATTGAGCTTGTGAACAGCATCAGCCATGTTAGGCAGAAGGGATGGAGATAATCTAAGTGGGGTCTGAGATCCCTACCTTTCTGTTTTATTTTATTGTTTTGATCCAGGATAAAGACAGCTAAGGTGAAGACAGTAATGAGCTTAGACACGGGAGGCATGAAAACCGACCCTAACCACCACAGAAGCATCCTTGTGACCCTTCAGCTTCCCAAGTCTCAGTTGTCCCAGCTGTCAATGCTGCTTTGAAATTCTGCCATGACATAAACTACAACTGGCCCTGACCGGTCTTGTCTCGTACAAACCACTGTCATCCTGTGGGCAGCTGGTAGGGCTGCTGCTCACTCGGCAGACGTGGGTTTGACTCTCAGCTCTCCAACTCCTATGAATCCCCTTACTCGAATGAGGGTGTGGCTCGTCAACTTCTCCATTGTGAAGTGACATAGTATTGTTGCCCAGAAGCTTTGGGACTCAACTATGAAATAAGCATGAATAGTAACAGAACAATTTTAACTGCTGGAGAAGTGTAGGGTCCTGTGACTTTTCCCCATTTTGAATCATGAAACACAAAGATTATGTGAAGAAAAGTACTAGAAAACCTCTAAATACCTTATAAATGCCAAGTACGATCGTGTGGTCTGGTCAAGTGTCCCACGGACCCAGCTTCTGTGGAGTTTCCCCATTATCTGTGAACTTCCTCTTGTTCTCCAGCTCCTGAGCCCATAAGACTCCCTTTGAGCATCTGATTATTGAGTGTTTATCTAGTACTTATCGAAGTGTTAAGTGGAATAGGTATTATTTTCTTTGCGTTGGCATGTGGCATCGGAGCCTACTAAGTTCGCTGATTTAAAAAAAAAAAAAAGATGAGTTTCGGTTTGCTACAAGTGAATCTTAAAAGCTCCAAATGATGACACATTTTCAACTATAATTGCCTTTATCTCAGAGACTAAGCTGGAAGATTATTGAAGATTGAATTTTCTGAAACTCCTTGTGAATATATAATGATATTCAGTAGAGAGGGGCAGCAAACACGTGTCCAATACCTGGGTTCTGTTTAGCTAGATATCCTGAAAATCACAGAAGTCTGCTTCTGAAAGGAATGGTGAGAAACGGCATAGGCTTTGCCCCTCCTGTAACCAACTGGGAAGTTGAGGTCACAGACCTCATTCAGACCACAGGGAGTTGGTCTGAATCACCACCTCAGAGCAGAATGAAACTCAGTTGTCTTCCCAGTAAACTGCCTGACACATTATATACCACATGTTCTTTAAGATTATAACACAAAAAAGATTTTGTGCAAAGAAAATGAATAATAATTCACAGAAATGCAGAAAATTCTTAGCAGAATAGAGCAATACAATGTGATTGGGTAAATGATCAATAATAGGTCTGGTTTTATTGACGCAGATATCACTTTACCTGCATTAAATTATATTAGTGCCTTCTTCTCTGAATTATCTCCCAAATACCAAAATACTAGAATGAATTTCATGATGAAAACCAGCATGATTCTCCAGGTTAGGGAATACTAAGGATGTATTATTAGAAATGTTGGGTAAATATGTTTAAACTACTTTATGAGTGACTGATCACTCCTCATATGATTGGTGAAAGAAACAATGCCCTTCCACTTAGTAGAGTTCTTGGGACATTGTAGATAATAAATGATTGTTGAAGGAATGACCACATAAGTGAGTAAGTGAACTAATGAATGACTTAAGGTAGTAATTTGTTAAATAATGCTTTCTTAATCCAGTACGTTGAAAGCACTTTTCAAAATTAGATAAGAAATTGCCAGGGGATCACCATGTGTTCAGAATATTAATTTCCCCATGCATCCTTCCAAAGCAACTACCAGTACAATTATCTTCAGTTTAAAGAGATAAAGATGAGAGGAAAAGAAGCAAGGGAGAAGACAGAGTAAGAGAGAGGGCCCAGAGCTCTTGCACGTCTGTTCCAAGTATGCTCATGCGATGTGCTTGCATGTAAAAACCTACACACTAAGAAGTGTGAATGGTGCAACAGCTGGACAGATGCATAAGTTTGCTCTGTGTGCGGGTAGCCTTATTACCAAGGGAGAAATGATAGGACTTATGTGACAGCTATATGATAATGGCTGTGTGACTTTTTCATGATAGTTGTTAACACAATAATAATGTTCTGGAAATTGCATGTAGTAGATAAAGTAAATTGGGCAAACAGGTTGTATTTCTTAATTCATTATGTTTCTTTCCTGTTTCAATTTGCTGTAGAGATCTTGAATTTAACAGTTGAGTGGCCCCCACATGTGCATTTGAAATTCCGTTTACCCCATCTGCTGGCCCGGGAGTCCTTTAGCTGTGACTCTGGTGCGGTCCTCCCGTGCACCTGCCTGCGTCTCTCCTCCCACCACTTATCAGTTCCACAGGGATTTAGACTCCTGCCACACCTAGCTTGTTAAAGCATGCGCTATTGAAATCTTCATAAGTATTTCATACAGAATGTAGGACTCCAGAAAAGATCCACTTAAATCCCCGGCTCCTGTTATACCTGGGGGAGAAGTGGTTTCTGGTTTCACACACATTTATGCCCAATGTGCTATTTTGAAATGAGTTTGAAAGGTCAAACTACTCTCCCATGTGAAGTCTCTTGCATCAGGAATATAAAAGAATTTCCCAAATGACTCTGACCCTGTTTTGTCTTTGCCCTTTACTTTCTAGGTTTCTTTTGGACGCTTGGAGATTTGGATAAAGGGTCCTGGACCGTGTTGGTAAGTGATCAGTTCTTCTTGCCTCTACCTTCTCGTTGCGGGTTTTATAAAAATGCAAATACACAAAATCTAAGCCGCCTCATATTTCACTTTTGAAGTAGTAAGGGTAGATCTACTGTCTGTCTCACATCTGTGGCTTTCAAAGCCCCTGGGGATTTTGCCATGAATCCCGTTCCCAACTGGTGTATTTCAAAAATATCTCAAACATCCCCAACATGACTACACTCCGCTCCTACTGTTCGTTAGTAGTTCTACTGATAGGATCCTGTTAACTTCATGAAAATGAAAACAGTTAAAGCTAAAAAATAAAAATCCATTGAGTAAGTATATCGATATTTTCCTTTTTAAGTGATCATTCTATTTATACATTTCTAAAATTCTTTTTGTATTCTAGAGATGTGTTTTCTAAAACTGATTTAGTAAGAATTTGATTTTTGCCTCTCCGTAATGATTAGGGAAAGTAAGGACTTTATCTGTTGTAGTTAGTGCTGTTTTCCTAGGGCTGGATAAAGTGTCTGACACTAGGTAGGGGCTTAGTAAATATCTATAGAATGGATACATTTTAACAAAACTTGGGAATACTTATGTCACACATCCAAGAATAAAACAACTAGATTGTACTTCTTAAATGGGAAGTATAGATCCAAATTTGAGTCAGGCCCAGTTCCTAATTTGAGGGTTTCTTGGGTAATGGGGTCGGTTGGCATACACAAGATTTACTAAAATACAAAATAGCCAGTACTCAATAAAATGTACCAAAAATTATTATTAGATACAAGTTCCAATACTGTTCTGCTAGTGCTATTATCATAGACAGTCCATTTAACCTATTGAACCCAGTATTATTATCTGTAAATTATAGTTAATACCTGTTTATATTGCAAGAGTATTACATGAGATAATAGAGATAAAATCTCTACTACAAAGCTGGGCTCAGAGTAGGTAATCCATGCAAATTTGATAGAAAATAGACAATAAAATAATTTATCTAACACATGTTTTGAAAACCTAATAGGGCAGTGTACTGATAACTACCTCAAATGTCCGAAAGAAAAAAAAGCATGATTTATGCCATTGGGCGTCTCCCGTCTCCGTGTTGTTAGAAGTGTTGCATGCTGCAGATACCTTCCTCTCAGTCATTTCACATCAACGGAACACCTTCTCTGTGCAACGTTCTTTGCTTCAGGTGGGAGGCAGTATGAAAATACAGTCTTGTGTGTAAGGGTGTGGGCAGGAGAGAGAGAGAGAGAGAGGGAGGGAGACGAAGTAACATTCCAGAAAGGTGAGGAGCCAGCAGTAGCAGATTTCCCTGCCTCACGGAAGCGTGGTGTGGATGTAGACGCAGAAAGGCCGAGTGGCCATGTTCCTGAGAGGAAGAGAGTGTGCTGTGCAGCACGGAGGCACCGTTAGGGATGTTTATACAGAACCTTTGATAGCTTGCGCTGTCTCTCAAGAAAAACATGTAACCATCCAACAGTTTTAAGTAGGAATGGGGAGATGGACATGCTATAGGCAGTGCCAAAATTTTGTTTAAAAATTATTCACTCGAGACTTCCTGTACTAGCTCCAACATATAAAGGACCTACAGGTTGTCAGTCCTACCCTTACTACCAGCAAGAAGCTGAAAATTTTTAAAATCAGGGTCTTTTCTTGAACTTGTTGGAGAGTGAAGATTACGAGGCATAGGGCTGTGTTGAAACAGAGGCGGGTGGGTGGGCAGTTGAATTTGAGAACCAGAGCCGACGTCTACATGCTAGGGACAAAAGCCACTGGTGCCTTAACTGGAAGCAAGAAATGTCGTAAGTATGAGGAGTTGCTGGAGACTGAATGTGGGCTACAGTGGGAATGAGGAATTCCTGGAGACCCCAGCATTAGGGTGCCACACTCTCAGGGGTTTTCCTCAAGGAACCCCACAATGGTCTCAAGGTGAAGAGTCAAGAGAAGTCTCTCAGGGCTTAGGCAGGGGAGGGAAGATTGCCAATTTACACATATTACCCGAGTGTTCTCCAGAACAAACACACACTCTCCGAGGGAGAGACTTTCTCCCCAGGAAGAAAGAGGAGAGCTTAGAAACACTCATAGTCTATTTTGTAGTCCATGAACGACAGTCAACTAAATGACCAAAATTTAATCATAAGACCATGGATTGCTCCCCCTCCACCATACTTTGCCACCCCACGATCAGGGCATCAGAACAAGCACAGTGCATCTCAGCTGAGGGAACTACGGAGTTGCTCCGAATTCTTAGGGAAATCCACACAACCAGAGAGACAAAGGGAGAACAAAGGAAAATTTGAAGTTTCTGGAGCTACACCTACAGCAAACATTAAAGCGAAACTCCTAGCCAGATTGACACAAAACCGCACACTCCAGGCCCTGTTCCTGTCGCCCACCGCATTATGCTTGGCTTTCAGCAACGGCAGTGAAAATATTCAAAGCATGATGAGAAGCAAGAAAAACAGTTTGAAAAGAAAACCAAGCATCAGACCCAGACTCAGCTATGGTTTTAATGGAATAAGTAGACAACATGGATAAAAAGTATATAATATAAACAGAAATGGAAACTATGACAGAATCAAAAGAAAATGTTAGAAATAAAAACAACTGTAAAAGAAATGAAGTTTAATTTTGATATGCTCATCACTACAGTGGAAATGACTGAGGAAATAATTAGTGATCTGGAAGATATGTGAATAGAAACTTTCCAAACTAAAATTTAATGAGAAATAAGAATGAAAACAAAACAAAACAAAGAACAAAATATCCAAGAACTGTGAGACAATTTCAAAAGATATAATATGATAATAGAAATATCCAAAAGAGAAAAAAAGAGGGGAGCAAAATAAATATTTGAAGTAATGAGGATTAAGAATTTTCCAAAATTGACTAAGTGGCACAAAGCCATAGGTCCAGGAATATTAGAGAACACCAACCAATATTTATACTGAAAAAATACACTTGGTCATATCATATCCAAATTGCAAAAAAGACAGAAAGACAAACCTTACTTACAGGGAAATAAGAAAAAGAATTATATCAGACTTTTCATCAGAAACTGGGGAAGCAAGACAATAATAGAGTGAAATATTTAGAATGTTGAAAAAAAATCCTATAATTCTACAGCCATTGAAATTAACCTTCAAAACTGAAGAATAAATAATTTACTTGACAACAAAATAAAACCCAAAACACCAGAGTATTTATCACCAGCAGAACTGCTTCATAAGAAATGCTAAAAGAAGTTGTTCAGGACAATAAAAATTATGTGGTCATAAAATTTATCTACATTTTTCTGAGTTGCAGAAGTAAAATCTTTTATTATTCTTCTTGGTCTAATTGAATTATTTGTATAAGGTAATAATGGTAACAATGCTTTGGTTGATTACAAATTATGAATAAATGAATGACAAAGTGTTTTAAGGACTAAGAGGGGAGAGTTGGAATACTCTGTTACATTACCTGGCTGGCCTAGATTAGTTGTACATGTACATTGAAAATTCTAGGGCAATTTATAAAATTTTTTTTCAAGGAAGCATAATTTATATATTAAGGGAAGAGAGAAATTAGAATCATTTAAAATATTAACTTAAAACCACAAGAGGCGGGGGCACCTCGGTGGCTCAGTCGTTTAAGCATCTGCCTTTGCCTCCAGTCATGATCTCAGGGTCCTGGGACTGAGTCTCTTATCAGGGTCTCTGCTCAGCATGGAATCTGCTTCTCCCTCTCCCTCTGTGCTCTCTCTCTCTCTCTCAAATAATTAAAATCTTAAAACACACACACACATGCAGCAGAAAAAAATAAAAAATCAACTACTATATGTAAAGAAACAGGAAAATATCACACCTATGATAGCTATAAATCCAACAACATCAATAATTATTCTAAATGTGAATGGCCTAAATATTCCAATTAAAAAATAGACTGAGAGAGTAGGTAAAAATAAAAACAGGACCCATTGTTTGTTATCACAAGCAACCCATTTTAATTTTTTTATTATTTTTATTTTTTTAAAGATTTTTTTAAAAGATTTTTTAAATTTTTTTTAATTTTTTTTTTTTTAGATTTTATTTATTTGACAGACAGAGATCACAAGTAGGCAGAGAGGCAGGCATAGAGAGAGGGAAGCAGGCTCCCTGCTGAGCAGAGAGCCCGATGTGGGGCTCGATCCCAGGACCCTGGGACCATGACCTGAGCCGAAAGCAGAGGCTTTAACCCACTGAGCCACCCAGGTGCCCCCTGAGCCACCCAGGTGCCCCAAAGATTTTTTTAAAAGATTTTTAAAGATTTTTCAGGATCATGACCCGAGCTGAAGGCAGTGGCTTGACTGACTGAGCCATCTGGGCATCCCACAAGCATCCCATTTTAAAAAATAAACAGATTTAAAGCAAAAGCATGGAGAAAGATAAACCTGCTAACACCAATAATAGAAAATGCAGTGACTATGTTCATTTCATCAACGCACACCTCTAACAAGGAAGTGTATCAGGATAATGAGGATTATGACATAATAACAAAAAGGTCCATTCTCCAACCTGATGTGTAGTAATCCTTAAAGCATATGCACTAACAACAGAATGTTAGGTCCATGAGGCAAAACCCAGTAGAACTGCAAGAAGAAATGGGCAGGTCACTAATATAGCAGGAAACTTCAACACCCTTCTTTCAATAATTAATAGAGCAAAAAGGCAGAAAACGAACTAAACATCACCATCAATCAACTCAATATAGTTGACATTTTTGGAAAACACATGTTCTTCTCAAATTTACACTGACCATTCTCTAATATAATCTCATTTAAAAAAAAATAAATCTCACTTTGGGTAATAAAATATAATTAGAAATTTTTAAAAGTATACATCATTCAAAGTATTATTCAGACCATAATGAAATTAAAATAGAAATCAGTAAAAGAAAGGTAGCAGGAAGATACTCAAACATTTGGAGATATAAAAACACACTTCTAAATACCATGAAGGTCAAAGAAGATATTAGTAGAAATATCTGAAAACATTTTCTTTTCTCTTCTCTTCTCTTCTCTTCTCTTCTCTTCTCTTTTCTTTCTTTCAGGATCCATACCCAGCATGGAGCCCAGTGTGGGGCTTGAACTACAACTGTGAGATCAAGACCTGAGCCAACATCAAGAGTTGGACACTTAGGGGCGCCTGGGTGGTTGAGTGGGTTAAAGTCTCTGCATTCAGCTCTGGTCATGATCCCAGGGTCCTGGGATCGAGCCCCGCATTGGGCTCTCTGCTCAGCAGGGAGCCTACTTCCCTTCCCCTCTCTCTGCCTGCCTCTCTTCCTACTTGTGATCTCTGTCTGTCAAATAAATAAATAAAATCTTTAAAAAAATATTTTTAAAAAAGAGCTGAATGCTTAACTGACTGGGCCACCCAGGTACCCCCTTACTTCTTTCAATTAAAATGAAACTACAGCATGGAAAAATTTGTGGGATGCAGCAAAAACAGCATATATTATAAAAGAAAGTACATCTAAAAGTAATTATCTAAACCACAACATTAGGAAGCTAGAGAATGAAGAGTGTATTAAGCCTAATAAGAAGAAAGAAGAGAATAATAAAAATTAAATCAGAAAACAATGAACTTGAAAGCAGTAAAAAAAATAGAATCCGTGAAATAAAAGCTAATCATTTGGAAATATCAATAAAATTTATAAACATCTAACCAGACTAGCAAGAAAGAGAGAGAGAGAGAGAGAAGACACACATTTCCAGTATCAGAAATGAAAGAGGGGTCATCACTGCCAACCCTGTGGACAGCAAAAAGAATAATGAAAGAATAATAGCAATAACTCTATACCACTGATTTGACAATTTACATGAAATGGAAGCATTCCTTAAAAGACACAAACTACTAACACTTACACAAAGAGAAACAGATAGTTTGAATAGCCCTATATTTATTTTTTAAAATTTAATCAATTATTGGGGCACCTGGGTGGCTCAGTGGGTTAAAGCCTCTGCCTTCAGCTCAGGTCATGATCCCAGGGTCCTGGGATCGAGCCCCGCATCGGGCTCTCTGCTCAGCAGGGAGCCTGCTTCCCCCTCTCTCTCTGCCTGCCTCTCTGCCTATTTGTGATCTCTGTCTGTCAAATAAAAAAAAAAAAAAAAAAAAATTAATCAATTATTAACATCCTCCTAAAAGGAAACACCAGGCCTGGATGATTTCACAGGTAAATTCTATCAAATACTTAACTAAGAAATGGCACCAATGCTCCTTAATCTCCTACAGAAAATAGAAGCAGAGGAAACAGTTTCTAATTAATTTTGTGAGACCAGCATTACCAGTATAGGAAAAAACAAGTAAAGATCAAGATATTTCTGGGAAGAAAAAGAAAAATAAAGGGACCAAAATCTTTCATGTTCATAGATGGAAAAATTCTCATCAAAACATTAGCATGCTGATAACCAGCAGTGTATGAAAAGAATGACATATGATGACCAAGTGACATTTGTGTCTGGTGTTCAAGAAGTACTCAAATTAAAAAAATGATCGAAGTCATTCATCACATCAACAACATGAATAGGAAAAAATATATGATTGTATACATTTATAAAGATTACTTACTTGAGAGAGAGAGAGTGCAAGTGCAGGGAGGGGCACAGGAAAGGGAGAGAGAAACTTTTTTAGCTGACTCCTCACTGAGCTTGAAGCCTGATGTGGGGCTTGATCTCAAGACCCTGAGATCATGATCTGAGCGAAAACTAAGAGTTGGAGGCTTGACTGACTGTGCCACCCAGGGGTTCCTATGATCATAAAATTAATGTAAAAAAATGAAACAAATCCAACATCTATTTATAATAAAACATTAATTAAACTAGAGATACAGTGGGCCTCCTCAGCTCACTAAAGAACTTCTTAAAAAAAAAAAAAAAAGCCCTACATCTGGCGTCAACTAAATATGAGAAACAGGGTGCTTTCCTTTTAAGTTCCAAGGCAAGAATGTCCCCTCTTATCACTCCTATGAATCATTATAATAAAAGAACTATCTGGCTCATCAAGAGGAAAACAGAAAACAGCAGTATCCAAGTCGAGAAAGAAGAAATAAACTATGTTTGTTTGCAAATGACATGATTGTCTCTGTTGAAAATGCCCCCCTCCAATCACTCCACACTACTGGAACTGATGAGAGATTAGAGCAAAGTTACAAGAAATAAGACTATATTAAAGGCAATTACTTTGATATATAGCAGTGATAAATACTTGGAATGAAAAACACATTTATGTTAACATAGGAAAACAATGGAATACTTGACTATGAATCTAACAAAATAAATACAGGATATATGTGCAGAAATTCATAATTTCTAACAAAAAAATTAACAGCTCTAAATAAAAGGAGAGATACTGTGTTCACAGAGTGGAAGACTCAGTATGTTTAAAATATCTGTTCTAGCCAACCTGATGTATAGATTCAACAGATCTGTGATCAAAACACCAGCAAGTTGTTGTGAAGTTTTCATCAAACATATCCTAAAACTTGTGTGGAAAGGCAAAAGACCTAGAATTGCCAACCCGCCACTGGACAGGAACAAAATCAGAGAAATAAAAATTTAATTCAGAATGGCCAAAAGATGTGAGTAGCCATTTAACTAGAGAAGATGTGCCAGTGGAGATGAACTTTAAGAAAAGACACAGATGCACAACATCATTTTCATCTGGGAATTGCAAATTTAAAACAGCAATGAAATACCACTACGTACCTATTAGAGAGGCTAAAAACAAACCATTAGAGACTCTTAATCTCAGGAAACAAACTGAGGGTTGGCTGGAGGGGAGGGGAGTGAGAGGGTTGGGGTGGCTGGGGGACGGACATTGGGGAGGGTATGTGCTGTGGTTAGTGCTGTGAATTGTGAAAGACTGATGAATCACAGACCTGTACCCCTGAAACAAAGAACACGTTATATGTTAATTTAAAAAAAGAAAGAAAGAAAAAGAACAAGCCCAGTGCTAGTGAAGATACAAAAGAAATCCTGTGTGGTCAATGGTTAAGCCACTTTGGGAGATAGTTTGATGTTTTACTACGAGCCAAATATGGTCTTAACGTAAGATCCAGCAAGTTATTTTCCCTGTTGATCTGAAAACCTATGTTCATGCAGAGAACCTGCATGTGAACTCCTGTAGCAGCTTTATTCACAATCACCAAACCAGGAGGCAATGAAGATGCTTTGAAGAGGTGAACAGAAGAGAAGCTGCAGAACGTTCATACACTGGGATGCTAGTGAGTGATAAAAAGACGCAAGAAGAAATTGGCTAGAAGAAAGACCTGGAGGAATCTTCACTGTATATGGGCAAGTGTGAAAAATTGGTCTGAAAGGGCTAAATACTGTATGATTCCAATTATATAACAAACTGAAAAGGGCAAATCCATAGGAACATTAAAAAGATCACTGGGTTGCCAGGAATTGGGGAAGAGAAAAGGGAGGCAGAGATGAATAGGTGAGCACAGGGAATTTTTAGGGCAGGAAAATTATTCTCTGTGGCATCGTAATGATGAATACCCCAGCACTGTACATTTGTCAAAACCCACAGGAATTATAGCACTAAAAAGGAACCTTCATGTATGTCAAATTAAAAACATAATAATTTAGGAGTTTGTGGGATCCCGTAAAGGAAGGCCGACAGACAAGGGTATCTAATACCTCACAAGTACAGGAGACCACCTTACTGACGGGTCATGGGGAAGGCTGCTTCCGATGCCTCTGGAAGGACTGTCATCTCCAAGATTCGGACATTAGGAGGAGCACGGGGTCCGTCGAGTTACCTTCACGATACTGGTGCCCCTGCGGGTGTGCTGGCACTGAACGATCAAGGGCACGGCGGCTGGCGGGGACGCGGTTTCCCACCATCGGAGTTTGAATTCACCGAGAAGCAAGAGCAGAAAGCTGCAGTGATCTGTTTGGTAAGAATTAGACCTGGAGAAATCACTAGTAACTCATATTTAGCCTAATATAGATATAGATGTTGACATATGCAAACATTTAATGGCATGTATAAAAATACAGGCGGAGTATATGGTGTGTGTATGTATATGCATATCACCTTTTTTCCGTCCGCTGAGAGGACCTAAATGAAACCACACTCCCTTAACAATGAGAACAGCTAATACTCAGATATCGGTTTTCAACACCAGTTTCCTAATAAAAAGAACAAAGAATCTTTAGAAAAATGTCTCATTCTAGGTCTGAGGCAAGATCTATGTTAGACCCCCCTGGAGCGTTTTGTATTAGGAGAAGGTGAGAAAGTACCCAAAACAAAACATAACAAAAGGCCATAGGAGTCAACTAGAGAAGCAATTCCTGGCCAAAACAGGGACAGTTTGAACAACAAAATAAAATAAAGTATTGGTTTATGACCCAAAGAATAAATGCCCATCAAACCATGCTGATATAAATAAGTATCAAATACATAAATAACTGGGGGAGAAGAGACAAATCTCCCAAGCAGAAGAATTCCAGATAATTTTTGTAAATATTGCACCCTTGAACACGGAGCAGCCCATTCCCAGTCCCTTCACTGGGGGTGCATGCAGTCACCTCTCTATTAGTACAGTTTGGAACGCAGGGGACACATAATGAGTCTACAGTGGAGAAACACAGCAAGTGCTACCGCAGCCACGGGTCAAGATCAGCATCAACAGCAGTAAGTCCTGGTGACCATATGTGCCCTTGATATGAGATGCTGAACATGGCACCTCCTCTCTATGGTTCCCAAGGCACAGAACTCTGGTTTCATCACAGCAGAAACACCAGAGGAATCCCAGTTGAGAGATGTACTATGGAACGCCTGACAAGTACCACTCAAAACTGTCAAAACCCTCAAATGAGAGAGTCTGACAGACTGTCACAGCCAAGAACAGCCTCAGGAGACTTGATGACAGTGCAGCGATGGCCCAGCTGGGATCCTGGGACAGAAAAGGGACATCCATAAATATTAAGAAAATTTGAATGAAGGGTAAGCCCATTCCTAATAATGTATCAATATTGGTTCCTTGATTTTAACAAATACATCAGTCTACGGCAAGGTGTTTAGAGGAAACCGATTAAGAAGTCTCCAATGAAGACATACAAATGGCTACCAGACACATGAAAAAATGTTCATCATCACTAGCCATCAGGGAGATTCAAATCAAAACCACATTGAGATACCACCTTACACCAGTTAGAATGGCCAAAATTAGCAAGACAGGAAACAACGTGTGTTGGAGAGGATGTGGAGAAAGGGGAACCCTCTTACACTGTTGGTGGGAATGCAAACTGGTGCAGCCACTTTGGAGAACAGTGAGGAGATTCCTCAGGAAATTAAAAATAGATCTTCCCTATGACCCTGCAATTGCACTGCTGGGTATTTACCCCAAAGATACAGATGTAGTGAAAAGAAGGGCCATCTGTACCCCAATGTTTATAGCAGCAATGGCCACAGTCACCAAACTGGAAAGAACCAAGATGCCCTTCAACGGGTGAATGGATAAGGAAGATGTGGTCCATATACACTATGGAGTATTATGCCTCCATCAGAAAGGACGAATACCCAACTTTTGTAGCAACATGGACGGGACTGGAAGAGATTATGCTGAGTGAAATAAGTCAAACAGAGAAAGTCAAGTATCATATGGTTTCACTTATTGGTGGAGCATAACAAATAATATAAGGACAAGGGTAGATGGAGAGGAGAAGGGAGTTGAGGGAAATTGGAAGGGGAGGTGAACCATGAGAGACTATGGACTCTGAAAAACAACCTGAGGGTTTTGAAGGGGTGGGGTGGGAGGGTGGGGGAACAAGGTGGTGGGTATTAGGGAGGGCACAGATTGCATGGAGCACTGGGTGTGGTGAAAAAACAATGAATACTGTTACGCTGAAAATAAATAAAAAATTTAATTAAAAAAAAAAGAAGTATATGGTACTAATTCTATATGATGTTCTTAATTTTCCTATAAATCTAGAACTGCCCTAACATATAAAATCTACTTAAATGATATCCGTTCAGGCTTCTTAATTCCTTTTGATGCTCCTTACTTTCTAGGACTTCTGTGTCGCCCACAAACCTCAAATAGGAATGCTCTTTACTTCTCAGTTCCTCTCTATCACATGCTGCCCTGACCCCTATCCCTAGAGAGAACGGCCTTCTCTGAGTTTTTCTTTACTCTTTGTTCCTTTTGTTTTTAATAAACCTTGAAACATTTTACCTTCCAGGTTTGTAAAATTCTTTTTGTCATTTTGGGGTGCCTGAGTGGCTCAGTTGGTGAAGTGTCTGCCTTTGGCTCAGGTCATGATCCCAGGGTCCTGGGACTGAGCCCTGCATCTGACTTTCTGCTCAACGGGGAGTCGGCTTCTCTCTCTCCCTATACTCCTCCTGCTTGTGAGCTCTCAAATAAATAAATTAAGTCTCTTTAAAAAAAAAAAAAAGTGTTTCAAAAATCTTTGGCACCACTCTCCTTGGGAAGTGGGTTCTCTTGAATCCAGATCAACATTAGGGATTCACTTGTAACCAGGCGAACAGATCAGAAGTGACGCAAGAAAACTGTGGAGACAGAAGGGCCCGTAGAACATAGAGCGCAATGCAGATTCCTTCTGATTCTATGCGGATGCTATCTCTGGGAATAGCCAAGTACCAGGTAAGAAGTCCGACTGTTTTGAGAAAATCCTACATACAGAGGCTGCCTGCAGGAACTCCAGTCAACACCTGAGCTGAGTTCCCAGCTGCCAGTCGTGTGGATGAGTCATCTCCAGCCTTGACAAACCACCAGAGGATTGCAGCCCGGGCAGCATCTGACTGAAACGCCATATGAGATCTTAGGAAAGAACTGCTTATTCAAACTCTCCCTGAAACCGTGACCCACCAGATAAAATAGTTACGCTAAGACTGGGGTAATGTGTTCTGCAGGAGTAGTAACGAGAATTAAAGTATAGAGTGTCTAGGTGTTTGCTATCTTCTCTGCTATGCTGCAGTATATGTCTCTGGAGAGACACTGCCTTTTTGTTCAGCGCTGTGTACCCAGTATGTAGCACTTAATGTATTAATGTGGAAAGGGTGATGCTGATGGGTAAGAGCATCACAAAACATTTAAAATGTTATTATCATAAAACTGCATTAAAATGCTTATTATTATAGAATGTGATATCATATACTCAGTAATAATCCTCTTAGGAATATGCTGAAAACATTTTCAGAGAGTTTTAATATAGAATTCTGTCTAGAAACACATACCTTTGATTTCCAAAATATATTTAAACTGTACAACTGTGGATTTTATTCTTACAGATAACTTCAACTACATGCCAACTCTGTATGTTGTTAGTTGGATCCTTCAATGATGCAACCACTCTGGAAAACAGTTTAGCAGTTTCTTAAAATTTTGAACATATTTTTCTCTTTTGCCATACAAGCCAGCAATTCTAGTCCAAGATATCCAGAAAAAATGAAAACATATGCACACAGAAATACTTGTATTTGAATGATCATAGCAGAAATATTTATAATAGTGAAAAACAGAAATAAACCATAAGGCCATCAACTTCTGAATACATAAACAAAATGTTGTATATCCAAACAATGGAAAATTATTGGAAGGGGGAAAAAAGGAACTGTACTGATTTATGTTTCAGTGTGGATAAATTCCATAATATCGTGGTGAGTGACAGGACCCCAAAACAGAAAACTACATATTACTTGCTTCCATGAAATTTCCACAAAAAGAAAATCTGTACAGAGAGTAGATTCATGGTTGTCTACAGCTTGGGACTGATTGCAAATGAGCAAGAGTATTCTCTTTAGGGTCATAGAAGTATTTTAAAATTTGATTGTGATGATGCTTGCACAACTCTGGATTTTTATAAAAAAAAATCATGGAATTGCAAATATAAAAGGAACAAATTTCATGGTGTGCAAATTATCCCTTAGAGCACCAGATCATGGTTTCTTTTTGAGCACATTACAGAGGTAAGGTGCTACTAGTTTCAAAAAGGAAGAGGAATTGATAGAATTATCTGAGCATTTTCAGAAACATATTTCTTAATGTGCTTTATCTCATAAACAAATTCAGAATTTTTTTGGTAACTATACGTAATGGTATAAAACAGCAAGCTAAGAATAAAAGAAAACTAAACAAAGGGAGAAAGACAAAATGTAATGAGTTAACTGAGAAAAATGGAAGCAATTTGTAGCAAATGGGGAGGAAAGGAAACTTGGAAAAATCAAACAATATCTCAAATGGTGCACCAGCTAGAGGAATAGCCTGAGTTTATTTTTTTATCAACTGTCTGACAACACACTTTCAAAAATCCTGTGGCGAAAAACGTATTAAGAAAGTGTGATCCACCAATGTAGAAAAACAGACACCTGAGTACATCTTGAAACAAGTGAAAATAAGAACATTGATCAAGAGAATGAGGCCTTGTCTATGTGATAGATCAGAGATACTGATGTTTCTTTCCAATAATGACTAAAAATTAAACAGATTAGGAAATGCAACTGACAAAGTTATTTCCCTATTCTAAAACATGGCATCTCTCAATACCTATTCTGGTATTGAGCAGGAAAATAAATTTAAAGAGAGTTATATAATAGCCATAAATAGACATTTCATGAATTCTAAAAAAAAATTAATTTTAAATATAATCTAACTCAAACTATCTAACTGCTCTACATAGTTTTATACACCTATAATAAAGATGGCTTAATTTCACACTAGCCAATTATGATTTAAACAAAATTTTAAAAAATGATTCCCTGAGCTGTTCCTGTAGTATAATGCTATAAGATTGGTAGCATTAAAAAAAAAAATGCAGGCTATGGGTCTGTTCCTTTTCTCTATTTCTTCCTGTTTCAGTTTTGGTAGTTTATAAGTGTCTAGAAATGCATCTATTTCGGGAGGAGTCAAGATGGCGGAGCAGTAGCAGGCTGAGACGACATCGGGTAGCAGGAGATCAGCTAGATTGCTTATCTAACCATTGTGAACACCTACAAATCCAACGGGAAATCGAAGAGAAGAAGAGCAACAATTCTAGAAACAGAAAATCGATCACTTTCTGAAAGGTAGGACCTGCGGAGAAGTGAATCCAAAGCGACGGGAAGATAGACCCCGGGGGGAGGGGCCGGCTCCCGGGAAGAGGCGGAGCAACGGAGCACAAAATTGGGACTTTTAAAAGTCTGCTCCACTGGGAGACATCACTCCAGAGGCTAAACCAGGGGGAAACCCAGGCAGGGTCAGCATAACCCCAGGTCCCACAGGGTCACAGAAGGACTGGGGGTGTCTGAGTGCCGCAGAGCTCACAGGTATTCGAGCGGGGAAGCCGGCTACAGTGACAAAGCTGAGGAGTGAGCTCTCAGCCCTGGGTTACCTTGTGCCGGACGCAGGCTGGGTGGGCTCAGAACACGGCCGGGGGCCACGGAGACGGAAGCAACCAGGCGCTTTTCCCCAGGTTCCAGCAATTGACTGCTTTCCTCAAGGCACACCCGCAGGCCAGGGAGGTGGGGCAGTTGGGCGCTTTTCTCTGAGGGCGCACTGAGGAGCGGAACCCCAAGCTCTCGGCTCCTCCAGCCGGAGATTGGGAGGCCACCATCTTCATTCCCGTCCTCCGGAACTCTACGGAAAGCGCTCAGGGAACAAAAGCTCCCGAAAACAAACCCGAGCAGATTACTTAGCCCAGTCCCTGGCAAAGGCGGTGCAATTCTGCCTGCGGCAAAGACACGTGAGAATCACCACAACAGGCCCCTCCCTCAGAAGATCAACAAGAAACCCAGCCAAGACCAACTTCGCTCACCAAGAACAGCAGAATTCCACAGCAGGAGAAAGCAAATCTTATCTGGACAAAATGACAAGGCGGAAAAACTCACCTCAAAAAAAAGAACAAGAGGCAGTACCGAAGGCTGGGGACCTAATCAATACGGACGTTGGTAATATGACAGATCTAGAGTTCAGAATGACGATTCTCAAGGTTCTGGCCGGGCTCGAAAAAGACATAGAAGATATTAGAGAAACCCTCTCCAGAGAGATAAAAGCCCTTTCTGGAGAAATAAAAGAACATAAATCTAACCAAGTTGAAATCAAAAAAGCTATTAATGAGGTGCAATCAAAAATGGAAGCTCTTACTGCTGGGATAAATGAGGCAGAAGAAAGAATTAGTGACATAGAACACCAAATGACAGAGAATAAAGAAGCTGAGCAAAAGAGAGACAAACAAATACTGGACCACGAGGAGAGAATCCGAGAGATAAGCGACACCATAAGGCGACACAACATTAGAATAATTGGGATTCCAGAAGAAGAAGAAAGAGAGAGGGGAGCAGAAGGTATATTGGAGACAATTATTGGAGAGAATTTCCCTAATATGGCAAAGGGAACAAACATCAAAATCCAGGAGATGCTAACAATGCTCCTCAAAATCAATAAAAATAGGTCCACACCTCATCACCTGATAGTAAAATTTACAAGTCTTAGCGACAAAGAGAAAATCCTGAAAGCAGCCCGGGAAAAGAAGTCTGTAACATACAAGGGTAAAAACATTAGATTGGCAGCGGACCTATCCACAGAGACCTGGCAGTCCAGAAAGAACTGGCGTGATATATTCAGAGCACTAAATGAGAAAAACATGCAGCCAAGAATACTATATCCAGCTAGGCTATCATTGAAAATAGAAGGAGAGATAAAGAGCTTCCAGGACAAACAAAAGCTGAAAGAATTTGCAAACACCAAACCAGCTCTACAGGAAATATTGAAAGGGGTCCTCTAAGCAAAGAGAGACCCTAAAAGTAGATCAGAAAGAAACAGAGACAATATACAGTAACAGTCACCTTACAGGCAATACAATGGCAATTAATTCATATCTCTCAATAGTTACCCTGAATGTTAATGGACTAAATGCCCCAATCAAAAGACACAGGGTATCAGAATGGATAAAAAAACAAAACCCATCAATATGCTGCCTACAAGAAACTCATTTTAGACCCGAAGACACTTCCAGATTTAAACTGAGGGGGTAGAAAACAATGTACCATGCTAATGGACATCAGAAGAAAGCTGGGGTGGCAATCCTTATATCAGATCAATTAGATTTGAAGCCAAAGACTATAATAAGAGATGAGGAAGGACACTATATCATACTCAAAGGGTCTGTCCAACAAGAAGACCTAACAATCTTAAATATCTATGCCCCTAACATGGGAGCAGCCAACTATAGAAACCAATTAATAACAAAATCAAAGAAATACATCGACAGTAATACAATAATAGCAGGGGACTTTAACACTCCCCTCACTGAAATGGACAGATCATCCAAGCAAAAGATCAACAGGGAAATAAAGGCCTTAAATGACACACTGGACCAGATGGACATCACAGCTATATTCAGAACATTCCATCCCAAAGCAACATAATATACATTCTTCTCTAGTGCACATGGAACATTCTCCAGAATAGACCACATCCTGGGTCATAAATCAGGTCTCAATCGGTACCAAAAGATTGAGATCATTCCCTGCATATTTTCAGACCATAATGCTCTGAAGCTAGAACTCAATCACAAGAGGAAATTTGGAAAGAACGCAAATACATGGAGACTAAAGAGCATCCTTCTAAAAAATGAATGGGTCAACCAGGAAATTAAAGAAGAATTGAAAAAATTCATGGAAACAAATGATAATGAAGACACAGCTATTCAAAATCTGTGGGACACAACAAAGGCAGTCCTGAGAGGAAAATATATAGCGGTACAAGCCTTTCTCAAGAAACAAGAAAGGTCTCAAATACACAACCTAACCCTACACCTAAAGGAGCTGGAGAGAGAACAACAAAGAAACCCTAAACCCAGCAGGAGAAGAGAAATCATTAAGATCAGGGCAGAAATCAATGAAATAGAAACTAAAAAAAAACAATAGAACAAATCAACAAAACTAGGAGCTGGTTCTTTGAAAGAATTAATAAGATTGACAAACCCCTGGCCAGACTTATCAAAAAGAAAAGAGAAAGGACGCAAATAAATAAAATCATGAATGAAAGAAGAGAGATCACAACCAACACCAAAGAAATACAAACAATTATAAGAACATACTACGAGCAACTCTACACCAACAAATTTGACAATCTGGAAGAAATGGATACATTTCTAGAGACATATAAACTACCACAACTGAACCAGGAAGAAATAGATAACCTGAACAGGACCCATAACCAGAAAGGAGATTGAAACAGTCATCAAAAGTCTCCAAACAAACAAAAGTCCAGGACCAGACAGCTTCCCAGGGGAATTCTACCAAACATTTAAAGAAGAATTAATTCCTATTCTCCTGAAACTGTTCCAAAAAATAGAAAGGGAAGGAAAACTTCCAAACTCATTCTATGAGGCCAGCATCACCTTGATCCCCAAACCAGACAAGGATCCCACCAAAAAAGATAATTACAGACCCATATCCTTGATGGACACAGATGCGAAAATTCTCACTAAAATACTGGCCAATAGGATCCAACAGTACATTAAAAGGATTATTCACCACGACCAAGTGGGATTTATTCCAGGGCTGCAAGGTTGGTTCAACATCCGCAAATCCATCAATGTGAGACAATACATTAATAAAAGAAAGAGTAAGAACCATATGATACTCTCAATAGATGCTGAAAAAGCATTTGACAAAGTGCAGCATCCCTTCCTGATTAAAACTCTTCAAAGTGTAGGGATAGAAGGCACATACCTCAATATTATCAAAGCCATCTATGAAAAACCCACCGCAAATATCATTCTCAATGGAGAAAAACTGAAAGCTTTTCTGCTAAGGTCAGGAACACGGCAGGGATGTCCATTATCACCACTGCTGTTCAACATAGTACTAGAAGTCCTAGCCTCAGCAGTCAGACAACAAAAAGAAATTAAAAGCATCTAAATTGGCAAAGAAGAAGTCAAACTATCACTCTTTGCAGATGATATGATACTATATGTGGAAAACCCAAAAGGCTCCACTCCAAAACTGCTAGAACTTATACAGGAATTCAGTAAAGTGTCAGGATATAAAGTCAATGCACAGAAATCAGTCGCATTTCTTTACACAAACGACAAGACAGAAGAAAGAGAAATTGAGGAGTCAGTCCCATTTACGATCACACCCAAAACCATAAGATACCTAGGAATAAATCTAACCAAAGAGGCAAAGAATCTGTACTCAGAAAACTATAAAGTGCTCATGAAGGAAATTGAGGAAGACACAAAGAAATGGAAAAATATTCCATGCTCATAGATTGGAAGAACAAATATTGTGAAAATGTCTATTCTACCTAAAGCAATCTACACATTTAATGCAATCCCTTTCAATATCCCACCCATTTTTTTTTAAAGAAATAGAACAAATAATCCTCAAATTTATATGGAACCAGAAAAGACCTCGAATAGCCAAAGGAATACTGAAAAAGAAAGCCAAAGTCAGTGGCATCACAATTCCAGACTTCAAGCTCTATTGCAAAGCTGTCATCATCAAGACAGTATGGTACTGGCACAAAAACAGACATATAGATCAATGGAACAGAATAGAGAATCCAGGAATAGACCCTCAACTCTATGGTCAACTAATATTTGACAAAGCAGGAAAGAATATCCAATGGAAAAAAGACAGCCTCTTCAACAAATGGTGCTGGGAAAATTGGACAGCCACATGCAGAAAAATGAAATTGGACCATTTCCTTACACCACACACGAAAATAGACTCAAAATGGATGAAGGACCTTAATGTGAGAAAGGAATCTATCAAAATCCTTGAGGAGAATGCAGGCAGCAACCTCTTTGACCTCAACCGCAGCAACTTCTTCCTAGGAACATCGCCAAAGGCAAGAGAAGCAAGGGCAAAAATGAACTATTGGGATTTCATCAAGATCAAAAGCTTTTGCACAGCAAAGGAAACAGGCAACAAAAGCAAAAGACAACTGACAGAATGGTAGAAGATATTTGCAAACGACATATCAGATAAAGGGCTAGTATCCAAAATCTATAAAGAGCTTATCAAACTCAACACCCAAAGAACAAATAATCCAGTCAAGAAATGGGCAGAGGACGTGAACAGACATTTCTGCAAAGAAGACATCCAGATGGCCAACAGGCACATGAAAAAATGCTCCACATCACTCGGCATCAGGGAAATACAAATCAAAACCACAATGAGATACCACCTCACACCAGTCAGAATGGCTAAAATTAACAAGTCAAGAAATGACAGATGCTGGCGAGGATGCGGAGAGAGGGGAACCCTCCTACACTGCTGGTGGGAATGCAAGCTGGTGCAACCACCCTGGAAAACAGTGTGGAAGTTCCTCAAAAAACTGAAAATAGAGCTACCCTACGACCCAGCGATTGCACTACTGGGTATATATCCTAAAGATACAAACGTGGTGCTCCGAAGGGGCACGTGCACCCGAATGTTTATAGCAGCAATGTCCACAATAGCCAAACTGTGGAACGAGCCTAGGTGTCCATCAACAGATGAATGGATAAAGAAGAGGTGGTATATATACACAATGGAATACTATGCAGCCATCAAAAGACATGAAATCTTGCCATTTGCGACGACGTGGATGGAACTAGAGGGTATCATGCTTAGCGAAATAAGTCAATCGGAGAAAGACAACTATCATATGATCTCTTTGATATGAGGAAGTGGAGATGCAATGCGGGGGGGGGGTGTTGGGGGGAGGTAGGAAAAGAAAAAATGAAAAGATGGGATTGGGAGGGAGACAAACCATAAAAGACTCAATCTCCAAAAACAGACTGGGGGTTGCTGTGGGGAGGGGGGACGGGAGAGGGTGGTGGGGAAATGGACATTGGGGAGGGTATGTGCTATGATGAGTGCTGTGAAATGTATAAACCTGGCGATTCACAGACCTGTACCCCTGGGGATAAAAATACATTATATGTTTATTAAAATTAAAAAAAAAATAAATGCATCTACTTCTTCCAGATTGCCTTATCTGTTGGTGTATAGTTGCTCATAATATATTCTTAATATTGCTTGTAATTCCTTGGTGTTGGTTGGGATCTCTCCTCTTTCATTCACAATTTTATTAATTTGGGTCCTTTATCTTTTTTTTTTTTTTTTTTTTTTTTGAGTCTGGCTAGGGGTTTATTACTCTTGTTAATTCTTTCAAAGAGCCAGCTTCCAGACCCATAACAAGCAAGGAAATTGAAGCAGTAATCAAAAATCTCCCAACAAGAGTCCAGGACCAGGAGGCTTCCCAGGGGAATTCTACCAAACATTTAAAATTTTTTTTTTAAGATTTTATTTATTCACTTGACAGAGAGAAAGAGAGAGATCTCAAGTAAGCAGAGAGGCAGGCAGAGAGAGAGGGGGAAGCAGGCTCACCACTGAGCAGAGAGCTGGATGTGGGACTCAATTCCAGGACCCTGAGATCATGACCTGATCTGAAGGCAGAGGCTTAACTCACTGAGCCATCCAGTTGCCCCTCTACCTAACATTTAAAGAAGAACTCTTAACTGTTCTTTTGAAGCTGTTTCAAAAAAATAGAAATGGAAGGAAAACGTCCAAACTCATTCTGTGAGGCCACCATTGCCTTGATCCCAAAATCAAAGACCCTAACAAAAAGAATTACAGACCCGATATCCTGATAAACATGGATGCCAAAGTTCTCACCAAGATACTAGCCAATAGGATCCAACAGTACATTAAAAGGATTATTTACCATGACCAAGTGGGTCTTATTCCTGGGCTGCAACTTTGGTTCAACATTTGCAAATCAATCAACATGATACATCACTTAATAAAAGAAAGGAGAAAAACCATGTGATCCTCTCAATTGATGCAGAAAAAGCATTTAACAAAGTAAAGCATTCTTTCCTGATTGAAACTCTTCAGTGTAGGGATACATACCTTAACATCATAAAAGCCATCTATGAAAAGCCCACAGTGATTATCATTCCTAATGGGGAAAAAACTGAGAGATTTTCCCCTAAGGTCAGGAACATGACAGGGATGCCCACTTTCTCTACTGTTGTCCCACATAGTACTAGAAATCCTAGCCTCAGCAATCAAACAAAAAGAAATAAAAGGCATTTAAACTGGCAAAGAGGAAGTCAAATTCTCACTCCTCACAGATGACATGATACTTTATGTGGAAAACCCAAAAGACTTCACCCCAAAACTGCTAAAACTCATACAGGAATTCAGCAATTTGGCAGGATGTAAAATGCACAGAAATCAGTTGCATTTCTATACACTAACAATGAGACTGATGAAAGAGAAATTAAGGAATTGATTCCATTTACAATAGCACCAAAACCATAAGGTACCTGGGAATAAACCTAACTAAAGAGGAAAAGGATCTAAATTCTAGAAACTACAGAATACTTATGAAAGAAGTGGAGGAGGAAGACACAAAGAGATGGAAAAACATTCCATGATCATGAATTGGAAGAATAAATGCAGTTAAAATGTCTCTGCTACCCAGAGCAATCTACACATTGAGTGCAATCCCTATCAAAATATCATTTTCACAGAGCTGGGACAAATAATTTTTATATTATTATATCTTATTTTTATATAACAAAATTTATATGGAACCAGAAAAGACCCTGAATAACCAGAGGGCTGTTGAAAAAGAAAACCAAAGCTGATGCTTCACAGTTCTGGACTTCAAGCTCTATTACAAAGCTATAACCATCAAGATACTATGGTACTGGCACAAAAACAGACATATAGATCAATGGAAAAGAAAAAAGAGCCTCCTCCTCCTCCTCCTCCTCCTCCTCCTCCTCCTCCTCCTCCTCCTCCTCCCCCCCCCTTTATGGTCAACCTGTCTTCATGGTCAACCTGTCTTTAACAAGGCAGGAAAGAATATCCAATGGAAAAAAGACAGTCTCTTCAACAAATCGTGTTGGGAAAATTGGACAGCCACATGCAGAAGAATGAAACTGGACCATTTCCTTACACTATACACAAAGATAAACTCAAAATGGATAAATGACTTAAATGTGAGACAGGATCTATCAAAATCCTATAGAAGAACACAGGCAGCAACCTCAGCCACAGCAACTTCTTCCTAGAAACTTCCCCAAAGGCAAGGGAAACAAGGGCAAAAAACGAACTATTGGAACTTCATTAAGATAAAAAGCTTCTGCACAGCAAAGGAAACAGTCAACAAAACCAAAAGACAACTGCCAGAATGGGAGAAGATATTTGCAAATGACGTATCAGATACAGGGCTAGTATCCAAAATCTATAAAGAACTTATCAAACTCAACACCCAAAGAACAAATAACCCAATCAAGAAATGGGCAAAAGACATGAACAGACATTTCTGCAAGGAAGACATCCACTTGGCCAAAAGAGACAAATGAAAAAGTGCTCAGTATCAGTCAGCATCAAGGAAATACAAATCAAAACCACAGTGAGACACCACCTCACAGCAGTCAGAATGGCTAAAATTAACCAGTCAGGAAATGACAGATGTTGGCAAAGATGCGGAGAAAGGGGAACCCTCCTTCACTGTTGGTGGGAATGCAAGCTGGTGCAGCCACTCTGGAAAACAGTATGGCGGTTCCTCAAAAAGTTGAAAATAGAGCTACCCTAAGATCCAGCAATTGCACTACTAGATATTTACCCCAAAGATACAAATGTGGTGATCCGAAGGGACACATGCACCCAAATGTTTATAGCAGCAATGTCCACCACAGCCAAACTATGGAAAGAGTCCAGATGTCCACGGACAGGTGAGTGGATAAAGAAGATGTGATATATATATATCTATATATGTATCTATCTATCTCCAATGGAAGATTACTCAGCCATCAGAAAGGATGAACACTTACCATTTACATTGGCATGGATGGACCTAGAGGAGATTATGCTAAGTGAAATAAGTCAGTCAGAGAAAGACAATTACCATATGGTTTCACTCATATGTGGAACATAAACAGCACAGAAGATCATAGGGGAAGGGAAGGAAAGCTGAATGGAAAGTCATCAGAGAGGGAGACAAACCATGAGAAACTCTTAACTATAGGAAATAAACTGATGGTTTCTGGAGGGGAAGTGGTTGGGGGAATGGGGTAATTGGGTGGTGGGTATTAAGGAGGACACATGATGTGAAGACCACTGGGTGTTGTATGCAACTGATGAATTATTGAACTCTACATCTGAAACTAATGATGTACTATTGTTGGCTCATTGAATTTAAATTTTAAAAAAATTGCAATTTAAATAGTGAAACACTTCTTTGGAAGAGAACATCATTGAGCATTTATGTTTTATGAATAATGGTCTTTTCATATATGGTCAGATCTTTTAAACTTGAAAATTTATTTGGGTGAAAAGAAGGCTCTTCTTTATTAAACTTTGTATTCATCTGAAATTAATGCTTCCTAATTTTTCTGGATCACCATAAAATCATGTATAATTTTTCAGGGACACAAGGATATACTCATGGGTATTGGAGTTTTTGAATTAGACTAATTGGACTGATATTTTAATTTGTAGAAATTGCTGAATAATTTTTCCTTCAATATTGATAGTTACTTCTTGTTTCTTCTCTGTGGTTTATTTGAAGACAACCACTCACTTCCTGTTTCTAAACTACCTTCAGATGAGAGCCAGAGGTAAACAAAATACCAGAGTAACAGTAGGAGAAACAAGGCTTTTTAATAATGAAATGCAAATTAACATATGGCATTAAATCAGAGGGTCTGAAGCAAGGTTTTCAGAGTCCACCCTTGCAAGTGCAATAAAATGCATAGGATTTGACCCACTATTCAGACATTTTGTATTGACTTACTTTTATAATTAATCTATGTTTTTATAAGTTCAGTTTGGTAGTCTGAGTATAAGTAAAATGTTACTTCAATGATGCCCTGAAATGTTCAAAAGTATAGTTGATTTTCTATTCAATATTTCAGAAATATTTTTCTGAAATCAGCTTGAATATGTGAAAATGTACTGTAATTCCAATTATTTTCAAATATTTGCCCAGATCCTATATTTTTATCTATTATATTCCCAACCCTTCAATTTGCATTCTACTCTGTAATTTCCCCAGTTTCTATTTCTTTTCTTCTTAAATACAGTTTTCTGAAGTCAGGAACAGTAATCAAATAAGGACCCGAATGCCAAGTTATTATGAAAATTATCCCTTCCTTCTACTCTCATAGTTCTTGCCAACTGTCACTCAAAGTGGCCTCGCTTATCTCTATGGACTGTAGTATTTGTGTGTTTAATCGGAATTGTCTTCCTAGCACTTGAAAAGTTTTTTCTTCTTCTGTAAGAACGGGAAGAAATAATTCTCAACTAATACCTCACACATTTTGATATCCTTCAACACGCGGAAACCCTGAGCTTGGGCCCCTGGTGTTGACTTGCCCACTGCTGGGGGTTTCTCCATCCACCAACCAGTTTCCTCCAACGTCTTCTTAATGATCCAAGATTAAACTATTTCATACCATCCAGTGTTAAACAAAGGAGACAATTTTAAAAGATAGTAAGAGTAAAGAATGACTGCATGAGATCATAAAGAAAAATTCTCAAGTAGACTTCCCATTGAGGACTCCAACTTTTCCATGTGTATGATTTTAGATAACCTTTACCTTAACTAGGGAAAAAAAAAAAACCAGAAATATTTCAAGAGTGTCTTTTTTCTTGTATTCTGAGGAAAAGTTTAGAAAACTTCTTCCTGGTATATCCATTTTATACACCAGTTGAGAAAAACAATACAGATATTCACAATAGTAAGTTCCATCAGTGGACATTTTTGTTTCCTCTTCTTGTGAATGAATTTGAAGTTATTACGGAAATGAGAAGAGCATGTGTATTTTGTGCTCAGATTTTTGCTGTCCAGATTGTCATAGAGCTCATACAGGGAAGCCAAGGGTCGTCTTCAACCCCAGGAACTGGAAATGAGCTGAATTTAAGTCACGTGCTTCGCAGGGCATTAAAGAAACGTTTGAACTTGGCAGCAATACTGGCAAATTTACTTTTTTCCTCCATCTTCTCAAAAACTGTGAATATGTTACCTCCTGTGAATAATTACTCTAAACAAATAACCCAGTCTTATATTAATAAGATAACATTTTAAATGAGAACTCATATACTCATCAAGGCACAACAGTTGTTCCCTCTGATTTTTATGAGTCAGGTAACAAATGACAGTTCTTTATCTGACATTAGAAGAATGGGACAGTTCAAAAAAGAAATGCCCTAGAATTTGGTTCCCCTAGTTCCATTTCTAGTCATTTGCTACCATGGATTTGTAAAGTTATTAGTGACAACAACATCAGTCTGCAAACAGATGGGCTTTAAGTTCTGGTTACAGGCTGTGATATATTCACCAAGACATGTTTATTTTCCTACCACCTACACTGGCCATATTTTACAATTTCCCTTGCACTTAAATGCAAGGGAATTTTCCTGAGTTCTGGCCAATAACATGGACAAATCCTTACCTATTTCTGTGTCGGACCAATCCTGGATATGGGAGCATTCTCTCCCTATCTTCCAGGATGACAGGGAGGACTAAGGAGTTAGAGAAAGGAGGCCTCACAGGAGAGGAGTCTGAGTCCTGCAGAGTCAGATGCAGGACTGCCTGACAAGAACCCCTAAGTGGTGACCCAAATGACAAGCTCTTCCTAAGCCAGTGGTAAGCCAAGGTATATTTATAGCAGCAAGTGGTAACTGAACCAATAGAGAAATGTGTTCTTTACACGGGGTACATCACCAAAAAGCCATACAAATGTGTTCTTTACACGGGGTACATCACCAAAAACCCATTGTTTGGGAACTGGGCTTGCAGTAATGAGGTAGCAGGCTGGAAAGCTGGAGACCCACATTATAAAGTGCAAAATACTTAGTAAAATGTCATTTGCCCTCATCTGGAGGGCAGAACTGGGGCTTCTGGAGCAGGTGGGCCAGGAGAGTGTGGGAAAAAGTACATGCGTTTGTGTTTTTGACACTATTGACTGCCTTGCACAAGGTACTACAACAAAGAAATAAGCTCAGGCAGAAATTGGTTGAACCTCAAAACAAGATTAAAGAGAACATAAGCTAGAGAGCAAGATCTTTTAACAAATAGGAAATTGTTTCAACATTCACCTACTCATGCTAACACTCTCCCTCTACTCTGCAGTTACTTAAATGCTTCTATTTAAAGAATGCCCTTTTCCTTGGCAATATTAGAATTATGGTAGATTTAAAAATTGAGTTAATAGACACCAGGATCTGACACACAGTAGCTTCTTAAGTAGAGAGCAAAAACATTGTTGGTAATTATTTTTTCAAGTGTTTACAAGCATACAGAAGACTGGCAGGCTTATGATAGGCACACAGGAAGATCATTTGGGGGAAAGACAGTGTTTCCAATAAGTGATATTGGGAAAACTGGACAACCACATCCAAAAGAATGAAACTCCTTACACCATACACAAAAATAAAGTCAGAATAGATTAAGGACCTAAATATGAGACCTAAAACCACAAAACTCTTAAAAGAAAACACAAACAGTGATATCTTGGACATCAGCTTTAACAACATATTTGTGGATATGTCTCCTCAGGCAAGGAAAATAAGGGAAAAATACACTATTGGGACTACATCAAAATAAAAAAGCTTCTACACAGTAAAGGAAACAATCAATAAAAAGATAGCCTACTGTGTAGTTCTCCTACACAGTTTGCAAATGACATTATCTGATAAAGGGTTGGTATCCAAAATATATAAAGAACTTATACAACTCAATGCTTGAAAAACAAATAATCCAGTTAAAAAATGGGTAAGAGTCATAATAAACAGTTCTCCAAGGAAAAGCGCCAGATGTCCAGCAGAAACATGAAAAGGTGCTCAACATCACTCATCATCAGGGAAATACAAGTCAAAACCACAAGGAGATATCACCTCATACCTGTCAGAATGGCCAAAATTAAAAACAAAAGAAGCAACAAGTGTTGGTGAGGATGTGGAGAAAAAGGAACCCTTGTGCACTGTTGCTGGGAATGCAAACTGGTGCAGTCACTTTGGAAAACAGTATGGAGGTTCCTCAAAAAATTAAAAATAGAACTAGTACATGATCCAGTAATTCTACTACTGAGTATTTATCCAAAGAAAATGGAAACACTGTTTTTTAAAGGTTATATTTATTTATTTGAGAGAGAGAGAGAGAGAGACAGCACACCAGAGTGGGGGAGAGGCAGAGGAAGAGAGAGAACAGATTCCATGCTGGCAGGGACCCCAATGTTGGGCTTCGTCCTAAGACCCCATGATCGTGACCCAAGCTGAAGACAGTTACTTAACCAACTGTATCACCCAGGTGCCCCTGAAAACAGTATTTTTAGAAAATACATGCATCTCTTTGTTTATTTCAACATTAAAATAACAAAGATAGAAGCAACCCAACTGTCCATCAATAGAAGAATGGATAAAGAGGAGGTGGTGTGTATACACAATGGAATATTACTCAGCCATAAAAAGTAATGAAATCTTATCATTTGTGACCATAAAGATGGAACTATAGGGTATTGTGTTAAGTGAAATAAATCAGAAAAAGACAAATATTATATGATTTCACTTATATGTGGAATCTAAAAAATCAAACAAAAAGCAAATCGATTCTTAAATACAGAGAACAAACTAGTGGTTACTAAAGGGGAGGGAGTGTGGGGTGAGGGGAATAGATGAAGGAGATTAAGAGGCACATACTTCCAATTCTAAAATGAGTAAGTCATGGAGATGGAAGGCACAGCACAGAGAATGTCAATAATATTGTAATAACATTGTGTAGCGACACATGGTGATTACACTTGTGATGAACATTGAGTAATAGATAGAATTGTCCAATCAGGATGTTGTACACTTGAAACTAATAAACATTGTCTGTCAGTTATACTTCAATGCTGAAAAAAATGAAAGACAGTTGTTGAATGTATTTACATGTTTAATGTACAACAGGTTAGTTAAGGAAATATCAAAGTTTAAGTTTATATGCTGATAGTGTCAGGTGCACACAAACATAAGAGGAGGTCATCTACAGCTAAGTCTTGGAGACACAAAGAAATGGTACATGTTTACAGAGGGCCATGCATAGTCAGTTTCATATGTGTGCAGTGTGCATTCCCATGCATCATGCTACTGCCTTTTATCAAAAATCATTAGGAACATAGATGTTGGCAACTGAGGGAGAGTTGATCAGCTCCTTGCAACAAGAAAGACAGCCCACTGTGAGGAAATAAGGGACCTCTCGTCGAGAGGGTGTTAGGAGGAGGTTGCTGCATGATTTGGGCTCCCAGTGGGTGAATTTGGAGAGGGTGATTTTGGAGAGCCCATGCCTTGCTCTGACTTGAGTGCTGTGGGAGAGCAAAGGGAGTTCTACCATTGGGCATCTGAACAATGTTTTATGTAGATGGTGGAGAAACACAGTGGGTCTAAAGCTGTAATTGATAAGGAAGCATCAGTAAGTCACGTGATGAAAAGGGAATGCTTGGCCATTTTTGTGGTTTGGACAGAGTTCTTTTTTTTTCCCCCTATGCTCAGACGTGATTAATAGGAGTGGTCTTATTTTGGTCCATCCCAATTGTGATTTAGAGTGGCTATAACTGAAGTTGGTGATCTTTGAAACTGTTGATGTTCCACGGGAGAACGATGGCTTACTCCATAAAACTTGGCTTCCTTTCTGAGTCCCGTGATCTCAAATGAGAAATGATCACTGGGTAGGAAAACCACAAATACAAAATATAAACATCAGTATATTTTTATATATTATACAAATACAAACATTAAAAACCACAAATATAAAAATCATAAAATCATCATCATTTTCAAATAAGGTGGGGGAACACATATTTGTTTCCCTCTGGAGAGGAGATAGGGATTTTAATATCAGAAATTTTAAATCTCAGTACATTCTAGCTTGTCTTTTACTCAAGTGATCCCCATCTCAAAAACAAATAAGAAAATAGTAAAGTTATAATAAAATGGACTTTGGCCACTGCCCATCTTTGTTTCTTCCAAAACAATTGTATGTGGTCAGAGTGAAGTTTTTTTTTCTTTTTTACAGTAAGTTAGCAAAGCCAGTGGAAATTCCCAGAGGACAAATATGTTTCTCTTCTTTATTTTTAAGTTTCATACTAATCAATGTAATTTTCAAACAAAGTAACCGGAGTTTAATATAGTTAAACATGCTCAGCCTCCCTTTCCTTACAATCTAAAATAGTGCTTCAAATTAAAAAAAAAAAAAAAAAAAAAAGACTAGTAAATGTGAGCTCCTATGTGTGGAGATAGATATATTTAAAATAAGCAAGGCAAAAATTTCATTAAAAACTTAACACATTTGAAGCCGAGTTTTCAAATCAGTAGTGCATTTCATCTTGAGTCAGTGTCAAAAATGAGCGATAATACTGTAGGGACTTTCTGAAGAGTTAGACAGCCCCCAACCCCGTGTGCAGTGTGTACTGATACGCATCAAAGCATAATACAAATTTGTCCCATAGAGGCCAAGAATAAAATTCAAAATTAGATCAAGATACATGATCTCCCTGCATATCCTAAATCCACAAAAGCAATTTAGCCTCTCTGAAATCATGTAGAAATATAATAGATAAAAGCCTTCTTGTCATTTACACTTGGATAGCAGGTATCACATATTATCAGATCTAGGTTTTGTAATTCCTTCTCACTGAGGACTCCTAATGCCTTAGGAGCAATCTTTATAGAAAATCAGGATCAGTGTGGGTGATAATCAGCATGAAAGTGAATTCCGATACCTGAGTAGTCCGGTGCACTCTAGTCCTTCAGCTCCTTTCCTCTAAAGGACAAGCAAAACAAAAACAAAAATGTTCCATTTTTTCTTTTGTCTGAAAAAGATATTCTTTTCTAATCAAATATTAATCTGGTAAAATATTTATTTTTTCTAGGTTTTTGTTTAATAGTACTGATAGAGACCATTTGACCATGTGCACAGAGTGCCTTTTTATTTATTTATGCATTTGACTTTTTTTTTTTCTTTCTGGATTTCTGAGAACAAGACAGCAGTAGAAACCATAGATTGTACACTTTCTAGTACATTTAAATTTGGGACTCTCGTGCTTAATTGTTCAATTTTCCATAGGCTTATAGATGGTGTCATTAGGTAACAATTATGATTCAAACCAAATTATTTATTTTTAAAATACTGACTTACAGAGTCTCATAAGTCAAGTTTATGTTTACCTTGTTGGGACTAATCTAAAGTAAGTGTTCTATCTAAAACTTCTGTTCACAGTTTTATTTTTGGAAAGGCAGAATCTTGATGATTAAGATCTGCAAGTATTACAAATCCAGCTTAATGATGGATTTCACTGATGGAAGTGAGAGGTCTTATTAAAAAGACTTGTAGCAAATTGTAGCTCATAAGAGTTTTTTAAGGGCTGTGGAACTAAGAGCCTATAAAATTTGATTGAAGATTAAGTTTGCTTTAAGAGATTATCCTCCATTCTTTCTGAGTAATTTGCAAATAGTCAGATACCTTATGTGGAGTAGCAAGAGAAGTAAGCCATCGGAAAGAAATTTTGACACTAAATTTCTTAAGAGCTTCACGTGCCCAAGCCAGAGATGGGGTTACACTGGGAAGGATTTTTTATTTTAATGAAATTCCCCTTAGCTCACTGCAGATTCTGTTTAGGATTGAGTGAAAGAAGACACCTGATTTTCATAGCTGGTGTGTATATGTCCTCAAAATTAGATTTTCTTTTTAAATGTCACATCAGCATAAATTAATTTATAACCAGTTTAAGAATACATGAATACAAAAGTACACTAAACAGCCTTACAGTCCTAGCCCAGCCTCTTAGTGATACCTAACTGAAATATATTGGCTTGTGACAGGCAGGTCACCACGTGCAGTCAGAAGTATAAAGAAACAAATACATCAAGTATGTCAGTTTTGGTTTTTGAAACCAGTGATTTTTAACTCAGTAGAAAATAAACTTTCAACCTGAAGCCATGAATTTATCGGGGGTATTAGTAAAGTACTTTGCTACCTTTCTGGAATATGGATTTATAAATGTTTAAGGTGAGTGGATGTCTTGAGCCTAGATAAGTCCACTTGCCATATGGCTTCTATACTGACTTTACTCACTTAGAACACTCAAAGCTGCAAGCAAGGATAATTCCACAGGGTTATTGCTTAGATGTTCCTTTAGAATTCTATAGCAATTTAAGGTTTCATAAGATGCACGAAACTTAGAAATTCTAAAGTATTTTTTAAACCTTTTCTCCCTTTTCAACTAATTACGATATCTTACCCTGACAATATGGCAAAACAACTAATCTTTAAAATATGTTAATCTATTTCCCTGACAATTATGTTCCTTTTGATTATTTACAACACGTTTGATAGAGAGCTATAGCAGTTGAATTATGGTCTTTCAGGGGAAGTCAAGAGGTTAAATGAACAGCTACTTATGGGGACACTTCATCTATAGGCAACAAATGTTAACTTCAGACCTGAATTCATAAAATGGAAATCTCCCTTTGAATTACAATAATGAAAGATCCCAGTTTACTAGATACATGGATCATTAATACCTCTAAGACTATTTGTAGGCAATGAAAATGATAAGAATGGTTGCCTAGTAGCTCAAAAAGACTTTGCCTATCTGGATTTCATTAGCATCCTAGTTGAAGAATATTGGACTAGTGATCTCATAGAAGGACTCAAAGTTAAAGTGAGCTTAGAGTCCCACTAAAAGTTATTCTATATATAATTGTATATCTCAAGTCAGATTTTGGCAACTGCCATTATAGTCACTTAATTTGATGGGAGTTGGTGCTGGAATGACAAACTTAGGAAGTTCTAGTACTGTATTTTCACAAGAAGAGATCCTGTGTTCCTAAAGGTTAAAATGGAGAAAATTATTCCAAAAAAAAAGAAAAAAAAGGTAGAATGAGGATAGTCTCATAGAGAAAGTCCTGTGTATAGAATGCTAATTCCTTATGAATCCATCAGTAGAATGTAAACAACTACACAATTTTTGCAGACTTCCTGTAAAACGAAATTTTGTTATGTTTTGTTATGTTGAGCAGACTTAAACCACAGGCCCTTGAGGATATGGGCCGTGTGTGAATTGTAGTTTTAAAGTATTCACTACAAAATAAGTTTCTGTGTATAGATGTCTCAAGGGGACTATTTTCCAGGCCAGTTGACTTAGTAAATTCAATGAATAGTTTTGGGCCACGGCAGAAGGATTCCTTGGAGCGCCCAGTGTTTCCATGCTTTGCTTTAGCTCTTTCCTCCTATTATCTTCCCATCTGTCTCTCATCCTTTCCATGACTGAGTGTCCCCAGAATCTCCCACATTTCCCCTCCTTGTCCTGAAGATAAGCTCCTAAGATAAACTGATTAGGCTAGATAGATTAGACAACCTGATTAGTCAGAGGGCCTCGGATATCCTCTCTAGAAGGATTCTTCTTGAACTAAAACCATTTTCTCTCATGCATTCCTAGTGGAAGGTGTTACTGTACTAATCATACTAATACAACACTTACTTGACTATCTGATACACATATAATAGCATATTTTCACTACTTGAATAAGCCTTTATGATCATGGTCATGTTTTAGTCAAAAAAAACAAAACAAAACAAAACAAAACTACAGACTTAAATATTTTATCAGCATATGTATACATATAATGTGCAATATATATAATTATATATTATATAGCATATAATATATAATACATTCAGTGCCTTGTATACAAGCAATCCACACTGGTTTTTCCTTCCCATCCTTCCTTCTATCTAAGCTCAACAAAGTTAAAAATGACCTAGTATGTGTTCATCCACATATTTATTGAAACACTTAATTTTCCATATGCATATTCTGTGAGGCGGTATTTGTGTATGTGTAGTGGGCATCTTGGTCACTGTAAACATGATAAAAATTGGGATTTTACTATCTGATAAAGCTTCATTCCATTCGTTCTAGTGTATATATAACAGAGCTGTTTCCCTGTGGCAATGTCTACATCACAGTCCACAGCACAGGGCGGAGCTCTTTCCCACATTTTCCATCACTCGGTTTTCTGAAGCAGAGGCTGGGTAGGTGGCTGTAGGATGGCTCACAGCAGCCACCAAACCGCTGCCAGGAATGTCCAGCTGACCCCAGTCTAAATTACAGTCCTAAGCACAGAAATCTCTCTTCCGACTCATGTATCTTCCTTGGTGCCCTTTCTCTAACCTAATGCGTCTTTGTATTTCGAGTGGTTTCTTATAACCAAATAGAGTTGGATCTCGGGGTGAGCTCAGAGTTTCCCCTTTGCTGTGGACCACGTCTTGTCCTGTCTTTTTGTGCAGCGCCTCTGACGTCATGCTCAGTCTCAAGGTTGCTGGCACCATGAAACCTGATCTGGGACCATTGTGCTGCCCTGACCAGAAACAGAAGCCTGTCCTGCTTTCTGTCCTCGGATGACTTTGGCCTCCTCACGTTCTAGAGGCTTCGGTCTCCTGAATGTGAGGCTGCTTGATATTGTCCTACAAGACACTGGACCTCTGGTCATTTCTGCTCAAATTAGTTTCCTCTATGGTTCAGTTTAGAGAGTTTAAACCCACTACTGATTTCATCTGCTATAGCCATTCTGCTGGACACACCCAGTGAACTCTTCATTCCTTTGTGATGTTTCAGACTGTCCCATCTCTAGTTCTTTACCATGAGTCCCTGTTTCCTTCCTCCCTCCCTTCCTCCCTTCCTTCCCTTCTTCCTTCCTTCCTTTCTCTTTCTTTCTTTCTTCCTCCCTCCTTTCCTCCCTTCCTTCTTCTCTCCTTCCTTTCCTTCCTTCCTTTCTTTCCCTGTCTTTATTTACTTATTTCTATTTATGCTGATCTTAAACCTTTGTTCAGACAGAGTGTGCAACAGCTGTTTGCTAAGTTCAGCATATCTGTCATTCTGTTAATACTACTGAGGCTTTAATTCAGGCTATTCATCAGATTCTCTTTGTCTACACATACAAACACATTTGTAGCTTTGTTTTGCATGTAGGAACTAATGGGTTCTGCTGTGCTAAGTATCTATAGTTTGTATTCTTCCTTTAAGGAGGGTTAGATTGTGTTCTGACATGCGGTCCATTTACACTTGAATCTGGTTGATCCCTTCAAGGCTTGTTTTTAAGCTTCCAAATCCATGCAGAGTAACATTTAAGGGCTCTATTTCGGAGGTCTCAAGTGAATGGCTGGTGTGCTCAGTAAGATTTCCCCGAGGTGGGTGGACGGAACTCCTGCCTCTCAGCTCCATGTAACATCAAGTTCTCCAACTCCCTGTTACATCAGCAACTCCTTAGAAACCATTCCCTGCCTGCTTGTGCTCTTGATTTGTGCATGGACAGCTATATTTGGATGGCTGTCCATGAAGAGGACCTCTGGCAGATTTCTGCAGTGTATTCCAGGAAAAACCCTTATTTTCTGATACCCTGTTTGGAATCTCAGCTACGTCAGCCACTGAAAACTCCAGGTTCCTATTCTTGAGTTCAGCACAGTCGGTGTGCTCTTTGGGCCCATTTCCTTGGGATGAAGTTAACCAAAACCTGCAATCAGGAAGCTTGGGTTCTCCTGGAACTCACCTTCCATTGTATGAACAATCCCTGTCCTGTGAGGTTGTTGTCCAGCATCTGAAAACAGTCACCCAGTTTCACACTTCTTGGTGGCATGAAACTGAGTCCATCATCAGCTACTTTACTGTGGAGAGAAGCAGAAAACTCTTGATTTTTAAAAAAATTTTATTTTTTGAAAGTTTTATTTATTTGAGAGAGACACCAAGAGCATGAGACAAGAAAGAGAGATCATGAGCAGGGGTGAGGGATAGAAGGAGAAGCAGACTCCCCACTGAGCAGAGAGCCTAATGTGGTCTCCATCCCAGGACCCCAGGATCATTACTAGAGCCAAAGGCAGATGTTTAACCAACTGAGCCACCAAGCGCCCAAAACTCTGATTTTTTAAAAATGAAGATAGTACTCATTCTATGTCTACACTTTTTTATTTTCATTTTTAAAGATTTTACTTATTTATTTGAGAGTGAGAGAGAGAACACAAGTAGGGGAAGGGGCCGAGGGAGACACAGACTCCCTGCTGAACAAGGATCCTGATGTGGGACTCAATCCCAGGACCCTGGGATCATGACCCGAAACTAAGGCAGATAATTAACTGACTGAGCCACCCAGGTGCCCCAATGTCTACACTTTAAATGAAAGTGGGTAAATACATTTTCTTACTCACATAAATATAGACCTTTTAGATTTAATTGATTTGCATATTATATGGTTAGCTTTTACGTCACTAGAAATGACATTTTTGGACACAAATAGAATATAACAGTACCAAATATATATATATATATATAACAATATCACAAATACTAGTCAGAATTCTTTCAATGAATGTAAATTATTAGGGAAATAAAATGCTCTACACAAAATTATTCCTGATTACTTGAAAAAAATGTAAGCAAAAAAAAAAAATCTTTATAGACCTTGCAGTTCCTGATCTTCCTTCCTGAAACTGCTGCTGTGTAGTAATGAGTTCATGTAAATTTATTATTTATCTGAGAACCGAAAGCTAATGTCATACATTTACATAAACCCCAAAGCGTTCTCCATACTTTCTGAGTTGGAAGTGACAGTCTTTCCATGAGAAAGGGAATATGCACACTTTGACCTCTGGTGTGGTTGGAAAAACAAAGGTCAATTAGTGTTACTTATTTGAGGTTTTGGTTTCTAAGTGGCCACATGGATTTTAAACGAGTTCTTTCTGTGCTACAGTTTTGTCTTCCATATACAATCCTCGTGTGTTATGTGGTTATGGTCATAAATTATGGATTACTCTCCTCTCTTTTTTCCCACCTTTAACATCTAAAGCCCCAAGTTTAATACTAAATTATTTATTTCTTAGCCTTCGTTATCACTAGCAGTCTTGGATTTATCATTTGAAAAGATTTCTTTCACAAGATTTACCTGCTTTCTCCCTTTCCCAAGGAAAGAATTGAAAATTTTGTTGGTTCCTCTGTTTGGTCTGCATGCTATTATGCCTATTATCTGAATTTTAAAAATAATTATTCTGTCACAGTAATCCGTGGTCACAGGGTTCCAGCAGCAGCTTCAAAATTTATATTAAATGTTTATTATTTTGACATCTCAGCTGTCATTAAAATGGGAGATAGCTGCTTTGAGTTTACAGAGGCCATTCGTGTGGAAAGAATAATGCATATTTTACTAAATTTATTGTGCAAAATAGGAGGAAGGCTATTTTAAGCTGTCAACATTAATTGTGCATTTTTTGGATGCACAATAAATGTGTTTTGGTCAAATAACAATTATGATGTAACATGGCGTGATGAGCACATGTCAAGGAAGAGCCCTTCCAGTGACATAGCTATTTCAAGACATTGTGGGCACATTGGAAAATGTGTAGTCAGAGCGCACTTAATTTGATTAAGGGAGGTTTGAAGGACCAGGAAAAGCGAACGACTGAAACAGTTGAGAGATAAGAAAAAACGTTAATACAAAAAATATATTAAGGATAAAGCTTTAAAGATAGAATATATAAAGAATGTTACCTAACCTTATAAATATCGATGTCTCATTTTCATAATTTTATTTATTCAGCAATCTTGTATTGAATATTCAAGGCCTTATATGAGGCATACGGCACTATATAGGAAGAAACATGAGAAGTTGCTCAGGTCATGGGTGATTATGAAGAGGATAGAATTAGGGAAATGATGTTAATGCATCCAATACAACATACTAAATGGGTAAGAGATATGGAGAATCCATGGGGGTTTCAGAAGAAGAGAGATTGCTTTAAACAAAAACATTTTCAGGAGAAAATAAACCACTTGAGCTGGATCTTTAAGGACATTTGGGATTTCCTCATAGCTTGGAGAAGTAGAAATAATGAGAGGAAAGTGAAATGTGTCAATAGCACGGAAGCTAGTAACCATGGGATAGACTTTTTAAAAACTGGAAATAGTCTAGACTTACTGTAATTTAGTATTTGAAGATGGTAATGCCAAGCAGGCCTTGGGGGAAAATCCCCATTCTGTGGTGTAGAGGGAACTGAGCACCAGGGTTAGGAACAGGCTGTTACAGAGAGCGTTCTAATTCAGCGTTCCAGTTCAGATGTGAGCGTGCACCCTGCGGCCCTCATCGTCTGTTCCAAGGAGACCCCGTACTTCCAGTACTCTGGTATCCCAGAATGCAAATGGCGATCACATCTTGATTAAAATGGAGAGTGAAAGAGGTAGAATTGCAGAAATATTGAACACCCAGTAGAATATCTGAGGCGAACGGAAGAGCTAGAGTCGGCTTGGATCCTCCTTCTACCACACAGTGAGATTAGAATCTTGAAAGAGGGTGGGAAGCGGGGGTGGCCAGTGAGGGCCGAGGAGAAATTGGGTTTGGAAGATTAAATGAGAGTATGTGGCAGCATCCCTGGGAGAAGCCGGCCGGGTAGCACTTTACAATGTCCCTTTGAACTTCAGGCATGGGAGCAGGAGAATGGGCATTAGCACTGGGGGTAAAAATGTGAAGAGACAATAGTGGAGGCTGCTCTGTGGGGGTGCCCCGTCTTGACGTGCACCTCATCGCCAGGAAGACAGACCCGAAGCCTCTGGGATGCGTTTCAGGGACAGCATCGCCCATCCGAGAACTGGATGAGTGCTTGCAGAAGGTAATGAGAGATGAGCACGCCCCCTGCCAAAAATAAAGTCAGATACTGCTAACGTCAATAAATTCCATAATTTTAGAAAATAAAACACATCAATAAGGTGTACTAGTGAAATACCATTTTTTGGAGTTCTGTGGAATCTTGAAGAATAGGTCTTGGGAATTGAAAATAGGTCTGTAACATTGTTTAGCCAGCCTCCTCTAAAAGAGAGATTCTTGGGGCGTTTGGGTGGCTCAGTTGGTTAAGTGTCCAACTCTTGAGGTCATGATCTCGGGTTCCTGGGATCAAGCTCAGCATAGGGCTCTGCGATCAGTGTGCAGTCTGCTTCAGAGTCTCTCTCCTTCTCCTTCTGCCCCCTGCTTATGCTCCCTCTCTCTCAAATAAATACATACATGAATCTTTAAATAAACAAATAAATAAAGAGAGGCTCTCTGTCACAACATGATTATCCACTTCTCTTTAAAAGTTTTCTTTTCAGGGGACCCGTGTCCTTTCCCTGCCCAGTGAAGCCTGGAATGCTTTTGTGTTTTTGCATAAGGAAGCTGGTACTATAACCTGACTTATTCTTGTTTTAAAGAGAGAAAATGTGGCATAATGGATTATTTTATGTTGTGAGGATTAGAAAAACCTTGGTTAAAGTCTCATTTTCTTTTCTTTTCTTTTTTTTTTTTTTTTTAAGATTTTATTTGTTCATTTAACAGACAGAGATCACAAGTAGGCAGAGAGGCAGGAAGGGAAGCAGGCTCCCTGCTGAGCAGAGAGCCTGATGCGGGGCTGGATCCCAGGACCCTGAGATCATGACCTGAGCTGAAGAAAGAGGCTTTAACCCACTGAGCTACCCAGGTGCCCCAAAGTCTCATTTCCTAACACATTAGCTCCAAGGAATCCGTTCTGCTGGTCAAACAAATTTTAGCTGGGGAGTTTTCCTGAATCCGGTCCTCATAAGTTATATTCTAGACTAATGTTTCAACTTCGCAGACCTCGGTAGTAAAGTGTGAACTGGTTACTGGGAGTTACCAGCATGACTTTATTCCCAGGACAGACCCCTGCTGAGGTAGGTGTACGTTTGAGTTCTGCACACTGGAGTGAGAAGCATGGGGTCGCACTGTGAGGTTCTGCCTGGAACACCAGTTGTTTGTGTTTTGTTTTCCTTCCTCATTTCCTCAGTGGTTTGGGCTGAATCACCTCATGGACTGGTTGCAAACCCAGACAGCATCAGCTGTCTCTGACAATAAGCCTCATGATCAGTGTAGTCAATTCAAAACAAGAAATAAGAGAAAAAGAAGTCAGGCAAAACCAAATTTCATTCATTTCCATGGGAAAAATAAAAATAAGCAAAAATAAGTAGTTGCGTGGCACAGTGATTCAAACAGAAAAGAAAGTTAACAATTGGGTGTTTTCCATCGTTAACACATATAGAACTTTTACATTAATGAGAACACTTTAACCCTGATCATATCCTTCTTCGTAGTAAAGATGTTGTGAAAGAAATGTATCTTTTTAAAACGAGTTATATCTATATTCAATTTCAGTTCTAACCTAAAAAGGTACAAATGGCAACATTTGTTTTTTTCTGTGATCTCTACGTGTTTGTAGGATAGTATTAACTAATTAAAGTGTTTGATTAGAAGAAACCGACTTGTGGAAATATTTAGTGATTTCATTAGAGATAAAAATACACATTTCCAAATGATGATATAAAAAACTAAGAAAATAATTCTAATCCCATAGATAGCTTGGGATCAATCCTAGTTTTCTGTGAGTTAGTCAGCTATGATGTAAATAAATAATATTCTGGGGCAAATTATATGTTATTAAAGATACTAAAAATATTTAAATTACTAAAAATATTTAAATTAAAATTGATTAACACAGGGGAAATATCAGCTACGTATCATTGAGCAACATATTGTCTAGATACACTGTCTAGAAGTTAGATTTATTTTTTCATTTTCCAAATGTTTCCATGGGGCAAAATACATATTGCTATGACAACTGGATAGTAAATTTAACCTGAATAATTTTGTTAATACTTTATAGGATAAAACTTTACTAGTATCCATATTCTTTAAACCATAGCTTTTTCTGAAATAATAAAAATCCTTAAAGAGAGCACAGGCAGTAATTTCTCTGACATCAGCCTCGGCAACCTTATTCTAGATAGGTCTCCTGAAACAAGAGAAACAAAAGCAAAACAAAAGTTGGGACTACATCAGAATAAAAGCTTCTGCACAATGAAGGAAACAATCAGTATAACTAAAATAGGACCTACCAAATGGGCGAAGATATTTGCAAATGACATATCTGATAAAGGATTAGTATCCAAAATATATAAAGAACTTACACAACTCAACACCAAAAACAAAACAAAACAAAAGAAAAAAACCTAATTAAAAATGGGAAGAAGATATTTCTCCAGAGACATACAGATGGCCAACAGACACATGAAAGGATATTCAACATCACTCATTATCAGGGAAGTGCAAATCAAAACCATAAGGAGATACTATCTCACACCAGTCAGAATGGCTAAAATCAACAACACAAGAAACAACAGGTGTTGGCAAGGATTTAGAGAAAGGGAGCCCTCTTACGTTATTGGTGGGAATGCACTGTTGTTGGGTGCAGCCACTGTGGAAAACAGTATGGATGCTCCTCAAAAAATTGAAGACAGAACTACCCTACGACCCAACAAGTGCACTACTGGGTATTTATCCAAAGAATATGAAAACACTAATTTGAAAAAAAAATATGCACCCCTATGTTATAGCAGCATTATTTACAATAGCCAAGATATGGGAATGGCCCATGTCCATTGATTGATGAATGGATAAGGAGGATGTGGTGTATATATACCAGAAAATATTACTTAGCCATAAAAAGAATGAAATCTTGCCATTTGCAACAACACGGATGGGGCTAGAGGGTATTACGCTAAGCGAAATAAGTCAGTCAAAGAAAGACAAATACCATATGATCTCATTCATATATTGAATCTAAGAAACAAAACAAATGAGCAAAGGGAAAAGAGACAAAACACAGCAGACTCTTGACTACAGAGAACACGCTGATGGTCACCAGAGGGGAGGTGGGTAGGGAATGGTAGAAATAGGTGCTGGGGATTAAGAGCACACTTATCATGATGAGCACTGAGTAATGTGTAGAATTGTTGAATCCCCATATTGTACACCTGAAACTAGCCTAATACTTTATGTTAATTATACTGGAATTGAGATTTTTTTTTAAAATAGCACTTTTTTCCTATCCTTGGTTCCTCAAAACATAGCATACTTTTAATCTATTTCTAAGTAAGGTAATTAAAATATATTTACTTCTCTGACATCCAGATACATACGTTTACATGCTTAAGTCAGTTATATATTTGGATTTATCAAAATATATAAACAAGAAAAATGTTTGAAAAAATTATTTGCAGCAACATAAACTTTTTTTTACATTTTGTTTTGCAAAGACATTTCTAAAATGTTGGCATGTATTTGCTTAGTGTGCAAATCCAAAGCTTTATAGACAGTACTTACAGTAAAATAACTTATTGATGCATTTAACCCAAAAAGTCGACAGTCAGCCAATTATAACATTTGCACAATGAGATAATAGAGAAATGGTAGTATATACTGCAAACAACTTACTTTTTAAGTATTTACTAGAAAGGCTCCAAATTGGGGAATAGTATTTTAATATGTCATAATAAAACAAGCTGCCTCGAAAACAATATTGTAAAATGTATACTCATTTAGGGAAGGAACTTTTTTTTATTTAAATGAGAAGATGTTACATAATGGACCCTGATGTTATTAAAGAAATTCTTCACTATTTCTCAGTTAAGCTTAATTTTCTTGAATGTGATTACAATAATAATAAGATTATGAACTTGGTGTCTCAGTTACTGTTCACTAACACAGTGTGGGATCAGCACTTTGCCCAAAGACATGGACCTGGACTCTGCAATACCAATACTCTGACCTGGATCTTTCTGACTGGCCAGCACTCTTAACCTCTCCTCGCACTGGTTTTGTTGTGACATATGAGTTAACAATTACACTGAGAATATTACAGTTAATCTTCAGCTGTGCTGAAGCGGGTATTTTTTTTTTTAACTTGGATCAAAAAATTAGAATAAAATTAAGGTTATCCCCTAAATAACTAAGGTTTTCTTTTATGGTTGCTTACATGGAAAGGTAATTTTAACTCAGAACAAAATTAGTGCCCTTGTGCTATTAGGAGATGTACTGCTCATTATATAGAGGGTCCCCTTAGAATCCTTAGGTTAAGTCCATGTAAGATTAGAGAATCTAGGGAGATACGACACAAAACTAAAATTCACCCATATTTCACCATTCAAGAGATCATTTTAAAAAAAAGTAAATATATTTCCTTCTCCTTAAAAAAATTTAATGAACACGTGAAAGTATTTTCATGCATGTGTTGGCCTAATATTGACAAAATACATAGACCTTTAAAAATATTAACATTACATCGTGGGAATTACCCCATTCTAATGAAACGGTTTTAATTAACCCAAGATACTCTTACTATTTTATTGACAGCATCTTTGAGAATAACAGTTTTCATATAAGAAAACCTCTTACAGGGGCACCTGGGTGGCTCAGTGGGTTAAAGCCTCTCTGCCTTCGGTTCAGGTCGGGTCCTGGGATCGAGCCCCGCATCGGGCTCTCTGCTCAGCGGGGAGCTTGCTTCCTCCTCTCTCTCTCTCTCTCTGCCTGCCTCTCTGCCTACTTGTGATCTCTCTCCGTCAAATAAATAAACAAAATCTTAAAAAAAAAAAAAAACTCTTACATTAAAATAACGTGGTACTTTTTGTTAATTACTATTTGGTTCTATATTCAGTCAAGTATATAAATTATTTTTCCACTATTTAATTTTTTTCTGGAATAATCAGGAATATGAAGTGTTTTCATTCTTCCCTAAAAATCACTGGCCCCCAAAAAGTGAAGTATGCAGAACTTAATTCAAACAAACATTGGCTGTTCTTCAGATTTCCCTGGAGGGTATGGATTCATTACTGGGACTACGGTGGAGAGTTGCGGTACTGCATAGGCACCCCTTAAGCTTGAAGAGAAGTTGATGGAGTCATCCCAGACCAGATCCTAGTAGCTGCCAGATGCTTACTGTTAAGTGATAAAGTTTACTTCAAATTTCCATGACAGATTAACACTTCCCTCTACTTCCTAGAGGGAAAAAAAGAATGTAAGATAACGTCTTCATCCCTCAAATGCAGATATATCTCATTAGAGATTTGGGGAGAAAATGTGAGAATGTGATAATCAATTTCCTTTTCTGTTGCTTTAAATTACTGTGTCTTCTAAATCCATACTTCTCCCATCTCCTATGTTAGGTGACTTGACCCTGTCTTATACATCTGCAGTTGTTGTCTTTGATGATGAGTAAATACTAAGTTCAGCTTTGAAGTAAGTCCTAGGAAGTCTCCTTTGTCATAGACCTAAGCCATCATCCCTAATCATATTTATTATAAATAAAAGAATATATAAAATCATAACTCAGGAAAAGAGAATATTTTAATCTCTTCATATTCTAATCTACATAAAGTAAAAGTTTGTATGTTACCAAAATAAACATTATAGGAAATTTTCTAAGAAAATTCTGTTTTCTAAATCAATAATGGACTAATTTAAACTGGAAAGTATTTGACTATGATGGCTTATATTGGAATGCTTCGCAGTTGAGTCAAAGGATAGTGGGGATGGCTGTGTGTGATTGATCATCTGAGTGTTTCCATATGCAATTATAGAATCGTGTGCTATCTGACTGGAGGAAGTAGCAAAGTCCACCAAACAAGATGAATCTCATAAAAAATAACTGCTTGCTTTATGAGAAGAACTTGAATTAGATGTGGTGCTCTGAACTGCAGGAAAATACACACTGCTGTGTTCTGAAACCTTAGTCCTAGAGAAAGATCTATGATGGCAGCCATAGATTCAGGAATGGAATTTGGAAGTAGCAGGTATTTGTCAGTTAAGAAGTGAAAAGTTATGTTTTCCTGATAGCTTTTCTCCCTGTTCAAACCCAAGGCTAATAGCTGCCACAAGAGTGAGGAGTCAGAAACTCAAGCAAAACAACTGCAGTAGAGTGAAATATGTAAGTATCGAAAGGAAAAAAAAAAAAAAATCTTAGAATTCTGTATCCTGTGAGATTATCCTACAAAACTGAAGCAGAAATAAACTTTCTCAAACAAAAATTATAGGAATTTGTTACACGCAGGACTGACTTGAAAGAACGTTAAAAGAAATTTTTTTCAAGGAGAAGGAAGATAATGCAGAGTAGGATGTGGATCTACATAAAGGAGGAGGGTTTTTCAAGGAATAAAGGAAAGCAAAATTAAATCCTTTATTTTTTTTCATATTCTTAACAGGTAACAGTGTGTTCAATTAGTAATAGCAACACTGTGTTGAGTGAATATAACTTACGGATACATGGATGACATAAATGAGGGTTGGGAGAGAGGAATTGCTGATACTTTGTTATAAGGTCCTTGCAATACCCACACAATGGTATAGTGCTGTTGAAGGCCGAACAGGGTCAGGGGTAAAGATCTATTACAAACTTAGGGACAACCACAAGAGGAACTAGCAGAGATATCACTGAATGCTAATAGAAGAAAGAAAATGAGGCTATATTAAATGCCCGCTTAAAATAATAGAAAGCAGGAAAAGAAGTGAAAGGAAAAAGAAAAGCAGCCAACAATAAGGACAGTAAGTAGGAAACAGTCATAAATATGGTTAATATCACTCTATATAAATAATCAAATAAAATATAAATTGACTACATATACCAACAGAAACTTAGGACAGAAACTGTCAGAGTGAATCAGGAAACATGGTACTGTTACATGTTGTCTACAAGAAACTCACTTTAAATATAGAGATACAAATAGAATAAAAGTAGAGGAAGAAGAAGGGTATATCATGCTGGCATCAGGAGTAGCTATACTAATATTGGACATGGCCAACTTCAGAGCCAGGAAAGTTGTCAGGGAAAAAGACACTTACAAGATAAAGGGATTAATACATCAAGAAGACCTAACAATCCTTAATGTGTATGTGCCTAAAAACTGAAAAACTAAAAACAGGAAAAGCCTACTTTACCCCACACCCCCACCCCAAACCCCCAAGCAGGAGGAAGGAACACTTTGTCCTTGCCCATCAGCAAGCCCAGCCAGTAAGAAAATGCCACACTCAACCAGTGAGGAAACATCACCACCTTGAACTCTCCAGCTTCCTCCTGTGGACTTCCACTTAGAACAGCTTTCCTACCTCCCAACTTTCTTCTTTTCTCTAAAGTTCTTTTTCTTTGATTTCCTGACTGCTTATGGCTTTGTGATAGCTTGCTTGTCCTGAATTGTAATTCCTCTGCTATTTATGAATAAATCCATTTGCTGGTTAAACTTACTTTTAAGGTTGACACAACAGGGCATCAAAGTACATGAAGAAAACACTGATAGAACTGCAAATAGTATTATATTTTGAAACTTTAACACTCCTCTATTAGAAATGAACAGATTCAGTAGGCAGAAATTAAATAACAAATGATATCATAATATGTTTTAGAAAACATAAGCAGAGAGACACTCTAATTTATCTATAAGGACAAGTATGCAAGGCTGGTTCAACACCTTCAAAAACCAATTAAAGTAGTCCATCCCATCCACAAGATAAAAAGAAACATCATATGATCACATCAGTAAATTCAGAGTAAGTGTTTGACAAAAATCCAAGACTTATTTATGATAAAAGTTCTCAACAAAGTAGGAAAAAAAGAAAGAACTTCTTTAACATTATAGGAATGTTTACAAAAACCTACAGTAACCATTAGTAACTGTGAGACACTAGACTTTTTTTTTTTCCTACAATCAGGAATAAGCAAGGGTATTGCTTGCTTATTCCTGTGAGACATGGTACAGAAAGTCCTAGCTAATATAGTAAGACAGCAGAATGAAATAAAAATTATATATATCAGGAAATAAGGCATAAACCTGTCTTTGTTTTCTAATGAGATGATCATCTGTGAAGAAAATTCCAACGAATCAAAAAATTTCTGGAATTAATAACTAATTAAATCATATAATTAAGATATAACTTTAATATATAAAAGTCAATTGCCTCCCATATACCAGCAATGAAAAAAATGGAGTTTGAAATTAGAAGCACAATACCATTTATATTAATACCTCCCAAATGAACTAATTAGATATAAATCTTACAAAATATACATATTTCCTGTGAGGAAAATTGTAATGGTCTGATGGACAGAACCAAAGAAAAATTTTAAAAATGGAGACATATCTTATGTTCATGTGTAGGAAGACTCAAAATGATTAAGATGTCAATTCTCAACTTGATCTACAAGTTCAATGCAATCCTGACGCAAATCCCAGCAAATTACTTTGTGGGTAGTTAAATATTGATTCTAAATTTTATAAGGAAAGATAAAAGACACCAAATAACTGATACAATATTGAAGAAGAACAATGTTGGATGTCTGACACTACTCAGCTTTAGGACTTACTATATAGCTACGTAATCAGGACAGTGTGGTATTGGAGAAAGAGTAGACAAATAGATCATTGGAATAGAACACAGAGCCAGAAACAGATGATGCAAATAGAGTAAACTAATCTTTGAAAAAGGAGCAAAGGCAACTCAGGGGAGAAAGGGCAGCTTTTCAAAAGACAGTGCTGGAGTAGCAAGCCCACCACATGCAGAAAGATGACTCCAGACATAGATGTTGCATCTTGCACAAAGAGTAACTCATAATGGATTGCAGACGTAAATGTAAAATGCAAAACTTTGAAACTCCTAGAAGACAACTCAGGAGATAATCTAGGTGACCTTAGTTTGGCAATGAGTTTTCAATACAACACCAAAGGCATGGTCCATGAAAGGAAATTTGGTATGTTGGACTTCACTAAAAATAAAAATTCTGCTCTTTTAAAAGGATGAAAAGACAAGCCATATACTGGGAGAGTATATTTACAAAACATATGTCTAATCAAGGACTTTCGTCAAATCTATACAAATAACACTTAAAATGCAATAATAGGGAAACAGACAACCCTATTAAAAGGTAAATAAAATATCTAAACGGATACCTCTCCAAAGAAGACGTATATATGGCAAGTAGACATATGAGAAGATGCTCAACATCATATGCCAGTGGGAGATTGCACATTGCAGTGACATGCTACTACACACTTAATGGAATGGCTAAAATCCAAAACACTGACAACGGCAAATGCTCATGAATATGTGGAACAAGGAAACTCATTCATTGCTGGTTGGAATGCAGAATGAGGCAGCTGCTTTAGAAGACAATTTTACATTTTCTTACATAAGTAAACATACTCTTAGATTATGACCCAGCAACTGTGTTATGCAAATAAGTGGAAAACTTATGTACATATAAAAGCCTGCAATTGTTTACAGAAGTTTTATTCATAATCATCAAAAATTGGACCCAACCACAATGCCCTTCAGTATGGGAATAGATAACCAAAATGTGGCACAACTATGTAATAGACTGTTATTCAGTGAAAAAAGAAATGAGCTATCATGCTCACTAAGGGGCATGGGAAGAATTTTAAATACATACTGTTGATTCCAAGAAGCTAGTCTGAAAAGCCTGCATAGTCTATGATTCTAAATATATACATTATGGAGCAAACTCTAGGGAACTAGTAGTCAGTGGTTGCCAGGGAGTCCTGGTTGGCGAGGGGTGGGAGCATCAGTTAGGAACAGAATGAATAGATACAGAAGATAGCTACTTACCTGTCGGATACAGTAACATTGGGTATAGGACATTATGCATTTGTCATAACCCTTAGAACTGTACAAAACAAAGAGCGAACCCTCATGTAATATGGGCTTCAGTTAGAATAACTTATCGATATTGGTTCATCAACAATAACGAATGTGTCACACTAACACAGATGTTAATAATAGGGGAAACTCCAGGGAGTGGATGGTGAAGGCTCTATGGGAACTTAATGGCCTGCTCACTTGTTCTCTGAAACAAACACTGCTCTAAAAATAAACTCTACTAATTTTGAAAATCATGGCAATGATTAAAACAAAACATTATTTTGAGGTGAAGAAATAGACATATAGTTCAGAGAGGCACATCTAGGTCTTCCAAATCAGTATTGTATACTATTCTTTGGGGAGTTTGTGAGTAACTAGGTATTTTATTACTTAGTGTTTCTTACCTACAGAAATTGTTATGTGTATAAAAGTTTACAAGAATAACTTTGAATAGTGCTGGAATTAGTTGGTTTTATAGGCTTCTTAATGTTGTTTACGAATATCCCTTCAGTTGGTCTTCAGTTTTCTGCTTCAGGAAACTCTCGCTTTCTTTCTAAATTGATAAGAGGAGGAATTTTTATTTGGTATATTTGTTTCCTTAAAAATACTGAACTGATAGAATTTGAATGTGTATAATCCAATTTTATGTTTTGAGGTTCTTTTGTGTTAATAACTGAGACAGAATTGATCTTTTCTACATTGAAACCATTACATATGATTTTTTAAATTTTAGCATGAACATTTTTGTGTGCTATTGAGCAATAAAATATATATCCTATTAATTTAATTGCTTGTTCAAAATCCATGGTGTAGTCAGAAACATATTAAGTTACTATCCATCAGGGAAACATTGATCACCAAAATACCATATGAAAAATAATATGTAACATAAAACCCCCTTACTCTAGGTGGGAATTAATGAGATGATAGATATCCAGAGACTGTATAGTACATTTGAATAAAGTAACCTGAAATTTACTGAGTTTTGTGTGAAAATGACCATTTTTGGTTTCCACGATTTTGCCCTGATGGGTCACACGTTTATTTCGGTGATACCACCTTCACCAACTCAAGCTGTAGACTTCCCTGTAGATTTGCCTTCACATTTGATAACACATTTGTCTGAGCCTACTTGATCTTGTCAAATATGTATGTTGTCAAATACGTATGTTGTCTGTGAGTGAATAAAGTGGGTGGATGGCTCAATTGGATAATAAAGTATTTATTAAGAAATAAAGGTTGGCTATAAAATTATGTAATGCGTGTGTGTGTGTGTGTGTGTGTGTGTGTTCTATATTCTCATATATTAGTTCTAAACTTAGAATCCAAAGAGATATTCTAAAGAGTGTGGGGGCAGGAAAAACATCATCAAAACAGTATGTAGCCCCTAGATTATTGCAGAGGAAAGGGTCATTAATATGCATAGGATTTTATAAATTGGTTAAATAAATAAAATATATTAAATCTATATTTTGACCTCTATATTTCTTTGTTAGAGCCATTTTTCATCATGGAAGGCAATAAAATATGTCAAATGAAATTTCAGTGCCTTAAGGTCTGAAACCATCAACTCTTTTTACTCAGAATATATTACAAATCTTTAGACTTCCTAGGAAGAAAAGTTTAAGACCATAATGTAAAAGGCCTGTCTTTTTCTTCTTTTATTCCCCAGTATAATCAAAATGAGATATTTTTCTGAAATTCTGTCAGACATAGACAAAATTCCTCTCATAATTATCATAAACATGATTGCTATTTTGCATTGAATGATTTAAATTCATTTATTGAAGAAATATTTATTCACCTACCATGTACCGTATACCAAGATCCTTTTATATTTTATTTCTAGTATTCATAGCAAACTACAATGAAGTTGTGTTCTTTTTAATCACAACTTTCAGATGAGTAACCAAGTATCAAAGAAATCAAATAATTGTTCTAATGTCACTGTGATGTCATAAATTAATGACACATTAGACAAACAATTCACATATCTATTTTCATAACACATATCCATAAAAGATCATTTTATATTGGATTCCATTTGAATATTTTAATATGTTTATGCAAGTCATTGTTTTCTTAGTTATAGGAATCTGCCCACGATGAGATTATTGTCTTTTTTTTTTGAAAGCGAGCAAGTGCGAGCAGGGGTGGGAAGGGCAGAGGGAGAGGGAGATAGAGAATCCTAAGCAGACTCCACACCCAGTGTGGAGCTCAATCTCACAATACTGAGCTGACATCAAAAGTCAGATGCTTAACTAACTGAGGCACTCAGATTATTGTCACATGTTAAAAAAAAAAAATCTTTAGTAAGGTAGTTTCACTTTTTTCTCTCTTTTTAGTTTGAAGTGAAACACATTTGGCTAATTAGAAATCTCTTTATATTTTTATGAGTTTATATTTGTAATATTTTGCTTTAGAAAGTCTTTCCCTTTCAGTAAATATTTAATGTTATGATTTTACTAAAAATAACAGGGATCTAATAGACGATGATTAGTATGGGGGGTAGCAACTGAGGGACGACTGGGAACTTTCTATTTGCAGATTCCTCTGTACTGAGTGAGCCCCCGAAAGTGGCACGTCACCCCTATTGGAAGATAGTGTCTTCTTCCTTGTTTGGAGATCATGAGGGTACCTGACAAAACAAAGCTTTTCTGACTAAAAGGATTCACCCTCATGTCCCTTCTGGGCAACTAGATCAATAATGAAGTTCGAACCCGACATAGCCCGTCTGAACAGAAGCTGGGATTTCCAAGGAAGGAGAGGTAATGAAAACAAAATGTTTCGAGATCTGGCTAATAGGTATTCTCAGGACTGTGACTGATCTTGAGGCTGTTTGATAGAGCAGGGAGAAGATAAAATTGAAAAGGGGAGGGTGTGTTGATGCGGGAAGCCTCCTACGATACAAAACTTAACACCCTGACAATAATCCTGGTAGGTGAGGCTGCACGCTGTTAAGGTTTTTCTCTGAAGCTTGAATAAAGTGATGACTCATTTTAATGAAATAGAAATCCCAAAATTATGTGAAAGTGAAGGAAAGAATCAAAAGCTTTAAAATTTGGGATTTTAAAGTAAACAGACAACATAAAGTTAGAAAGTCCAGTGGCCAACACTTTTCTACTGAAGAGCCTGGAGGATACCTTCACTCTCTCTCACTGTCTCTAAAATAAAGAAACCTAAACAAACAAACAAACTAACTAACTCTTTTTTTTTTTTTTTTTTTTTTTTGGTAGAAACTCCAGGCATTGCTGCTGCTTGTTAGGACCCAACAGACCTTCCAATCTCTAGTTTATAAAAATATCCTTTGTAGGAAAATGATCCATTTAGGACCCTTAGTTAGCCAGGATGGAAAAGAAAATCACAATGTCAACCCCTGTGGTTCTAAATCAAGGCCATGGAATCAGCGTGAGAGACAGCAGGCTACTTCAAGGCAGATCCTGCCCTTACTTTAACTTCTTGACTTGGGCGTATCTATTCTCTGATTTGTTTTTTCCCCATTTGTGTTTCTGTCAACATCAACCTCAGGCACTGCAGTGAATCGTCCATTTCAGCCCGGCCCAGCTCTTTCTGCAGACGCAGTTCTCCTCGGGCTTAGTGCCACGTGGCACCATCTCTCTGCTCAATCCCTGAGCAAGGAATTATTCTAGGTTTAATTTCTCATAACTCCCACGCTACTGTTTCACTAAAAAGTTCTCTTGTCTGTCACCCAAAATCGTTCTCCACAAAGCAGCAAAGATGGTATTTTTAAGATAGGCATGAGGTCATGGGGCTCCCTGGCTTGAAATGAATGCTTTAGACTACACCTTGCACTGAGAATGACATCCATACTCCAGGCCTTCCAGGTCCCATCTGATCTGACAGCTACCCCAGCCCTCGCTGGTGATAGACCAACGGTTTGTCTGAATGGGTCACCACCGTTCCCACCCCACACCCTTATGCCTGCTGTCCTCTCTTTCACTGACTCCAAGGATGCCTCTGAAAGTTCTTCACCGGCCGTAACGTATTGTGTAAAATAGCCACCCTACACCACTCTTCATGTCAATTCCTGGGGTTTATTTAGCACATGATACCTATGACTATTTAAAGTTTCTAAATAGTCATAGGTATCTATAGATACCTATGATTTCTATAGAAAACTAATAGTTAACCTATAGTCTAGCTGTCTCCAGGCTAAAATGTGCATTATTTGAGAGCAGAGAAGCTGTCAGTGTTGTTTACTGTGAGATCTCAGGTGCTTTGCACAGCTTCTAACACATAGAATGTACTTGCTAACTAATTTTGGGTGAATTAATTAACCTAAACAGAGACCTGAGGGTAGTTTCTCTATATGCATATATTTTATATGCAGCTATAAGAATGTGTACAAGGCAACAATTATTTGGTATGCTTATTATGTCTTCCTCTTCTGAGAACAACCACCCCCTCCAGGAACTTCATTCCAAACAGATTTGCTCACAATATATCTTCTTCATTTTTTCATTATCCCATGAAACCCTGGTCATGTATAGGAACCAAACTCAAGCCAGGAAAACTAGAAATATTATGTAGGATTAAAAATTTTGATATGAGTAAAAGCTTCAGCTATAAAGTAGAAACTTGGAAGGTGGTGTTTGCCAAGTTTACATCATGTAGGAAAAAATGTGAAAAAATAATAAACTAACACAAATAGAGAAAAACAAATTAGATGAACCGGTCAAAGTTTGAGACTCAAATGAAGTTTTGGTTCACTTTCCTCCCTGCCTTTTTTTGACTTATTCAATTTCTTCGTTATATTTAGTCAACAAACTTCACCCTCAACCTTAATCTTCTCTTATTTAGATTAGAATCCTTTTATATTTTTGAGGACTTGTTTATTTTTTAGAGAGAGAGAGCACGAATGTGAGTGGGGAAAGGTGCAGAGGGAGAGAATGTCAGGCTGACTCCCCACTGAACCCAGGACCCCATGTAGGACTCAATCCCTGTAGAGATCATGACCTGAGTGGAAACCAAGAGTCAAATGCTTAACTGACTGAGACACACAGGCGCCCCACTTAAATTAGGATCCTTGATATGTTTAAATGACAGGGTCCTAAAAATTGAAAGACACATTTAGGTTCTTCAATAGCAGTGCAGCAAATATAGACCACTAATTATATGATTGCTCACCCTGTAGGAGGAGAGGTACACAAAGGCATATTATCCACCTGGTGAGCCCAGTGTCCAAATCTTGCATAATTTTCTGAATGTCAGTTCCAGATGATACATCTTCCCAGTTGAATTTAATTTGTCCTTCACAATCAAAATTTCAATACCATTCAGATTTTCTGCATTTTTCTCATTATGTTGTCTCTGTTGAATTTTATTGATGGTTTAATTTAACATTCAAATTTCTTTTCAAATGGGATTTCAACATTCTGTTAATTGAAATAAGAGCCTTTTAAAAGTAGCATGCAAATGTAGATACAAGATAAATACCTTTGAGTATTTGATTGTTATTGGATGACAACATATATTTTTGATATCTCTAGTGTAATCCTCATGAAGATTACTGTCAGCCAGCCACAGTGCATTCCATCAAATGGCAACGTGATGTACAGTCATTTCTGTTTCTAATTCAATACTCTTCTTTAGAGCCCATCACTCCTATGTTATTGTCATTGTTAAGCAGGACCAGAATAAGTCATTTCACAGTGCATAGTTTAGATACAATAACAGTTCATTTTATATGGTCTTAGTATATATTATGAGGCTATTTCCCTGATGACAATTTTGTTGGTACATAAAATAAAATTATATGTTAGTTTAAATTGTGATGCAACAAGAAACAAAGGATGAAATCTGATTTGATTATCAACCACATCATTTGCATATGTGTCTAAAGGGAATCTAGTTATAAAGTTGCATGTTTATAATATGGTTGCTTAAGACCTTTGATAACTTAGACAAAAAAATATGAAGGCAAAATATTTCTTTTGTTCTCTCAAAATCTTGTTAAAATGTTAGGAGGTATAATATTCAGGGCTATAATATTAAACTGTGATCACTTATAGTATTTAATAGCCCACTTTCCTTACTTTTGTCTCACTTAACTAAAAGGGATAAAATTCCATTTTTGCAGCTTGGATCATAAAACATGATTTTTAAAATGCATCTAGGATTCAGAATTAATTCTTGTGAAAGTAAATTACATGTAATTAATATTATTCCAACATACTTCACCTTGATTCAAAACAGAAATCAGTGTGTGAAAAGACATACCAGTGGGACTAATACTTGGCTCACTTTTGTCCTTTATTTCTTCTGGAGCTCAGTGTTCTCTTCCACAAAATGAGGTTAGCTTAAACAATCTCCACTCCTCCCACAGCTCTTGACATTTCGTAAAACCAATATATATACTCTCAGAAGAAGTGAAGGGATCATTTTTGATTTGGAGGGCTTTAATAATACATAAGATACAAAGTTTCTCAATATTTAGGGTAAAAATTTAAAATAATAATAATAAAAAAAAAAAAACCTTCATATCTTTCTCGTCCAATCCCTTCACTCCAGATGAAGCCAGTCCTCAGAAAGTTTACCAGAAGTTACCAAAATTTTGCCTGGACAATTGGATATAAAACATTGGAAAGCTTTTTTTTTTTCCCCTAATCAAATGTTTGTCTTCATTCTCCTTCCATATTATCCATACAATTTAATGGACTGATAATTAAAAAAATAAGATTTAAAATATGTATGTTGATTAATAATACTTAATTCCCTTTTTCCCCTTTGTTTAAACTTGTATATTCATCTCTACTACACTAATTGTAGGGAGATAGTGAGATAGTTACAAACATAAGCTGCCTTTATGTCTTTGGCTTTTCCAGCCAAAAAATCTCAAAAGGTGTGCAGAGAAGAAAAATGAAGGGGGTAGAAGACCGTAACATCTTGAAGAGGAAAAAATGGGCCGTGAGACTGAAAGGATATGATCCCTGATTGGGTAAGAGGAAGAAAATAAGGAGAATTGTGAAAGTCCTTAATACAGAATTAAACATAAGCCTGGTGCTTGGAGCCACTGTGAGGGACTGATGAAGGTGTGAGACGGGAAATCGGCATAGTGCAGGTGGACGTGGGGCATCATGAGTGAACTCAAAGAAGGCTCTTGGGGCCCAAACATGACAGAGAAGTGACAGGTTATTTCTCAACTGAATAGCTTTACAACTAAAGAAAGTTAAAGTTCTAATTGAAAGTGGTCCAGAAAAAATTTCTGGGTCCTAATAATTTTACTGGTGAATTTAATGAAATATTTAAAGAAAAATGAACACCAATTTGATTCCATTTCTTCCAGAAAAATAGAAGACAATGAACCATTTCTCAATTCGTTTTTTGAAGGTGGTATTACTCTGACATCAAAATCAGACAGACAAAACAAAACAAATGAAAAATTACCGACCAGTAATCCTCATAATTATAGACACAAAAAACCTCTATATAGTATTGGTAAATATACTTTTGTAACTTATAAACATAACTATACCATGGAGCATGGGCATGTAGTTTATTCTGGTGATGCAAGGTTTTATCAATTATATTAATCTAAAATTGCTCAATGTAATTTATCTTATCAGCATACCAAAGAAGAAAAATCATATGATCATACCAATTAAGCAAAAATAAAATTGTGAAAATTCATATAACATTCTAGAAATTGTGAAAATTTTTTATCATTCACGATTTAAGCTCTCAGAAAAATAGGACTAGTGAGGAATTTTCTTAACTTAGTAAAGATCTGAAAACTGACAGCCAACAATACAATTAATGATGAAAGATAAAATAACATATATAATATATATGATATATAATATCATAATTAATGATAAAAATATATTATAAACAACCTGATATAATCTAAAGCTTGGAACCAGGTAAGGATGTGCACTGTCAATACCTCTTATTCTGTGCAGTACTAGAGATTGGAGGATGTGTAGGAAGGCAGGAAATAAAAGGTGTACAGATGAAACAGCATGAGGTGAGGAGGGGCCGAGGGAGGAGCAGACTCCCCTCTGAGCAGGGAGCCCCATGCAGGACTCTATCCCAGGACTCTGAGATCATGACCTGTGGTGAAAACAGGTACTCAACCGACTGAGCCACCCAGGCTCCCCAGAAGTAAAACTTCCTGTTAGGAGATAAAATGATTGCTCCATAGAAAATCCCAAGGAAATCTACAAAAATTTTGTAGAACTAGTAGGTGTGTTTAGTGGAGTCAAGAATACAAAATAAATATATGAAAGTCTATTGTAGGGGTACATGGGTGGCTCAGATTAGGCGTCTACTTTTGGCTCAGGTCATGATTTCAGGGTTCTGGAAGCGAGCCCCACCTTGGACTCCCTGCTCAGTGGAGAGCCTGCTTCTCCCTCTGCCTCTCCCCTCCCCCACTCATGGGCTTGCTCCCTCTCTCTCACTCTCTCTCCCTCTCTCAAAAAATAAATAAATCAAGTCTTTTAAAAAAGTGTATTTTTGTCTCAGCAATTAATGTATGGGAACCAAACTTAAAAATATGATTCCATGTATAATCATTCATGTAAACAAAATACTTAGGTTTACACTTAACAGAATATGTATGGGACCAGTGTGCTAAAGCTACAAAGCTCTCATAAAAGAAATCACAGATTTTACAATTTAAGAATTTGGAGAGACAAAAAGGTTCATAGATTACAATGTTCAAACAGTGGCTGTGTCAGTTCTCCCTTAATTATACATGTTTCCTGCAATTCCTGTCTAAATCCCAGGGAGATTTGTTGCAGATATAGAAAGAGAATGGCAAAGGAACTAGAATTAAAACTTAACAAAGGTAAAGCATTTTATAAGGCAAGGAAGGGAGTGGAACTAGAATAGCCCAAACATCCCAAAATAGACAGGACAAGGGTCACCAGTCTACTTACTGTTAAGAATTACCGCATAGCTACCATCACCAAGGCTTTGTGGCATTAGCAAAGGGATAGAAATTAAGTCTTGGACCTCGCACAAGAAGTAACTCAAAACGAAACAAGGACTTACAGGTAAAATGTAATAAAGTAAGTGTTTTAGAGAAAAATATAAGATAATGTCTTTGAGGTTTAGAGCTTAGTAAACAATTCTTCATCTCGCCGGCAAAAGCATGACCCCTGAGAAAAAAAACTTGATTAATTTTGACTTCATCAAAATAGGAAATGTTCTGCAAGCTCCTCTGCTAAGGCTGTGAGATTTGAAGGACAGTCTGGGGGGAAATTTGCAAACAACATATATGACAAAGAATTGAAACCGAGAATATATAAAATTTCCAAAAACTCAACAGTAGAAAACTAATTGTCCGATTATAGTATGTTCAAAAACTATGATGGGACATTTCACCGAAGAGGATGTACAGATGGCATACGGACGGATGAAAACATGTCCAGTGATAGTAGCCGTCAGGGGAATGCAAATTAAGAACAGTGAAATATCACTACACAGCTCTCGGAATGGCCAAACTAAAAATCTGTGACAACACCACATGTCGGTAAGAGCATATACATCGAGAGTGGGAATATCAAATGTCACAACCACTCTGGAAGACAGCAGAACTGCCATAGAACCCAGCACTCTTGATCTTTTATCTCTGAAACTTGAAAACTAATGTTGATACAAAGACTTGTATATAAATGTTCTAATAGCTTTAGTCATAATAGCTAAAAACTGGACATGACCCAGATTGTAATCAATCAATGGCTGAGTGAACTGTAGTTTACTGAGGAGCAGTCCATTGACACACGGAGCAACCTGGGTCTAGTCCTACAACATTCTTGAAATGACAAAATTACAGAAATGCAGAACAGGTTAGTTGTCAGGAGTGAGAAGAATGAGGGAAGGACAATACTCAGGGTCCTTGTGGAGATGGAAGTTTCCCCAAACTTGACCCTTATCCTGGTTTTATTGGGGGAAACTGGGTAAAGGGTACCAGGGATCTCTTAGCATTGGTTCTTAGAACTGCATGTAAATCTACAATTAAATCAAAATTAAAAGTTTAATAATTAACATGAGTCAATGTGCTTATATTTACTCAATCTGAAAGTTTCAATTACTTTCCATACATAAAACCAAGCAAAGCAAAGCATGTCAATAAATCTAAAATGAGAGGAAAAAAACCTTATCTATTATATAAAATATGAATCAGTAGAGAGAAACTAAAATTACTCTCCAAGTCAAAAACTCAGATGAATATTTATCTTGTTGAATTACTGCATTAGAATGTATTTGTATAGGGGGCACCTGTATGGCTCAGTTGGTTAAACATCTGTCTTCTGCTAGATCACAATCTCAAGGTCCTGGGATCAAGTCTCTCATCAAGCTCCCTGCTTGGCAGGAGTCTGCTTCTCCTTTCTCCTGTTCCCCCTGCTTATGCACACTCTTTCTCTCTCTCTCTCTCAAATAAATAAATACAATCTTTTAAAAACCGTATTTATGTAATAACATAATGAATGAATTTTTATCTTTATTTTTTTAAGATTTATTTATTTATTTGGGAGAGTGCACCAGAGAGTGCAATCATGGGGAGGGGCAGAGGGAGAGGGAGAGAATATCAAGGAGACTCCACGCTCAGTGCAGAGCCCTACATGGGGTTCCATCCCACGGCCCTGAGATCATGATCATGAAGAGTGGGATGCTCAACCCACTAAGCCACCCAAACGTCCCAATAAATGATTTTTTAAAACTCACAACCAATCAATTTTGCTCCAGGCTGTACCCTGTGAATGGCAGCTACGGAGTAGTGATTCACTCATTTCCCAAGATACATTTTTTGTGTGTATGAATATGTGTTAAAAAGGAAAAAAGTTGGGGCACCTGGGTGGCTCAGTGGGTTAAAACCTCTGCCTTCGGCTTAGGTCATGATCCCAGGGTCCTGGGATCCAGCCCCGCATTGGGCTCTCTGCTCGGCAGGGAGCCTGCTTCCTCCTCTCTCTCTCTGCCTGCCTCTCTGCCTACTTGTGATCTCTGTCTGTCAAATAAATAAATAAAATCTTAAAAAAAAAAAAAAAGGAAAAAAGTCAAGCATATCTTGCCAAATCTCAGACGGATGCAGAAACAAAGCATTCTGGGTACCTGACCTCAGAGAGGTCACTAGGCATCTACAAATACGGAGAATATATTTTGAATTATTTTTACTTATCAAAACATATGTTCTCATCTCCTCACAGTCTAGCATTGAACTTTTCTTTGAACATTGAACATGAATTGCAAAGGTGCTCATGAACAACTGTGAATGCCCAAAGTGTACAAGCCGTCTTCAGCTACGTACCTTACTAAAACGTCAGCTGGCATAACCTTCCTTATATTCCCCCCCACCCCCGCCACTGCATATATTGAACCACATCCATTTGTTCGTCCCTGATGAAGAGCTAATTTTTCTGGCCTGAAAATATAAATAGATTGAAGAGTTCCTTTTTTGTTTTATTTGAAAAGACAAAAGCAAAAAACAAAAACAAAAACAAAAAACAAAAACCCACCCATGGCAATGGTATTTTAGATGTCCTCAGGGGAAGAGAGAGACAGCAAACTGTCTATTGAAAGCCAGGAAATAAACGGAGCTCAGATTGTCCCAGAAGGGCAGGCCTGGCCAAGAGCAGGAATGTGCCTTTGGGGGGCTGCTGTCATGGACCCCCACCCCAGCCTAGGAGGAAGTCTTCCCAGCAAGGGAGAGCTGCATTACTCAAATGAAGACACATACCTGTGAGAATTCAGCATTGCAGAGCTGTCTACATTTAGTACTAGAGAAGGCTGTTGGCTTATTATCTTGAATCCAGTAGTGCTGCTCCAGTAAATGTGCACATATTTTGCATACGTACACACACACACACATAATATATTTTATTTTATTATATATATCTTAAAATATATATTTTAGGAATTGCAATAATAAACACAGAATTGCAATATGTTTGACAAATTAATGGATTAAATTTATAAAAGAAGTGTAAAGCTGTTGAGTGCTTAACATTTTGAAAAATAACTTTTTATGACATTTGTTTTTCCCTTCAAATAGGTACAGCAGAAGAACTAAAGGCAAGGAATAGCTAATTTGGATTGAAATTTATCTCTATTCGTACAAATAAATTCTTTACACAGAAAGCGAAAGTAGCAATATAACAGGAAACACTCATCTGTGTAAAACCGCTGTGTAAACGCAGTGTGCAGGACCAGCCCTCGGCATGTGCCTTTTCCCCCACGTCAACCTGTGCTGGAGTTGGTATCTTGGTGACAGAGACCAGAGGTGAAGGCTGATACCAGAGCACAGTCTCGCTCTGATTGGGTTTCTTGTCCAGATTGCTTTTCAGCAGAAGTTATGCAGAATATACTGTAGAATTGATACAGACTGAACTACTTTTTCAGGGTAATCTATGTAGCCTTGATTTATCAAATCCAGAAACTTCGGGAGGATGTGGCATCTACAGTTAGCATATTAATCAGGTAATGGACCTAGCTGTTCACATTCACTGGCTAAAAATGGCCTTTTTTTTTTTTTTAAATGGTACATTTCAAATCTGACATTCCTCTAACAAATATCGGAGAAAATCTGATACTTAATGTTCAGCTTGTTGTAGAATTACATTAAAACAGAAATGTGTACAGTTTATAATTTGGATTTAGATACATTTTTGAATACATTTTGGTACAAATGGGTACATCTGGATACATTTTTCTGAAACTCAATGTGATTCGCAAGTGAGAGGTGGGAAGCCCTCCATACTCAAGGTGCTGCCCTCCTGCCTCCCCTCCAGCCTCCAGCTACCTCCCTGCAAACATAGCTGCCTTTCAGACTTCTGTTCCTACTGCAGACATTTGTCCCATTCTGAAGTTACACAAATGCAATCGTGTTGTCTGAGTTATTTCGCTCAACGTTGCGTTTGTGGAATTGCATCGCACTTTGTGCCTCATTATGCCTTCAGTCTTTTCCGTTGTGGCTTTGAGTTCTGTGGAATGAGTACAATGCAGGTTCGTTATGCTCCTGACGAATACAGGTTGTTTTCCGTGAGAAGATACTACAGATGCAGTTGGTATAAGGTTGCAGGTGGCTTTATTGTTGCTGTTGAACACATGTATGCCTGTCTGCCGAGCTGACTTAGAGGTAGAAGAGATGTCCTGTTTGTAGAGTGTGTGTACGTTCGGCTATATTCAGCAAATACCTACAGTTGGTAGGACTCATCAGTTTTTGAAAGGAGCCAAAATCAATTCATATTCACAAGATTCATGTCTGAGAGTTCTGGTTGTTCTGTGTGTGCTGGCCAACATTTAATACCAGTGCTTTTTTCTTTGTTTCATTTTCAACATAATTGTAGGTATACAAAACTATACATTTTCTACATTTTCTTAGTTCTCATGCTTTCTTTTTAAGTAAGAATATACACAAAACTCACATTTAGTTAATCAGTCAATAATCTACTTTGAAAACTGCATTTGTTGGCATATGCCTATATATCTATATATGTTCCTAAAAATTAAAAAGTACAAAATTATATCTAATGTCATAGAGGGACTGCACACTCAGAAAAATCTCATTGTACTTCTTCCCACCTTCTTGTATTTCATCAGACAAGGAAAAATCTTGACATTGATGGTTTTCAGAAAGTGTTCACGGGCTGATTCACAGTAATCTTTGAGAAGACAACTAGGGACTCATGGAACTAAACAAAGGACCTGTGATCAAGGGATGTCAGTTTTGCTGACCTCAGCTTTTGTTTGTGTGTTTGTTTTAATCTGCCTGTGGTGCATGAGGACGTCTTTCTGTGTTTGAGAACAGGGTCTTTCCTGAGGGCTCATCAGAACCATAACCTAAGCTTCAAGGTGCAACTGGGCTTTACATTCTTAACTGACTCTTACTTCCACTGAATTTTCCTTTCCTTGATCCCTCGCCATATGGATGGCTCAGAGGCAAGAGAAAAATAAAGTTTCAGTTTTGGCAAAAAATACTGAGTTTGATCCTGAAGTTCACAATGTGGATTATTTGCATTTTAATCACAATTCTGCATATGACTTTATGAAATGTATCATAATTATTACTTTTTCCTTACTTGTTTTTAATTAACTTTAATTTTAAACATTACAAGAATCTGAAAAATAAAGCCTCTTAATAAGGTGATTATACAATATTTCTCCCCATGGCTATATACGAGACATATGTGGAAGGTTTAGACTTTGAGGCATTTATTTTTATATTATGAGTAGAATTATATATTTTCTCCAGAGGCCTTAGGGCAGAAATTTCCTAATGTACTAACTGAGAACATTAGATTTGGACCCAATAAAGGCTTTAGATTTGGAAAAATATTAAGCTAAGACCAGCAGTAAAAACAGTGTGGTAGTGCAGTTGGAGCTGTCTGCTCCTGGTACCGGAAAAATGCAGGTTACCTGAGATATGTCTGACGGTAAAAGGTGCAGGTTACTACTGACATAGAGGTTTATATGTATAGGTATATCATGTAATTTTTTTTCATTTGAAGCTCAAGATCTATGGCATATAAGAAAAGAGTATTTGTCATTAATTTTCTCCTTCTGAACTCCCATAACAACATAGTACATAATTATATTCTATAAAATCTTAAAATATTTGACATATTATTATTCCTCTCTCTAACAAGAGACTTGGGAATCTTCACAAAATGATTATTTATCTATTAATTTAGCAACCTCAACAGCAAACACAATGTTAAGTATGTAGTCGATGCTTGAGGAATATTATTTGTTTATACAGGTCTGTGTCTCATCAGAGCTATCAAGTTACATTGCAAAAGACTCATGCATCAACTCTTCCCCTGACTGAATGATCCATTCCCTGAGTGCTTGTGAGAACTCTCATTTGAAAGAATAAAGCTCAGTATCAAACAAATGTTAGTAGTTTAAATGAATTCATGAAAGCAGAAGAGAATTTCTATCTCTGAATATTCTGTTTGTGATTTCAAACCAGAGCTAAAGAAATTTAGAAGACATAGTTATACATGTGTAAGGGTAGAGAATTTTTCTCTTCTTTCCTTCTAGGTCCTTTGGCTGGCCTAATAACTGAATTGACATAAAACAGATTAACAGAAGGAAAACAAATCTGATTACTGACATGTGAGAGCCCCATAAGGACACGAGGCTCACAGGCAATCAGGCAGTCGAGGTGATGGTCCAGCCTGAGCTAAGGAAAAGGGTGGGGGCTTCAAAGAGTGGAAGGCAAGTCATGGAAAGATGAAAAGAGCAAGAATAGATAGATAGATAGATAGATAGATAGATAGATAGATAGATATGGCCAGGCCTTAAACTTTTCTGATACAGTAATTATCTCTGGCATAGCATCTTCGTGGTATAGGCCCCCTTGTCTAAATTCTTGTAGGCAGTGAAGGGAGAGACTGCTGGTCTGTGATTGCCTTCAGCTCAGAATAATCCAAATGCCAAAGTGACATCTTTTGTGGGGGGGCTTCTTCTGAACCCCTAAAGAGGTATATTGGAGTAATTTGGTAAACTTTAGCAGGGTTTTGAAGTAAGCACTGAAAAGAGGGATTATTTGGAAATGGAAGAACTCTGGCTACCTCCTTGTCCCTGAAAGAGAGCTAGCAGGGCCTTCTTCTGGATGCGACCCTGGAAGGTGCACAGAAAAGTCAGAGAGGGCAGGTGAAGAGGCAGAATGCACTGGTGTCCTGGACTGCAACCCTTGTCTGACCCAGTGGAGCCCTCCGCTCCTGGAAAGTTCTTTGTCTTGTGAAGACCTAAACCTATAAATCCAGGTGGACAGCAGGTTGATAGAGTTATCTTCACCTTTCAGATACCCTACCAAGTTCCTTCACTGCTATCTGGCAAGACTTCAATCACTGATAACGTATTGAGAGCCAGCCTCCTTATTTCATATAACCGATCAAATGCGTTCTAGAAGACTGAAGAGTACTTCAGACTTTTACTTCCCCACTTCATGTTTTAAGCCCTAAATTCAAGGATAGCTATTATTGATTTTCATCTCTTAAGAGATCATCGTTGCTTGTTCCCTCTCCTGAATTGTGCTTCCTGTTTGGTATAATCCAGGTGATTTCTCTACAATCTTTTCCCAGAATATTTATAACATTTTCCCCTTTGCTTGTCATTTGTATCCCAAATACAGAATTTTAATGGCAGTGGAGACTGACCACGCTTCCTCTCTAAACATAATCTAATCTGTTGCCCAGTGTTAAAGTCAGGAAAGGCAACGTTTGTTTTGTTCTAGTTTTTTCTTCATCAAAGTGTCTCTAACCCTGAACCTCAAATGAAATGCAAAACAAGCTAGCATGCTAATCATACAGTGGTAGTCATTTTTCTTTTGTGTGTATATCCGTGTGTGTTGAAAGATTTATGTATTTATTTGAGAGAAAACACACAAACAGGGGGAGGGGCAGAGGGAGAGAGAGAATCTCAAGCAGACTCTGCCACACTGAGCATAGAATCCGACATAGGGCTCGGTCTCACGACCCTGAGACCATGACCGAAACCAAGAGTCAGAAGCTTAACCAACTGAGGCACCCAGATACCTCTCCTTTGTGCTTTTTAATGAAAATCTTTATTTCCATTGAAAAGAGTTTACAGTTTATTAAAATATGAAACATAATGATATAAGCTAAGATTACTATAAAATAAACTTATTAAAATAGAATACATACTCATTTATAAATATGGCATGCATATTTCTCACAACTGTTCATTTTCCCTCACGTGGGCAGGTCCTATGCAGTTGGCTGGGCTTGAATACAGCGAAAGGCTGGTCCTCGAAAGAGTGAGGGAACTTCCTCCCACTTGAGGCGGTGCGGCAGGAGGGGTCCCCGGACTTCTGGGATGGTCAGCCTTTGGTTCTATGGTGGCTGTTTTAAAGCCACTTCAGTTTGGGGGCGATTGGTTGTACAGCAATAGATTATGAACACAACTGCTTTTGAGACCCGATGTTTCATTGTGTATTTAACAGAAACATGGGTGCTGGTAATCGCAGAGAGCTCCGTGTTTACTAATTTGAGCAGGAAGAACCTCTTTCATAGCTGACTAAATGGATTATCTTTTGAATATTACAACTTTGTGACCAAATTTCACACTATTCTTTAATCACATCACCAAATGCTTATTATGTCTTTCCACGTTCCTGCCAATCCTTTACTGCTATGCTCGCCTTGTTTTGAGTTCTAAATTATATATATTTTAGTGTGATCAGGTGACTCTTTGCAGGTGATTAATGATAAAACAAGAACTGAGGCTATTATCCATGCAGAATGATTAATGCCAGAACCTCATCATTTCCATACATTTTGCAAAAAAGGTGTATGCAAGTATTGGGTATATGCCTAAGAGTAAGATTCATGGGTCTCCTCAGGTTCTCTCAAATATTAAGGACCTAAGAACACCTAAGGAAACTAAGAAACCAGAGCAAGGAAAATTTCACAAAGTCTACGAGAGAACTGTGATGCAAAACAGGGAAGCTGATTTACGAGAAGCAAACCAAAGGTCCGCAGATTAAATGTCATAGATTGAGATTTATCCCTGCATTCCACGAATATACATTTGATGCCTAGCGTGTACACTATGCTGGAAAATTGAGATACACCTGGTATTGTAAACCAGAACCTAACACTCAGTCCTGCACTCACCCTTCTCATCTTCACGGTCCTGCCACAGATCTCACTTTGCACTTGGTTACACATGCTCGTATACTAGTTGCTGTAAACTCACATAGGAGCGGGTAGGAAGTGCTGGAAGGAAAGTCCAGGACATAGTAGCCACGCCCGCTCAGAGGATGCCTGTAAGCCATCAGATGCAAGAAGGAGGGTGGTCGTCCTGGCAGAGAAGATAGGGAGCACAGGTGATGGAGAGTGTGTTAGAGACCCCCACATCAGAGGCTGAGTGTGATTTGGGAACAGCATGGGTGGAGGGAGCAGTTGTGAATGACATGGAGGTAATAGGCAGAGGAAAGAGATCTAAGGGTTTGTGTGTTTGTTAGTGTTAATTTGTTCATATTCAGTTCCCAATAGAACAAGAAGAGAAGCTGAAAATCCCCAGCTTCTAATGGAAAGGCAGAATCATCATATTTCTTTTAATTAACAACAGATCATTCACTTGAAAACACACAAAGTGAATTGTTTATTTTGATGGTAAGTTATTTGATTGATTTATTATAATATTAAAAGGAATTCACCTTTTTTAAGCCACATAATCATAATATGACTTGTTTTGTCAAAATTGTAATTTGGAAACTTATCAGTTAGTAAATAACTTGTCCACACTTGAGTTTTACAAAACATGAAAGTGGTTGCCCCTGAAAATATGGTTCTAGGAAACCTTAAACCTGAGATCAGTGGGAAATGCTCTTAAACTACAAAGTTGTAATAATTCAGACTAAAGTACTCCTGAGAGACTCAAGGTTTGAAACGGCTTTTTAGGAATGGTTAAGTGAGGCTTCAGATCTTAAATATATGACTTTATTTATAATCACAAAGCAGTAATTGCTGTTTATTATATTTGTTTTAAAATTTGTTCCTGACATATGAAAATAAATCACCAGTTACCTCATTTTTACCACTGACGAATCTAATTACTACATAATATTTACACTCTCATTGCTTCATTAATTACATACAAAGCCTATATTTTAAAACTTCTGAGAGCTTAATTTGCACTTAAATCACAACACTTCTATTTATCTTACTCATTTTAGTTGCAGGTCTTTAAATATTGAAAATGTTACAATGTGGCAGGATAGCTCACTACACTGAGCAAATTACATTTCTAGTCTCTTCCTCTTCAAAGATTTTGTACCTGCACAGGTGGTTATGAAGTATCTTTCCTTTGTTGCAACAAGAGTGGGGCGGGAGTGGCTCAGTGGGTTAAAGCCTCTGCCTTCAGCTCAGGTCATGATCCCAGGGTCCTGGGATCGAGCCCGCGTCGGGCTCTCTGCTCAGCAGGGAGCTGGCTTCCCTTCCTCTCTCTCTGCCTGCCTGTCTGCCTACTTGTGATCTCTGTCTGTCAAATAAGTAAATAAAATCTTTAAAAAAAAAAAGAGTGGGGGATGAATGAGAGCAGGGATACAGAGTATGTCAATAAATATTTTAATATCTACTGTACATAATGCTGCAGTAAACATGGGGGTGCATGTATCTTTTTGAACTGGTGCTTTCATTTTCTTTGGGCAAATACCCAGTAGTGAAATTACTGGATCATAGGGTAGTTCTGTTTTTAATTTTTTTTGCCAGAACCTCCGTACGGTTCTCCCCTGTGGCTGCACCAGTTTGCCTTCCCACCAGCCGTGCACCAGGACTTCTGTGACTGCTGTTTTCCTCTTTGTCAGCAGTTTGACTGTGACGTATCTCAGTGTGCTTTTCTCTGTGTTTAGGCTACTTGGAGATTGCTGAACTTCATCATTCTTGGAAAATTCATACACATTATCTCATATGACATGTCTTCTGCCTATACACTATCTTTATTCCTTCTGATAATTAGAATTTTGTTTTACATTGTGATATTGTTCCTTAATGTCTCAGACATAACTTTCATTTTTTTTCTCTCTCTCTGTGCTTCTGGTTTGTTAATTTTTATGGCCCCAAACTATGCATTGGCAGCCCATCTACCTTTTCCCTCTTTGCCAGGTGTGGCGCAGTGGTCTCTTGAGATTTTCTATGTCCTGATCAGAATACAACTTGTTTCTTTATTTTAACATTTTATTGTCCCTATATATAAGGTGTGATTATTTTAAGAAAGATAGGGAGCCCTCCCCCTTTTAAAATCTGTGATTATTTTTCTTTTTAATGATTTGTGTACTTTACTTTCTGCCTTCAGCACAAATTCCTTAATTTTGAGTTTTTATCTCCCCTTTGATCTCTCCCTGACTTTGAAAGTTTGTTTTGCTTACTAGGTTTTGTGCTTAAATCAATGGATAAAGAAGATGTGGTCCATATATACAATGTAGTATTACTCAGCCATCAGAAAGGATGAACACCCACCATTTGCATGGATCTGGATGGGACTGGAGGAGATTATGCTGAGTGAAGTAAGTCAAACAGAAAAAGTTAGTTATCATATGTTTTCACTTACTTTTGGAACATAAGGAACACAGCATGAAGGACATTAGGAGAAGGACGGGAAAAATGAAGGGGTAGGAATCAAAGGGGAGATGGACCATGAGAGGCTGTGGACTCTGAGAAACAAACTGAAGGTTTCAGAGGGGAGGGAGTGAAAAGATGGGGTAACAGGGTGAGGGATATATTAAGAAGGACATGTGTTGTGATGAGCACTGGGTGTTACATGCAACAGATGAACTGTTGACTTACTGAACATAATAAAAAGATGTGTATTGTTTTATAGTAAGACAATTTTATAACTAACTAGATAAAGGACTGAATAACCCATTTTATTTTATATGAAGTGATTTTTGTGTGAAGGGACTACAAAGGTTATGTACAAGTATACTGTTGATCTCTATTCTCCACGAAATGTATGTGCATTTGTTAGTGTATAAGAAATGGAATCAGTGTCAAACCTCCCCCTTATTCTTTTCTTTTATCTCCAAGAAATTTCTTACTTTACCCTTACAGATAACCCTCTTCTCACCAAAATGATGGCCATTGACTGAAACATGTAGATGTTAACAGTGAGGGTACTGAGGCAGAAAGACCAGGACTGGTGCAGTACATTCCTGTTCCTGCTGTGATAAGTCACCACAAACTCCGTGGCTTGACAGGACACACTAGTTTTTAAGAGGGAGGAGGGGCGGGGGAGAGGCAAAGAGAGGATCTGAAGCTGACTCCCAGCTCCACACGGAGCCCAACACCTGGCTCAACCTCCTGACCCTGAGATCATGACCACAGCTGAAAAAGAGTCGGATGCTTTACCAACTGAGCCCCACACATTTTTCTAATCTTATATTCTACAGACCAAAAATCTGACGTGGATCTCATTGGGCTAAAATTAAGTGTGACAGAGCACATTTCTGGAGGGTCTCCAAGAGACTCTCTTTCCTTGCCTGTTCCAGCTTCTAGACCACATCAGTCCTTGGAGCATGCCTTCATCCTCCACCTTCAAAGCCTTCAGAAGAAGGTTGGGTCCTTCCCACATAGCACCACTCTTCTGCTTCTTTCTTTTCAGGATCACCCCAATAGTCCAGGATAATCTCCCTATTTTAAGGTCAACTGATTGGCAGCCTTCATTCCACTGACAATCCCTTTTGCCATGTCATCTCACATATGCAGAGGTCCCAGGGATGAGGAAGCAGACATCTTTGGGGGGTGATTATTCTACTTACCAGTCATATCCTGACTTCAGTCTTGGATCGCATCCTGGCTGCATCTCTTAGAATTTGTCTACCAGATTGTATCTTTAAAAGCTTCTATTTTCTCATCTGTAAAATTGCCTATTTGTTGTCAGGAAGTAACAGGGAAATAAATGTGAATGTTAAGTATAGAACTTAACAAATAAGAAATACTCAATATATGTTAGTTCTACTATTATTGATAGTGAACATCACTAGAGGATGAAGACACAAGGAAAATATCCTTAACTTCCTGCTGGAGGCTGGAGCGGCTAGTATGGGCTGAGCTCATGAAACCTGGGAGGGTGGTTTCTGGCCAGATGCTACTCCAGACCCAAAGCAGTCGCGTGAAGAGCATTGATGATGCCACCTCAGACTGTCCTACTGCCGTGCTCTGGTGGCTGGAATTAGCCACTATCCGCCCAAAGTGACAGCTGCCATAGGCAAGAAGAAAATCCCCAAGAGGTCAAAGATCAAGTCTTTTGTGAAAGTTTGTAACTACAATCCCCTCATACCCAAAAAGTACTCTGTGGATATCCCCTTGGACAAAACTGTGGTTAACAAGCATGTCTAGAGAGACTGCACCAAAATGCAAGGCCCAGTGAGGGACCAAGGTCAAATTTGAGGAGAGATACAAGACCAGCTCCAACAAGTGGTTGTTCAAGATGCTGCAGGTTTGCTCTCTTTTGTTGCAGTTATTAAAAATACCAAAAAAAAAAAAAAAAAAAAAAAAAAAAACCCACCAAAAAACAAACAACAACAACAACAAAAAATGGACACCTGGGTGACTCAGTGGGTTAAGCCTCTGCCTTCGGCTCAGGTCATGATCTCAGGGTCCTGGGATCGAGCCCCACATCGGGCTCTCTGCTCTGCGGGGAGCCTGCTTCCCCCTCTCTCTCTGCCTGCCTCTCTGCCTACTTGTGATCTCTGTCTGTCGAATAAATAAATAAAATCTTAAAAAAAAATTTTTTTAAAGATTTTATTCATTTGACAGACAGATCTCACAAGTAGGCAGAGAGGCAGGCAGAGAGAGAGGAGGAAGCAGGCTTCTTGCTGAGCAGAGAGCCCGATGTGGGGCTCGATCCCAGGACCCTGGGATCATGACCTGAGCCGAAGGCAGAGGCTTTAACCCACTGAGCCACCCAGGCGCCCCAAATCTTTTAAAAAATTTTTTTAAAAAAGGAAAGAAAGAAAAAAAAAAGAAAAACATCCTTAGAGTATACATGTTTTTGTCAATTCCCTCCTGAATTTTTATAATCTGCTAATTAGTTATAAATAGTGTAAAGGTGCTTGGAAAATGCTTCAATATAATTTGAAGAAGTATGTCATTAACATCATTTTTGCAGTTTGGTACTGTAGACAAAATTGATAGTCACAACAACATGAGATTATTTAACAGTAGTTCTGTTATTGCAGTGTTAGTAGCAGGAATGCTAATCACTGTCCACACAGACCCTGTGGACATCTCGAGGATGCCGACGCCGTCTTGGCATCTGTCATGGCACCAGATGCTATTGGCATCTGTTTTCTGTGACAGTCACTGAAGGTGGCAGGAAAAAAAACAAAACAAAACAAAAGCTGCTCAAATATTTAAGAACATATTTGTTTTGTTGAAACACTTTTTAAAAATTATTGTAAGAGATGAGATTTATAAGAAATACACATCTTAAGAACCCGAAAAATATATTGTTCTGACTTTACCTGTGAACACATGTATTATGTCTGATTTCTAATGACATGCTCTCATTGAATTCTAAAGGACAATACTTTAAGGCAAAAGGAAAAGAGAAAGGAAATAACAGTTCTTTCAATTTAAAACAACACTTGACCAAACTTATCCTCAGTTATGTATTTGAAACTCAGCTTCTGTAAGATATGTTTACAGAGATTAATATTGCACCTTCAATTTTTTAAAATATTTTATTTATTTGTCAGAATGAGATCACAATTAGATCTCTCATTATACAAATATATCACTTTTCTCTAATATGTGAAGTATATTAAACTTCCAAACATTTGAAAAAATTATGAGATCATTAACATCAACAGCTCAGTAATAACTAAACTAAGCCACAACCAAATAATGTTTTGAAATATAGAACAAATTAAGGCAATAATTTTCATATTAATATGGAGTAGGAAGAACTCACAACTTAGTGGTGAAATTCATATATTAAGGAGAGTTTCAGTGGTTACATGCGAATATCCAAAATATGAAAGCTATCATTGAGACAAGATATAGTTTAATATGAAGATACACACATGTCAAACTTAAAATTATTGTTCAAAAGACAGCAGAGTAAAAAGGAAACCACTGGAATGGAAGACATTTTTGCAAATCGTGTATCTGATAAGGGGTTAATCTAGAAAATATAGAGAACTCCTACAACTCAACAACAACAAAAAACAAACTACCAGATTAAAAAATGGGCAAAAGACTTGAACAGACATTTATCCAAAGGTGACATACAAATGGCCAACGAGTATATGAGAAGATGCTCAAAATCAGTAATCATTAGAGAAATGCAAATTAAAACCATGGTATCACCTCACACCCAATACAATGGCTATTAACAATAAAACAGAAAATAACAAGGGTTGGTGAGGATGTGAAGAAATTGGAACACTTGTGCACTGTTGATGGGAATGTAAAAGGTGCAGCTGCTATGGTAAACAGAATGGTGTTCCCTAATAAAAGTTTTAAAATAGAATTAGCATATTTATTAGTCTGTTCAGGCTGCCATAACAAAATACCACAGACTGGGTGTCTTAAACAACAGAAACCTGTTACATGAATCTGGAGCTGGGGAAACCCAAGATGGAGGGGTCAGTGGGCTTGGTGTGTGGTGAGAGCCATCTTCAGGCTTGCAGATGATGACTTTCCCTGCTGCATCCAAAAATGGCTTTTCTTCTGTACTTGTGCAGAGACACAGAGAGAGGCTGGGAGAGGGGAAGTGGCTTCATACCTATAGACTTCTGGTTTTACAAGATGGAAAAGTTCTGGAGATCTGTTTACGTACACAGTAATGTACATAAACTTAGTACTACTCAACTGTATACCTAAAAATGGGGTTAAGATGGTGAGTTTTACATATTTTTTTAAAGAATTTTATTTATTTATTTGACAGACAGAGATCACAAGTAGGCAGAGAGGCAGACAGGGTGGGGGGGGGAAGCAGGCTCCCTGCTGAGCAGAGAGCCAGAAGCGGGGCTTGATCCCAAGATCCTGGGATCATGACCTGAGCCGAAGGCAGAGGCTTCAACCCACTGAGCCACCCAGGCGCCCCAGTTTTACATATTTTTACCATAATTAAAAATAAAAGAATGTTGACTATATTATGAACTTTAAAAATATATCTATATAATCAAACCACATATTTTCAGTTACATAATATTTCCCTAAATATTTCCCTTCAAATTCCTTGCCGTTTCTCCAGTATTCTTTTTGAGATTTATTTTTAGCATTTTTTATCTGGGTCACTAAGTTATAATTTAATCTTTAAGAATATCAATATACATAAAATGTATTTTTAACTGAATATTTTAAAGATAGCATTTCTATTTTAATGTTCTAGGTGAGCTTTTCCTGTATCAAAGGAAATGATTTGTTTTTAAATTTTAACAAAAGTAGGTTATAATAAGTGAAAATTCAATATTGTTCACGATCATATCAATTTAATCTAGGTAATATTAATATGTAACTTTTCTGTGTTTCACACCAAGATAGTTTCACTACTTAAGGACAGAAAATAAATAAAATGTATTGATTAGCTTATAGAAGCGAAAAAAAAAATAGTGAGTCTACTGAATACCACACCTCTGTGTCTGACTTGTCAAATCATGAGACTAACGAAGGCAGTGCAGGCCTGCGCGCAGACAGACGCCAGCTCTGCTCTGATGACAGCACCTTCAGAGAAAGTTCCTCTTTGGGGGCTTGTTCAAGAGAAAGTGTATTTCGTCGCGCTCTTGTGCCACCCTTTTAAGGTCTCCTGATACTGGGGCGGGGTGCATGGGAATCCAGGTCTGATTCAAAGGAACCAGCAGGAGCCTGCAAACTCTCTGGGAAACAGACTAGCCTTCCCGGAGGGACATGCGGGAGGGGGTACCACACACCGCGGCCTCATGCGTTCAGCAGGCACTCCTGCTCAGCACCTGGCGCTCAGGCCTGCGAGACAGCCCGTGCGGTGAGCGGGGAGTCCCGGCCGCAGTTACCCGTGCCCGCCCGGCGCCGCGGGCGCTCTCCCCGCCGGCTGTGCAGGCCCTTCTGCTGCGCTGGCTGGGCGCCCTCCCGGGGGAACCCTACTGACCCCGTGTGGCTACGCTCGCGGGCTGCCCTCCCGGGGGGGGTCCCCGCCAACCCCGTGAGGCGGCTCTTGCGGATCGCGCCCTCTGGGGGCGGGGTCCCCGTCGGCCAGGTGTGGCTGCGCTGGCGGGGCGCGCACTCCCGGGGAGAGGGGACCCCCACCGACCCCGTGTGGCTGCGCTCGCGGGGCGCGCTCTCCGGAGATCGCACTCGCCCGGCGCCCTCTCTCGGTCCGCGGGAGAAGCTTCCAGGCGCCCCGGCCACAGCCCCTTGCCCCGTCCTCCGGTGCCGGCCGCTCTCGTTTCTGCCCGGAAGGTCGCCGCGGGGACCAGGCGCGCAGAGGCTGTGGGCGCCGGGCTCCCCCCGCTCGCAGTGGCTGGCTTGGCGACTCAGGGCGGCCGTGCTTTCGCACCCGGAGGCGAGATGTGCGGGTGCGCGCCGGGCTCGCTCGGACGAGGGCGCCCCGAGTCCGGCCGTGGGGCCTGTGAGGCTCTGTTTCCAGAGTCCAGGTGCCGCCTTCCTTCCCCGAGTCCGGCTGGCACCCCGAGCCTCGGGGCAGGAACGGGGTGCCAGCTCCTTCCCAGGTTGCTCGGCTGTGCCGGAGACGTAGGCGCGCCGGCGTCCCACCTGGGTCCTTGTTCACCCCTTGTTCGGTACCCTGACTCTGAGTCACGAATGAAACCCAGAGACTGGCTAGGCTCGCCTGTCCTGGTCACAAGTGATAACTCCTGAAGCCCGCGGCCGCTCAGAGAGAGAGCCACACAGATCGTGGAGATGTGGTTGGGGACAGTCGGTTTTCCCCGTTCTGTGACGAAGCCCTTCCCCGATCCCAAAAGCGTCTGGAGGGAGCGCTAAGTTTGGAAGACCCAGAACCTAGCGAGAGTACAGGGTGTAGGTGCCAGCGCGACAAATGACTCTGTCCCCTGACTTCTTAGGAATTTTCAGGGTAAGCCTGTTTGCTTGCAGAAAAAAATTAGTTGATCTCTATTACTGGTGTTGTGCTAAAGCCCGTTCCCGTCCTGCTCCCCTCCGTGCTCGCCAGGTATCTGCTCTTTCTGCGTATATTCACGACAAAGAGCACGCCCATTGTGGCCGTTGCTAGTTTCCAAAGTTTCTAGCGCCTTCACGCAGGCGCTCCTCCGTAAGGTCTGCTCGGACTCTCGCAGCTCAGAGCGATCGGAAAGGGAGAGTCCAGAAGGGCCACCTGAGGCGCCCAGTGGGACGGTTCCCGCCGGGAGGAGGCGGGGTCAGGGGAGCCGCAGAGGTCCGGGAGCTGCGCGCCGATCCATCCGCCCACACGCACACGGGCACGCACGCGCGCGGCACGTACACGCGCGCACGCACACGCGCGCACGCACCCCGCGCGTTTCCCGCGCTCGGCCGCTAGAGGGAGGGCAGCCGGGCCGCCGCGCGACGTGGAGCTATCATGGAGCTGCTCCCTAGTGGAGTGTGCGTTTTCCTTCCAGTGACTGTGGTCCCGGGCAGTCCGCCCTGGTGAGGGTGCAGCGAACCAGGGCTGGGGGGTACAGGGGTTCTGGGCCCTTGACAGCCACCAGGCTTCCCTGGGCTTGGGGCTCCCGTTCTGTTACCCCTTTTTCATTGCGCTGGACGCAGCGAGTTTCCGCGCGCCCAGAACAGAGCCAGGACGGCTAACAAGTGTGCTCTATTCGTCATTTCTGCCTGTCCTGAAGGAGCGTTGAGGAAGGGGTCGCGGACCTGTGGTTCCTGCTTTCTGAATTATTTCTGCATCTCCGTTTCATCTTACTTTATACTTTTAAAAATACTGTTGATGTTCTGGCAAAAAATGGAAAACACAGAATCAGTTTTCTTACACAAACTTTTTTTTTCCTCCCCATTATGTTAGAGTTTTAATTTAATTCCTCGCCAATCTGGAAATAACAAAAACCTTAGAGAATACCACTTAAAGTAACATATGACGCTAAGAAATGCTACTTCCCTGTGCAAAGAAGAGCTCTTGGGTTCCCAATGGGCATGAAAACCATCTCCGAGGAGGAGTAACGATCGTCGGAACGCTTCGAGGAGCTTCATGTATTCATAGAACTCTGAAATAGGAAGGAAGCCTGTAGGGTTAGGGTGAGATGTGAGATTATCTGCACTGGGATTTCGGGACTGGGAAATCTAATCCTGTTCATCTCCATGGATCTCAGCTAACTTTGCAAAATGAGTCAGAGTGATGACTCAGAGCCCAGCGAAAGAGGAAAGTGATTTCCCTGAAAGCCAGGTTTGGAGCGCCTCGGTGACCCACTCCCGGGTGCGCGCGCGCAGACTGGCCATCTCGCCCTGGACGCAGCTCCGGCTCTGCTCGGTTTAGCAAGCGCTCCCACAGCAGAAGGCGGCTTGTGACGACGGGCTCGGGGAGCTGTCGGTCCGCAGCGCCCCCAGCACGGTGTGCTCCCCGAACACAGCCACTCTCCGGGCGCGAGCCCATGTGCGCGCTCCAGCCCGCGGGGCTGGCAGCCCCTGCGCTCTCCCCGCGAGCTCAGCTGGTGCTGACGTCCGCTCGGGCCCGTGAACGTGTCGGTCCCTGCGCAGGAGGGAGCGCACTTTGTAGCAGTTACTTTGCCTGAAGGGAGTCGCGTCTGCGCTCCTGCCCGCTCACTCCGTTGGCGCCACGTCCGCGGCCGCCTCTCCAGCGGGAGGCGCGTTGGGTATTTGCACCTCAGGAGAGGACCCGCGGTGCTTCCCCCAGCCCTGTGCTTTCCCGGCGGACTCGAGGACCAGAGCTTACGAGGTGCGCGCGGGATCGCCCAAGGAGCAGGGGGCTTCCTCTCTCGGATTTTGGGGAGGGGTGATTTTTCCCAGAGCTGATTAAAGAGTCCTCCCCGCCCCGGCACCTGCAACTTGTTTTGGTGTCTTCGCAGTCTTGCATGTGAGGTTCCAACATCAAAGTTTTCCCTTCCTTCCCTGAAAAAGCTCTGGGTTCCATCCATCCGCCTCCCCCGCGCGGTGGCGGCCAGGCCTGCTAGCTGCGCGGTGAGTGGATAGCGGGGCGCTCGGTGTGGCGGCGGCGGCGGCGGAAACCGGAGCGATAAGCCAGAGCAGCAGAGAGGAGCTGCTGCCGGGCCCCTCGGTCACCCCTCGCCGGGAGAAAGAGCTGCATGAGAGCTCTGAGCAGGGGCCGGAACCTTCGGGGACGCGGGTGCCTGGAAACTGGATTGAATCCCCTTTTTCTCCCGTGGTAACTAATCGAGACCAGCGCTTGGCACGAGCGCTCTGCGGGACCCAAGCTCCGGGCTGCTCGGGATCCGTGCGTCCGCTGCTGCGGAGGGAGCGAAGGGGAGGACGCCCGCGGATGCTGCTGGAGCCTGGAGGTAGGCGAGGGGGTGGGATGGGGATTCTAACGCTCAGCGGAGATTCCAAAGGGGTGTCTGGTTTCCTGGAGCTGAGGCTTTGCGCTCTCCCTCATTTCCCACCGCGCCCTCCCCGCGTCGGATTCAGGCTTAGGAACAGCACTCTCAAGGTGGATTGCCTTCCACGGCTCGTCGCCTGAATGCTTCGCTGCTTGCATTGGATGGTGGGGGTATGTCAGCTTCCCTGGGAAGTTGATAGCTTGCAGATTTTGAGAAGGTCCAACTTGATTTTATTCAGTTTCTTAAAGGATGTGTTTCCTGTGGGCAAGAATTATGGGAAAGAAATGTCAGTGTCACATACAACTGCAATCCAGCTCAGAAATCACCTTCATTCCCCCCCAAAAGTTTTCCCCATGCAAGTTTTCCTAATATCCAGATGTAGTGCATGGAGGCTTGGCTTGCTTTAGTATAGATAAACTGGGAATGGGGCTCCCCTATTTTTAAAGTGCAATGTGTCAAGGACATTGTTGCCACCCTGCCTGGCTGCCCGCCTTCCTTCCTTCTATCCTTCCTCCCTCCCTTCCTTTCCCGTAGGCTGCCCATGTAACAAAGCCTATGAATGTAGGGAGAATGGAACACTTCTACAGTCTGCAGGAATGATGAAATACTTTGCTGTTCCCAGGCTTTTTTTGAAGTTTTTATTTAAATACCTGATCTTTTTTAGTAAAAAGAGGTAATTCGGGGTAAGAGTGAACTAGAATCTGGGGTTCAATTCAGCAGGGTAAGATTTTGTATATAGCGTGTATAATTGATCCCTATAGTTGCATGTTAACTAATGACAGAAATTTCATGAGAGGATAGAAACAGCCCTTGATTTTTTGCCAAACAGTATTTTTGGACTGTGGGAAAATTTAAAAAAAAAATCATTCTCAAAATTTATATATCAAAAATATGGATGCATAGAGGAAACCAGAAAGGTAAGTTAACTTGCGGAGAGTGGTTTATTGAAAATCAGTGGGATTTCATATCTACATATGGTAATCAGGGAAATAAATGAACAGTTATTATTCCCAGTGTGCAGTACCTGATCTGTAGAAAGGCTGCTGTTCCATCTCATTTCTGACCTCATTTGTGGCAATAGAACGGTGTTGGATGGGTTGATTTACTTCCTCAGGCTGGTGCTGTAGATGCCAGGATGTCCTGCAGGAAGAGCTGAGGTCCAGGACCTCCCCTGGCCCCAGGGCCATCTCTGCAGGACAGGGAATCCTTCACAGGAGCTGCAACCGGTGGAATCTGGAGCTTCTTCCTCTCTTGCCTCCACTCCTCCGCCTTCTCTTGCTCCTCTGCACTTGTGGCTTCCAGTCTGAACCTAATTCTCCGTGCAGTCAGCTCCGTCCCTCCTGTGTTTCTTCTCAAGGGGCACCCCTGAACTAGGGTTGCTCTGAACTGGAGTGTTAATACCCTGTACTCAGCAAGCCTCCTCCACACTCCAGAACACACACTTCTGCACGCCTCCAGGTGTGCAGGGGGCCAGGGCGGGAGACAGCACTACTAAGCTAGGAGCATGGGTTGTAAAGAAGGAGAATGGGGGCAGGGCAGAAAGGGAAGGGATAGAGCTAAGATTTGAGTTGTGTGTGTGTGCCTATGTGTAGAGGTTGGATTCTCTGCAGGAATCAGTCTTACCTTAAATCTGCCCCAGCAGATTTATCTCAAAGGTCAGACTCCTTGCTTGGTAAATGCTTTAGAAAGAATTGGGAATCCCAAGAAAATAAACGGCTCTCATTTGTACTTACTGACTTCCAAACAAACTCTTTAGTCTGAGGGTCTAAGACAGTTTTTGTCAAATTTTAGTGCCTAAGGATGCATAAAAATGGAGATTTATGACCCCAGACACAGGAGAAATTTGTTCAAGAGGATCCAATTAACTGCATGTTTAACACCATGGGTGATTCCAATTCTCTAGCTCAAGAATTATTCAGTGAAAAATACAGGCTTGGTGTTAATGAACTTGCTTTTAGGGAGGGTCTCGTGCTAATTTGAAAAATTTTCCTAGTATTTGTTATCTTCTTGAATTTTCCTTGTTTTCCATTATCCATGTCATTTTTATTGTCACATCAGTCCTTTTAGGAGATGGCTATTCTCAAATATCAAACTTCTATGGTTTGTGGATTTGAATTGATGGATGGTGGCCATTTGGGATCAAAAACAGGAGACGTTAATGTGCCTCTGTCACTGACATGATAGGAATGCTTCAGGATAGAGATTTTATGTTTCAAAAAAATGTAGTTGATGGTTTGGTTAAGTAAACATGATTATCTCTTCCCTACCAGAGGGAGGTCATTTCTTAAAATGTTAATCTTTTTATTTCATATATTTACATATTTATATATTTGCTAATAATGCAAGTATTTCAAGTAGCTTACATGGTATTATAAAAAGAGAAAGTAAACTTAAGAATCCCTACAATCAATTTTTTCTACTCTGTCCATTAATAAAACTTAACCAAGGTAACATAAAAGTAAAGGAAAGGATTGATGAACTCCTGAACTCAATGAAAAAATGGGTAATTTCTTTTGGGTCTTATTTTGCCAGTGACATTTCCATGAAATTCTTAATTTCTCCTGTTCTTTCCAACCAAAGCAATTTGGTCATTCATTGTTGTGGTCTTCAAGAGGTGTGGTGTTCATTGACATTTTGTTACCAGGTTTCTCAATTCTTTGTTTTACCATACTCTCTCTACAACGTGGCTTGTATAGAACACGTTTTCACATTAGTAAGCATTTAGAGCTTCCTATTATTAAAAAAATTTGCAGCATAAAAGCAGGGCATCACATAGGGTTAAAGGAATAGGATATTATATTTATTTATTTTCTTAAACACTTTATCCAATTGTAGTTATATGTTGGTTGATTACTATTTTAAATTATGTACATGTGGAAAGTTTTTGAAAGTGGTGCTTGCATGTTTTAATAACATAAGACCTCTCAAGTGATTTATAGCTAGATTAATATGAATTATGTGTTAATTTTTGAGTTGAGTTTTGTTTTTGTTTTTTGTTGAAACTCCAACAATCTCTTTGAATATTTGGTTGATGACACGGTAAGACTTGGGAAATCTGGGAAGGAAATCACAGAACTAGTTTTATCCTAGCAAGATAACCTCAATCTAAGAAAGGTGTGGTTTTGCTACATATTAGCCCCAAATCACAGATGTAATGACTGATACACAGAGATTGAAATGTAGTCCAGGATTCCTGCCACATTTTAAAGACTTTCTATAAAATGATGGCATCACTGATAGTAATCTATTTCTATGTTGAAAAATATGTGGAATTTTACTTAGAAGCTCTGGAAACTTCTTTTTCTCTTACATAGCCCCTCTCCCCGTGGGGTGAAAGAGGAAATAGCCCACATGATGGCACTATTGTGATGAATAATATTTTATGTAATTCTGCCCTTGAACCATCTTTAGCTACATGTATACCAATGGAAACTTTGGACATTTCTCTAATGATAAATATTCTGACAACATTTTCTAGTAAACATACTATTTACTAGGTCCGAGTGCCCATTGTTGCCAAGAACGGCCTTTTAAAATATGATTTCCCAATCTCTGTCCAAGAAAACCTAGAAGCCATGACTCCTATATTTTTTCCACTCTCTTGCCCTGTGTTCTGGTATAAATCACTCCATAGCTACAGAAGATATTATCTCCTAGAGTGATTTCACATATACTAGATGTATACTCTTCTTGTCAGCTACAATGTTAAATATATTCTCATCTCTGTTCTTTGTTCTTACAATCAGAATGGCTCCTCTTTTTTGCATACCGTCTATGTTTATCTCAATTCCTCTATGCTACCAGAAAGTCCATTCACACTAAGTCAGTGATTTAATGGATTCCTTAACAGGTCATTTGCATTTTAATAGAGGACCCCTAGAAGACAAATTCTAACACATTTCCAGTGAGGGTTTCCAGGTCTTTAGACAAAAATTCCTACAAGTTAATGCTTCGCAGACTACAGTCACAGGTGTATGAGGTCAGGTCTACAACCTCTCCTCTATTGCTTACCTCATGACTGGTGTGTTAGAGCCTCACAAAGACCTCAGTGCACACAACAAACAAGGGTTGAGTATATTACTGAGATTTGGGTAATGGAGAATGGGGCATTACCACTAATCCAGGGACAAGGGACACATCAGAAGGGGAGACCACATACTAGAGCCTGTCTTTCTTGGTTTGCTGTTGGCACAGTTTGTGAGTGGGATCACACTAGAAGATACAACTGTGGTAGAAAGAACAAATGGAAGGCACAGAAGAAGTTATGGTGTCTGGTCCAGTCTGTATTGTCTTTGAGTGTGGAGGGAGGACGTTTGCGTACCTGTCTCTCACACTTCTTCTTTTGCCGGACATTTGAAAAATTGTCTTATAGGATGATCACTACAAGTTTCATTCCTGATATAAAGGAGTTCTTCATCCTTTTCTTCAGTTCTTGAAACTCTAACATAATTGTCTTCTAAGAATTTCATCTCCTTGGTTACTGATAGAGCAACTTGGCTGTGGTTGGTCAAGGACTTCATTTAAATAAAATGTCCTACAACTGATGTGAGACTACTGGGATGTCTCTGGATTGGGTCCTACAGCTGCACACAATAGGGTGAAACAGAAATGCTGGCTTTCGTTTTAAAGATGAATAAAATATTAGAAGTTATTTCCGTGATGTTAGGTGTTTTCTAACTTTCCTATAGTTTTTATCTGTGAATTACTTAAGTCCCCACCTCTTCTCAGTGATGAATTTTTTTCATGAATGAAGCAAGGAAGGGAAAGGAAGCACATCTAAGATCGTCAATGAAGAGCCATGTGAAAAAAAGGCTCTCAGACCTATTTTCTCATATTGTTTTTCTTCTAACACGTTTCAAATAACAGTAAGATCTTATATGTATTTTAAAATTCATATGTAACATATCAGAATATATATGTACTAGAACTTATTGAACTTTATTCTAATTGCCATGTTTATCCCTTCTTCACTTTGAAGTCCTCTCCCCATGGCTACTGAGGACAGACTTTTCTGAGAAATTAAACAATCAATTATTAATTAATCTAATGGTTTGATTCATAATTCCTTTCTAAGAATATTTTTAAAAGGATAACTAACAATCAAATAGGTATAAGTTAAAAATCCATAATGTCCCAGTTCTTATTTTTTTCTCTGCGAAAACACCTAAGCCAAATATTATTCAAATTATTATTTATACTGTGCTTTCTGATAGATTTTCACTGTACTTGGAAGAGTAAAAATATTTGAATTCACCAATATTGTGATTTAATCATTTGATGGATCAATGATATCTAATTACTGCATTTTTTAAAGAGTACATTACTGTTTAAAACAGTATTACTGTTTTAAAAATAACTTCCTAACATTATCACAATATATATTATTCAAAACAATTTTTAGGTAAGCAATATGTATTAAATTAACATCTGTACAACATTTTGTCTTCTCTTAAATGGGTTTGTAAATGTTAAAATTTTAAATTATTAAAAGGGTCTTTACATGCTAAAATGTATATATAAAGTTGAGCTGATATCATTATTTGCATTATATTTTACAAAGCTTAAAGTGTTATAGTTGTTGAATCCTGAAAAATTAATACACTTGAAAAAAATAGCATATTAATTACTATGTGACAGCTAAATTCTGTATTAGCTCTGACTTAGCAATAAACCTGGAGACCTCATGCTCCATTTTTTGAGGTGTTATATTGTTTCCTCTAAAAAGTATTATACTGGCCTATTGAACATGTCATCGTACATTTTTAGGATATAGTATATATATTCTTGTTGATCAGTGTATGACAAGGTGAGGGGATATAATTTGATTCTATTCTTTCGGCATCCAGAAGTATGAAAATAATAACCCTATACGGATATGTATAACACATATACACACACACATGCATGCACAAATAATGAGTTTTAAAGAATGCCCGTGGTCACCAAACTCCCCACAGATATTCACAATCTAAAATATACCAAGTGTACTTAGCTTTAGGAATCGGTTTTCTGTTGGCATTTAGAATCCATCTGGCCGTGACATACTGATGACATTTGGCATGGATTAAGGAATTACAAATTTACTTGCAAATATTTCTGTTTCCAAAAATAGTAGATTAAATTTGGTAAAAATTTGGTTGAGTCTCTGTTCACTGTTAACATATTCTTAGGTAAGAGCATATTAATTAACAAAAATGGTGGAGTAGTACTTTTACTCATCTTTCTAGTGGGAAAAAAAAAGGACCATATGCTTAGGAATACATCTTAGGAAAGAACACTAATTGCTTTAGGCAAAAATTTAATAGGTAAAAAGTTGGCCAGTGAAGACTTAAGTTTAACAAGCCTTAAACTGATTAAAAATTATGTGTAAAGTAAATATTATATAAAACTCCTATATTAAACACTATTCTACACTTGATCTTAGCCAAAAGGCCGAGAAGCGATTTATTAAACACGATTCTAGAAAGCCATATTTTTCTACACAATAAGTTGTCAAAAACATTTTAGAAATTAGAAAAAAATTCATAACATTTTATCTTCATACAATAACTATGCTTAGACTAAAAAAATAAATAAGATTCGCAAAAATAATAAAAAATTGTCGTGTAGTAGTTTATTTTATGCCAGTTATGATTTAAAGAGTTTTACATTTACCAACTCAATCCTTCATCAAATAAATCTTATATATTCCCAATTTATTGATAAGAAAATGCATGCTCAGAAAGGTTAAGACCTTTGGCCGAAGTAAGCCAGTAAGAGATGGAGTTTGAATGGAGACTCCGGGCGTTGTGTTCTTGACTTCCGCACCCTAAGGGCTCCTGACAGCGGTTCATGAACACCACCAGCCACAATTTAACATGGCTGGTGGACACTGCTGACCTCACCTCTAGCAGCGTATGGATGCTGATTGCCAGCAGCTGTTCCACTTTGGGGATTTTTCTGTTCTGATCTAGTTTTCACATTTATTATATGAAAAAAAGGAAATACTGCCCTCAACTTGCAAGTCCATGTTTTGTATTTTTAGAAGTTAATTGTATGACTTTTTTTTTATTATTCATGAAGGACAGTCTTATTTTTAGCATTGAAGTAACATGGAGTATTAGGTTCAACATATGAACCTAATACTCCATATTATGTGTGGGTGCCTTTTTTAGTAAGGTATTAATACCTTTTTCTGAAAAGAGACTTTTACCAAACAGAGTGTGTTTACAATCATGCGTTGAGTGTTTTCCCATATCTAATTTGTAACTGAATTCCAAACTCTCTTTCACCAAGCGCAGGGCAAATTTTTCTACCTGATTCAGTTGTGTGCACGTTCGTGTGTTCTCATCCTGTGTCCGTCCAGAGCTGACTCCAGCAGGTGAGGCGATGTTCTGGATGGCACGGGGCCGAGCGGACTTGCCTCCTGTCAGCCTTTTGGGGTCCATACAAAACACTAGTTAATGGTCCAAGGTGGGCATTGGGGCTTCCAGGCTCTGATGTTTAGCTGCTCTGAAACTGGACATTTTTTCCCAAAGCTTCTTCACTTCAGTCTTCTCCCTGCTGGGACCTCCTGAGTATTAACAGTCTTTAATGAGATAATTCAAGTAACATGTTTATGGCCATGCTTGACACACAGTTCAGGCTGCTGAAAGGCCAACATTTTGAACAGGTGTTTGGGAGGAAAACTGTAGAAAAGTATAAAACCAGATATGACTGCTTGGTAGTTTTACGTGTACACAAATATCATCTTATAACTAAACATGCTAGTCATGATCCAGGAAGGGAAAATGTGTATTTTTATATATCCCAATGAAAATACAGTTGCAGTGGTTCATTTGTTTTTACTCTTTGGACACTCTTAGAAATAGTGAGTTTTCCAGCATTAGAAAGACAGATTCACAGACAAAAAGCTACAGCAAGTTTTACCTAAGAGGATTTTCTTAGTGAACAACTGGTTCAATTTAAAATGAAACAGGAAACCAAAGAGATGAACACATAGGCAGCAAGTTGGTGGGCATGCGGCATTTCCTTGGTTTCGAGTAGCTACAACTAAGAAAGAAAAAGCAATCAATTAAAAAAAAAAAAAAAGGCAACCTGGCTTGCTCCTAGAATTGTATTTATCCTATGTCCTTATGCTTGTTGAAAACCATCTGAAATGAAAGCACAGTTATTAGAAATAATTACATTTTTTAAAAAAATAAGGACTCTGCCTTCTAACCCTGATTTCATTAGAGTTACAAGTCTTTCTTTCTTCATTTGTTTTTCAGAACAAAACAGTGGCCTTCAGGCTTCTTTACTACTCAGTAGCATTGATTAAAAGTTAGAATTGAATTAACTCAAAAGTTGAGAAGGAAAACAAAGTCTTAGAATGGTGTTCAGGTCTAAAAGCGGATGACTCCGCGAGACAGATCTGTTGTCTCTGGTGAAGTCTTCAGCCTTCAGTGTTGGGCCACAGTCTTACCCACTGCCATGCTGAATCAAAGGATGTAATATGATCAGAGCTTCCCCAATTTAAATGGTCATTATCAGATAATTAGGAGGATAAGAATTAAAAGGCAGAGCACCAGAGAAGTTATTAGACCATTTCCCTCTAAAACAGTATGGATCAATACCATTTCCCTGAATCTATGTGCACTAATTGTTAGAGAGGGATTGTAAGGGCAGCCGGGTGCCCTGTCTCGGGACTGATGGTGCCAGCGAGATGTTTGAGGATGTAATTCCGCTAGCACTCATTCATCCATGGACTAGTAATTTGCTTTTTTATATTTCTCAACAGCAAAAATATGGGTACCTTTTTGTTCTTTCATGGCCACATTACATATTGGGTTACTTTCATTGCTTACAGTAATTGTTGTGATTATACCTTTTATTAGAGATGTATTAGTAATATGAGTTTTCTATAGTGTAAGTCTCTACATGGGATCTCCTCTTGATCTACAGTTTACAAATAAAATCTACCTTCTCTGCGTCACATTCAGCGTATAATATGAAAGAGGGACAAATGAATAAATAGAATAAACACCACTCTTTGGAAAGAAAAAGAAAGAGAGATGTCTCAGACAATGACCTTTGTGGGGTGTATGCCATTGAGTTTCTGCCTGCAAACTGGCCGTTTATCCCCAGAGTCATCTCTTCCTTGTACGACCTCCCCAGTTGCAGGCATCAGCTGTCCAGCATTCCTGAGATCCTGTGGCCTCCCTGTAGTTCCAGTACGAGGGCTTGGTTAGGTAGGGCTCTGCGTCCCATGCTGTCTCAGTGCACAGGGTCCTCAGTGGTCCCCCACCATGTTCCGCGGCTCAACTTCCCAGGCTCCAAGACAATTTTCTTGCTTGCCTGCCCACGGATTCCTGTTGTTTGCTACAACACACCTGACTTCTCAGTACAAAGTTCAGTATCACTCACAGTGTTCCTTTCCCTCCTCCCACTCCCATTTTTTGAATGATACAACCCAATGGTGAAATCTTGAAGAATACAGAAGGAAAAAATATGTCATCAATCCTGTGATTGAAAGAGAGCCTTGGTCATTTCTAGTGGCCTATAATTCTTTGTCAAGTCTTTTTTTCATTTATTTTTACTTATTTCATATTATTTTTACTTAGAACTATGGATTCCACAGTTCTTTAAAAGTTGTCTTTGCTGTCAATACTTGTACATGGAAGATTTTTGGAATTTTCTTCTCCTTTTGAAAATATGGAAGATTCAGAAATAAGGCCACTTCGCTGCAGGGTACGAGATGCTGCTGCATGAGGCAGGCTTCCCAACATTGTATCTGTCACTGCCCACCTTGGTCTCAGGTGCCCCTCCTTAGTGTGTCATTCATTTCTCAGTACCGTAAATATCACTTCTAGAAATCTATATATCTCTGGGTGCATGTCCTCAGTTATTTTCTTATATATTTCTAGGGGTGGAAAATTACTGCCTTAAAGCATATATACAAAGAGAGGAAATAATTTGCACTTTCACTAAGTTAATGTCCAATTTTTGCTATTTTACATTGTGTCACTTTAATGATGAGATTGACTTTAAATATATGATAATTTTTATGTACCTTTATTTTTGAAATGACTTCATGCAGTTTTGAGGTTTTCCAAATAATTGATTTATTTTTATTGCTTATCACAATTTTTCAAAATTTGACACCTTTAACTTTTGATGGTATATTTGAATGCATTTATTGTTTAGATTTTTATGTCATATATATTAATATTTCCATTATTTTTGCCTTTCATAATTTGCATAAGGAGCTTTTTTACTGTTTAGTTATTTCAAATTCACATTCATGTCTTTTATTTTTAATTTTTTATACTTCATTAAAGCCTGAGTTACTTATAATGTAAGATATTTATAAGGAACTGATTTTTTAATAATTTTCCAAATAATTAACCAATTAACTATTGGCCACTCATGGAACAGTTTAAATTATATTGGAATATAGTTCCAAATTAAGTCTTCCTATAAAAGGAAAGTTATTTCATGTTCTTTTTAAAAAAAAAAGCACACTCTGCTTTTATTTGTATAAGACATCTTGTGCATTTTCATCAGCTCTTATTAATGGGCATTATGTCACCATCCTACCAAGATAACCATGGATATCCCATTAACTTGGTATGACTAATATAGTAATCCTTATTAAGTCAAACTTGACAAAAAGCTATAGAATTCCCCTAGGATGATTGTTAGGAATAGATTGAGCACTCGGTTTATTTAAATACCCATGGTGTGCAGTTGATCATACAGGAACAATGACCAAGCCACTTTTAACAAAATATATATTAGCCAGTTTTACCATCAGCAGAAAATATTATTCCTTCAAATGTCATTCAAATTCAGTTCATATCCTAGTAATGGCTATTTAAAATTGTGTTCAAATTTTATGTGGAAATCACCTTCAGAAGAGAGGGTATTTTGAATTATTTTAGCATAGGTCCTTTCTGTTATAGAAGATATATTAGAATGAGACTGTCTTAGCAAAAATATTTCCAAGTTTTGCTTTATCACCCATGCCTTTAAAACAGTAGAACAAACTCCTTCTCCTCAAGTATCAAGGTAGCTACTGGGTGTTCTTTCCTGTAAGATAAACCTTTCTATGCTTCTCTGTGAAACCAAAAGAGCTGCTGTAAATTAATAAGTGTGTTTGAGTTCATTACAATCCCTACAAAGAATGGCTCCCTCTGTTTGCTGGGTCTCCATTCTAAAATGAGTTTAGGAAAATGCACATCCCTGTTTCGGGTAAAACCTACTCAGGGGAGTTTACTATCCATTCACTGACTGATCCATAGTACACCCTCGGCATTTCAAAATTAAAATAAGACTTCAATAATTTTTTTAAAAAGTTTAGAAATTAATTTTCTTTTTAATTTTCTATTTGGAATAGAAAAATATAGCATGGCCTGATTACATACCACTTGTATCAATAATGGGCAGGAAATACATTTAATAATTGAAACTTGCATTAACATTTGTCTTTTGAATAATGCATGTCTTTTCTATTCTGCTTGGAGCTATGCGGATAGAACCTTCTAGAGGATAGGGAAGACGAATGCTAGGATTTAGGATAGGAACTGTTACGCACTCGTCAAGACCCCTAGTTTGCCTAGCATTTTCAAGTTCAGAAAAGCAGGCGGAGAAATAGAGATCATTGTCACAATGATCACAAATAATTATTCTTATATGTATCATGTGTGTTACATTTTGCTTTCTACCAAATCCTTTGGATAAAAGGGAGGAAGGGTATTGTTGTTTAATATAGAGTCTACCTATTTGAGAGTTGAATTACTTATTCACCTATTCCAAAGCATGAAAGTAGTATATGTCCTAGGTATTGCTTTTTTTTTTTTTTTTTTTCTAGGTATTGCTTTTTGTTAGCACTACCTCTGTGGTGCTCTCACACCCCGGTGGGAGAGTTCGTGGGAGCCTGGGAACCCTGTATGGTGAGGCGGTGGCCAAAGGCCACCCACATCTACATCCTTCGGAGGATGTAGGTAATGAACCGTGAGCTAGCTTTACCTGCATCTTGAAATAGAAGGAGGCAAGGCCCCCTGAGGCAGCGCTTGTCATGAATTACCAACAAGAGACCAATCTGGGGATTCCAAGAGAACTCTGTTTTGGGAATAAATACGTGTTGAAGAATCTCCACTTTCCAAACCATGGAGAGAAACTACTGTGATATGATAGCTTGAGAGCATTGTTCTGTAGCTTATTTAATAATGAACTTTAGGTGGTTGTTTTAAAGTATAAAGTGGTAATACTTGAATTCGATGAAATCCAAGGGGAACCATGCAGATTTATCAAAAGCAATGCTCCAAGAGTTTAAGTGAATTACCTGAGTTATACAGACATAAATGAGACACCAAGATTTCTGACTTTGTCTTTAATATTTTTTCAATGATACAGTTCTCCCATTTTTGTATACAGTACTAGAGCCCAAAACATACTTAACTTTTGCTAGTTTGACAGATTTTAGTTTCAGGAATTTAACAGATCCTTGTGAGTATGTCATTCACCTTAAATCAAACTCCATGTTTTGAGGGTTTTAGAGTATATGGCTTTCTTCTTCTGATAATATCATACACAGCTGATTAAACAAAAGAGGGTTATTTGCAGTAGTACCCACAAACTCTTATCTTGGGGAGATGCATTCTTTTAGACATACTATATTTAATTTTAATTTGTAGGACCTACTTTGGCATGAGAGACAGAAAATAGAAAAAATCTGAATTAAGAGCTTTGTCTTCTTGGCTCAGGTTTGTCTTTATCATCTGTCTTATCTTGAATAAACCCTATAAAATTTCTGAATTTCAGTTCCAAAATGAAATACTGCAAAGACTGACTTAAATGACCTAACATGTTCCTTCTAACACTAACATTCTTTGATTCTACAAATAGGCATTTTATTATTCAAGAATGTCTTCTCTTCTGGTAACTTGCATGAACTGCTTAGGAATAATTTCAGGTCATTCAGCTAAAATTCCATATTAGATTTAGGTACATTAGACAAACAACCAAACACCCCATTTAGATGTCTTAATGACAGAATTCTGGCAAACTGTTGAGTATGTGGGTTGTTGTTACCCCATAAACACTCATATCACTAGACATTTTGATGATGTGCAAAGCTGACTCAGGGAGCATAATTGAGCTGTCACTGAGCACTGTCAAAATAAATGTCTAATCACACCATTCGGGAGGTTGGCTGCTGGATTCTGAACAGAACCTTTTACGCTTTTAAGTAAAACCAACAGAAAAGTCTTAGCCCTCCATTTAAATAGCTTTTGGATTTGCAAGAGCTTGCCGTATTTAATGAAAGCTTCAGCAACTTGTAATGACTTGTACTTATCCCTCACCATCTACCAGAATGCTGTTTCCCCCCTGCTTTAAGACCATCTGTAACCGAGATTGGAAGTTAAAGGAGATAAAATCCAGTGAGTTAAAGCCAAGCTCAGTCATTAGGATAGCTTTTTCCCCTTGCAGTCAGCTGCACATGTGAATAATCACATGCAACCTCAGGGTAGGAAACCTGTATCACAGTGAATAATGAATGATTTAATTCTAATTAAGAAGTTTCCTTTTAAAAAGAACAAGTGTAACAGACCTCTTCTGGATAAATTAAAGTTAACTTGAAAATGAGGTTTTGTTGAACACATTTGAGCAGCTTCTCCTTCAGTTTTGGGGAGTCCCTGATATTAACTGTTTGGCCTTCCAAGTTCTGTTTCAGAGCTCTCACTTCCCCTTGATGTAGACTCTGCCATGGAATCACCAAGTGATAAGTTCCAACCAGGACTTTTGCTTGCTTGTTTGTTTTTGGTGTTATAATTACCTGAGAGATACCTCCAGAGGTTTTCAGTACCAAACGCGTAATGTTTGATGAGCATATCCTATTTTGCCTATTATTTAAAGATAGGTTGAATTTTTTGTCCCTTATTATGACAGCTTAAATATTGTTTATAGAGCCATTCCTGCTTGCCTCTGTATCAGTTAACAGAGTATGATTGATGTTTATTTCCCAAGTCTTCGTTTTCCAGAGCAGTTCTACACGTGAAACCCCTGTGTGGAATAGCAAGATTGTTTACAGTGCAAAATGTGAGTTCATTTCATGAATTATTTACTATATTATACATACGCTTGGGCATAAGCACACTGTCATACTGTTGAGTAGAGCTAGCATGATTAAATGTCTAAAGAGTTTTTATAAGTGTTCATCTTGCATATACCATGTTATGTATGGACAGTGAACATCTGGTTTAAATATCTGAAGATTTTATATATATTTTATATATATATATATTCTTCATTTTCAATACACACACATATATATATAAAAGAAGATGCCTTTCATTTAGACATAGGATTCCAATGGTTAGGTATACAGGGAAATATAAAGGTCTGGACAGTGGATACAAGTTTCAGTAATACTTTTACACATGACAAAGCACTTCCCATATATTGCCCCACATGATTATTAGGACGGCTGTGAAGATGTTAGGGCAGGTATGATTACGCCTACTTATAGACCTAAGGACCAAGGTTGGAAGCACACTGTAAACGCACATTCATCCAGTAATCCCAGAGCTGCCATTGAGAACCACCTCTCTTGAAATCTGTTGCAGTGTCCTTTTTATACAGTGCAGTAAATTTAGGTTGTTTGGGGGTGATCTGAAAAAGTGTAAAATCTCCCTCACTTCTTTTGCATATATGAGAATTGCTCCTCTTCACTAGCAGTAAGATTTAATTTTTACCTTCTAGAATCGCCTATGATGAAGAATTTGGGGGGTGCCTAGGTGGCTTAGTGGGTTAAGCCTCTGTCTTCAGCTCAGGTCATGATCTCAGGGTCCTGGGATCGAGCCCCACATCTGGCTCTCTGCTCAGCGGGGAGCCTGCTTCCTCCTCTCTGTTTGCTTCTCTGCCTACTTGTGATCTCTCCGTCAAATAAATAAATAAAATCTTAAAAAAAAAAAGAATTTGGAAATGAACATAAATTCAGAAAAGAAATCTACCCAAGTATTGTGAGTGTATTATATATAAATGTATACAAAATATTTGGGTAAATTAACATGCATAATATATGAATATATAGCAATTAGTTATGAATATCTGTAGTTTGAAATACACTCATGTGAAAAGTGATCTGGTTTTTATCTAGCCTAGAAAAGCAGGAAACAGGTTGGTAAAAATGGAACTGTTTCTCGACTCTCAGGAATCAGGAGTGCGCAAAGTTATCTGCACTCCCGTGTTCACTGGAATTTGGGAATGTCCTCCAGTTGACATGACTTCTTGTTTAAGTTTTTGATGGAGTTCACTAACAAAGCCATCTGGTCCTGAGCCTTTTTTGTCGGGAGACTTTTGATTACTGATTCATCGAATCTGTAGGTATATTCAGATTTTCTGCTTCTTCATGATTCAGTCTTAGTAGGTTGTATATTTCTGGGAATTTGTCCATTTCTTCTTAGTTATCCAATTTGTTTGTGTGTAATTATTTTCAGTAGTCTCTTAAATTCTTTGTATTTCTGTAATATCTTACATCTCCTTCAATTTCGGCTTTTATTTTAGTCTTTTTTTTTTCTTAATTTAACTGAAGGTTTGTCAATCTTACTATCTTTTCAAGAAGAAGTTCTCAATTTCGTTGGTCTTTTCTAATTTTCTAGTCTCTATTTCATTTAATTTTCTGCCGTCCTCTTTTTCACTGCCTTCATTTTGCTAATTTTGGACTTGGTTTATTCTTCTTTTTCTAATTCTTTGAACTGTTTATTTGAGGTCTTTCCTTTTTCTCTAGGTGTTCACTGCTATCAACTTCCCTCTTAGAAATGCTTTTGCTTCATCTCACACATTTCAGTGTGTTGTTTTTGTTCTTTTTTGTCTCAAGGTATCTTTCGATTTCTTCTTTGATTGTTCAGGATTGATTGTTATTTAATTTCCACATATTTGCTATTTTTCCAGATTTTCTCATATTATTGAGTTCTAGTTTCCTACCCTTGAGGTTGGAAAAGTTGCTTGATATTTAATCTTCCTAAATTTGTGATGTATACTGAAGAACGCTACATGTGCACTTCAGAAGAACATGTGTTCTGCTGCTCTTGGATGGAACATTCTGTATGTATCCGTTGGGTCCATTTAGTCTGAAATGTAGTTCAAATCCAGTATTTCTATGTCTGATGAGCTCCCCACTGTTGAAAGTGGGGTATTGAATTTCACTACTATCATTACATTGCTGTCTCTTTCTGGCTTCAGATTTGTTAACATATGCTTAATACGTACGTTAGGGCTTCTGATGTTGGGTGTTTATATATTTACGATTGCTGTACTCTCCGTATGAATTGACTCCTTTATCATTATATTGTGACCTTTTTGTCTTTCAGAACAGCTTTGGACTTAAAGTGTATTTTGTCTGGGAGAAATATAGTTCCCTGTGCTCTCTTTTGGTTTCCATTTCCACAGAATATCTCTTCCATCCTTTCTCTCTCTGCATACATGTGTCTTTAAAGCAGGAAGTGGTTCTCTAGAGGCAGTGTAGAGTTGGGTCTCATTATTTGTTATGTGTCCTTCCATTCTGTGTCTTTTAATTAGAGATATTAATTCATTTTCATTTAAAGTATTTACTGAGAAATAAGGACTTAGTCCTGCCACCTTGTTCATTGTTTCCTGGCTGTTTTGTATCTCTTCTATTCTTTTTTTTCCTCTTTTGCTGGCTTTTCTGATTTGACAATTTCCCTTGGTGGTATGCTTTGCTTTATTACTTTTTCTTTTGTGTATCCACTATAGGTTTTCCCTTTGTAGTTACCATGTGGCTTATATAAAACATTTTATACTAGCAATCGGCTCTAAGCTAATCTGTTCTAACATTAATCATATACAAAAACTATCCTTCTATTCATTCCCCCACATTTTATGTTTTTGATGTCATAATTTATTTCTTTCTGTAATGTATATCCACTAAAATTATTGTTGGTATATACTTTTAATACTTTAGTCATTAACCTTTTTACTAGAGTGATGTGATTTATATACCTCCGCCACAGGACTCAGATATTCTGAATTTGAATACATACCTACTTTACCAAAGAATTGTATTTATACTTTCAAATGTTTTCATGTTATTAGCATCCTTTCATTTCCTCCCAGAGGCCTCCTTTTATTATTTCTTGTAAAAGCAGGTCTAGTGGTAATGAACTCCCTCATCTTTTATTGTCTGAGAAAGTTTTTCTCTCTCCATATCTGAAGGAGAGCTTTCCCAAGTAAAATACTGTTGTTTGGCAGTGTTTTTCTTTCAATGCTTTGAATATATCATTTCATTCTGTCCTGATTACAAGGTTTTTGTTAAGAAATCTGCTGATAACATTATTGGAGTATCATTATAGGAAATGAGGCTTTTGTTTGTTTGTTTTGATTTGGCTTTGCTTTCAAAATTCTCCCTTGGTCTTTGATTTTTGACAGTTTTATTATAATGTGCCTCTTGGAAGGGGGTGGCGGGTAAAGTTCTCTTTGAGTTGAATCTGTATGGGGACCTATGACTTTTGAATACTGAGTACCTGCATGCTCATATCTCTCCCAGATTTGAGTAGTTTTCAGCCATTATTTCTTTAGATATGCTTTCTGCCCCTTTCTTCCCCTCTCTACTCACCCTGGGCCTTCCACAAGGTGAATATTGTTTTCTTGATGATGTTCCATAATTCTCATAGTCTTTTTACATTCTTTTTATTTATTTATTTATTTATTTTTGGTCATTTTTCTCCTTTAGATAATTTTAAGTGACTTGTCTTTAAGTTCACAGATACTTTCTTTTGATCATTCAGGTCTCTTACTGATGTTCTTTATTCCTTTTTTTTTTTTTTTCCATTTCATTCATTGTATTCTTCAGCTGTAGAATTTCTGCTGATTTTTTTTTTTATCATTTCTATGCCTCTCTTAAATGTCTCCTTTATTCATGTACTGTTTTCCTGATTTCATTTAGTTGTAGGTTGCTAAGTTTCCTTAAAAACAATTCTTTTGAATTATTTTTTTGCCCAGTAATTTGTAGGTCTCCGTTTCTTTGTGGTTGGTTATTGCAAAATTACTGTGTTTGTGTGGTAGTGTCATATTTCCTTGGTTTTTCATGTTTCTTAGATCCTTGTTTTGATGTCTGCATATTTGATGAAGGAGTAACCTATTCCTGATTTTAAGGAGTGGTTTCAATAGGGAAACACTTCTGCCTGTGGGTGGGTGTGAGGCTGCCAGCTAGCTGCAGTGTGGTGATTCCTGTTCCAGGAAAGGGCCCACTACATAGTGTTTGTGTAGCTTAGTCAGCTGAGGTCGGCATCAGTGAAGTTTCAGGAATCCTCAGGGCCAAGGCTATGTGTCTCTACAGTGGTGTTGAGGGCTGTTGGGTCTTCAGCGGTGATGGCTGCTGGGAACTTTCTGATGTTTTTCTCCCAGGAGAGTTGTCCCGGCAAAGGGACCCCCCTTAGTGCCAGGTCCACTCCCAGGCACCCTCACGATGGTGATGACACTGATGTCTGCTGTGCATTTGCCCATGGGGTAGTCTTGGATCTGGGTTCTAGAGAATGAGTGCCTGTGGAGTGACAGCAACTCTGGGCCTACGTAGCTCACCAAGGTGGGGGGTAGAGTGCCCGAGATGTGAGTGAATGTGGAACACCGGAGGGACCGATTCTGAAGCATAGCTGTGTGGAGAGCAGCCACAGAGCTAGGCTTGGAAGCATGGGTGCACATGAAATAGCTACAGCTCTGGGGTCTAGGACATGCAGGGGGCTTGGAGTGTCAGTCCTGGTCCTGGGGAGGCGCAACAGCTACTCACTCTTGGGGGATGTAGCAGTCTTTCTTTCTCTGGGAGATGAGTGGCAGCAATGGCTGGTGGCTTCCTCAGTTGCTAAAGCTGCCCATGTTCCCTACAGAGCAGGCTTCTGGAGTCTATATCAGTGAACACTATGGGATCCTTCATTGTGAGAGCTGTAGCTGAACCATGGCTGTCATGGGAGCTGCCACGGTCCTGCAGAGCAGGCCACTAGGGACCACAGTGTTACCTGCCGCGTGACTGACACTGAGTGCCTCCACCCTTCTTTGTTCCTGGCCGTCCTGACACCTCAGCTAAACCGATGTCCTTGGCAATCCTTAATGTAGGTAATTCTCCATTGTGCTCCACTGTGCTGGTGTACGTTCCTAACTGGACTACTGAGCTTTCCCAGAGCTACTTTCAGTCACAGATAGCAGTCTAGTTGTTGTTTTATGTGAGGGGAAGATAGCTGGTGTTACCTACTCTGCCATCTTACTGACGTCCTTAACACTTCCTTTCTCCAAGATGTTGCCATGATCTATCTGTCAATCAACCATCTAGCCCTTTAATCTTTCTAGGCATTGCTGCTACAACCTGCTTGATTAACCTCATTGACTTCTCATCATTTCCAACATACTATATGCAAATCCTAGTCTTGCACATAAATCTGCATAATCTAGTCCAAACCTACCTTTCCCAGCTCGTGTCTCTCTCATTCCCATCTGTGGCTGTCCTTCAACCCAGGACTTTCCACCAAAATCATATCAGTGAAAGCAACTTTAGTAACGCTGTTTCCATAGAATCCTCTTCTAATTTCCTTATTAAGTTTCTCTTCCTGAAAGATCCAGTTTACATGTCATCTCTTATGGGAAATCTTTGTAATCACTAGATGGAATTCAGGATACTATTTATATGTTGTCACATCATTCTGTTTACAACTTTTTTTTTTTTAAAGATTTTATTTATTTATTTGACAGAAATCACAAGTAGGCAGAGAGGCAGGCAGAGAGGGGGGGGGAAGCAGGCTCCTCGCTGAGCAGAGAGCCCGACGTGGGGCTCGATCCCAGGACCCTGAGATCATGACCTGAGCCGAAGGCAGAGGCTTAACCCACTGAGCCACCCAAGTGCCCCTGTTCACAACTTTCTGATAGTACATCTGCCTTTTACTGATATACTCTTTGACCACTTGGTCCCTTTCCTGTACTGAGAGCTCTCTGTGGGGAGGAACTCTGTGTAATTCCTTTGTGAAGTCCTTGCACAAAGCACAATGTAAGGCATTATACATTCCCCTGCATAGTTTACTGAAACAATAAGAGATCATGGAGAAGGTAAAGGAAGCTAACTTTGTACTTCCATAACTCACACACCTCAGGAGAGGTGGGAAACTGCCACTAAAATGTATGAAAACATCTGGGCCTCAATTTTATCACAGCTCCCAGGATGAGCTTCTCTCTTGTTAGGGGCTGAGAGTAATGGGAAAGGGTAGTGTATCTGCATGGAAGCTCACTAGCCAAGAATTCATGAGACCTAGGCAAAGATCCCACAAACTCATGGACTAGCCAAGTAACTTCCCTTGTCTTTATCTATGCCCATACGGAAATGAAAAAAAAAAAAAGTTTGTAAACATTTTTGTGATGACATGGTAGGGTTATTAGAAGGATTGTATTCAAGTTTTCCAGTGTATTTCGAAAAAAAAATGGTAAGTTATTTAAAAAGCAAGTTTGTGTCATCTTGCATGGAAATTTGCTTCAGGTTGATCTCTCAGATAAATGATTTTTCATGTTCATGAATTTAATGGTGCCTTTTCTCCTGGCATGAATTGGTGAACAGATACAAACTCCTAAAGCTTATGAGAGTGTTGTGGAGTGCATTATTTTGATGAATAGCAAGCTACTATTGATAGCAAATGTAATCACACTTTATTTTTAAATAACACTGTCAGCTTTGTAAGGTGATTTTCTCTCTCTTATTATATTTTAGAATAATCTTATGGGGTAGGTGGAGTAGATATGATTTTCCCTGTCTCTTTTTAAAAATATTTTATTTATTTATTTGAGAGAAAGAGAGTGGGCATGAGCAGCAGAAGGGGAAGAGGAAGAAGCAGACTCTCCGCTGAGCAGGGAGCCCAACATGCAGCTCAATCTCAGGACCTTGAGATAATGACCTGAGCTGAAGGCAGATGCTTGAAAGACTGAGCCACCCAGGTGCCCCTGATTTTCCCTATCTTAAGCGACTCAAAATGAGGATGATACATTAAATGACTTTCTCTGTGTTAGTAAGCCACAGCACTGTAGAACTAAAACTTGATTTTTGCAGCACACCACATTTTTTTCTAAAGTGTAGTGAGGCCTGGGGACTGAGTGTAATATTCAATTTTCCTGAGACAGTTCTCAAGATATTGGTTCATTTTTTTGTTAAAACAAACAGACACACAAATAAACAGTATGAAATTAGGCAAGCTAGAATGTTTTGTTAGGTTTAGGCTTTCAGAAAATTCCCTGTAGCCCAAAATATGTTACATTATTTTCTTTCCAAGATTTCTAAATGTATTAGTTTTGGTATTTCTGCATGATGGTGTAATTAAAAAAAAAAAACAAAACAACACATCAGGTAGTTCTAATCACACATGTTCTAATCACAATCATCGAACATAATTTTAGAGTAAAGTTTGACCAGGAGTTAAATTTAACAGTTCTTACATTTTTTCAACTCCTGTGTGTGTGCTTATACCTTCATCTCTAGATGGCTGTTGACTGTGCAGTTAGGATCAAAAACTATACATGATTTCAACCTAGTAGTAAGCAGTATAAGCATTATTATTAGAATTAGAATTTCATAATGGACACTAGAGTATAAATTCTGATTGAAGTTACTTATTTCATTTTTTTAAAGATTTTATTTATTTGTCAGAGAGAGAGAGAGCACAAGCAGGGGGAGCTGCAGGCAGAGCAGGCAGAGGGAGCAGCAGACTCCCCGCTGAGCAGGGAGCCTGTTGCAGGACTTGATCCCAGGACCCTGAGATCATGACCTGAGCTGAAGGCAGACGCAACCGACTGAGCTACCCAGACGTTCCTGAAGTTACTTACTTCAAAGCAGAAGACTTATTTTATGGACAGGAGCTAACAAAAATAGAATTTCATGTTTAAAATAATTTTAGAATTTTTTTTTTTTTTTTTAAAGATTTTATTTATTTATTTGACAGAGCTCACAAGTAGGCAGAGAGGCAGGCAGAGAGAGAGGAGAAAGCAGGCTCTCCACGGAGCGGAGAGCCCGATGCGGGGCTCGATCCCAGGACCCTGGGATCATGACCTGAGCCGAAGGCAGAGGCTTTAACCCACTGAGCCACCCAGGCGCCCCAATTTTAGAATTTTTGAAATGAGTTGTAAAATTTTTATTTATCTTCCAAAGAATCAAAATTAAGATGAATATCAGCATTCTCTGATATTTACAGGAGAATGTATATACAGACATCTCAATTTCCAGGTTTTTTTTAATCTCTAAGAAATAGATTACAAAATAATCTTATTATATTATTATTACATTGAAATTACCATAAAATAATAATCTTAGAGCTTTGTAAGCTCTAAGAAATTCTTGACACGTGGATGAATTGCCATGGCTTGCTACTATCTGTACAAATATCGGCATCAACCCGATGATTTTTTTAATGTACTTACATGTGAGTTGCATTTATTATCTTGTGCAGTGATTCTCAATTGTGGTTCCAGCTGCAGGATTTAAAACAAACACTGATCCTTGGGAGCTAGAGCCAAAGATTCAGCCTGAGTTGGTCTGGGATATGGCCTATTCCTCATGATCTTAAAAGTTTCCTGCTTTAGAGGTCCCTGAGTGGTGCAGTCATTAACTACCGACTCTTGGTTTCAGCTCAGGTCCTGATGTTTAACTCCTGAGGTTGAGCCCCATGTTGGGCTTAGCCCTCTACAGGGAGCTGGCTTGGGGCTCTGTCTCCCTCACCCTCTCACCTCAATCCCACACGCTCGCTGTCCCTTCATTTCTCTCTCTCTCTCTTTCAGATAAATAATCTTAAAAAAAAAAAAAAAGTTTTCCAGTTTATTCTAATGTGAACCTAAATTGGTGAACAACTTTATTGTTTTGTAATGAGGCTGGGTATAAATGTAAGGTTTTAATGTTTAAAGTTTAAACTGTTTTAAGTTGGGGAGCTGTGTTGGTCATATAAAGCTGGTTAATATAGGTATTGCTATAAAGTAAAGAGACTCTCACTTACCAGATTATACTAACACTTTATAGAAGAAAGATGATGTTCAGATAATTATAAAGAAAAAATAAACCTTTCAAAACACTGAACCTATGAGTACACGTTCCACCTTTTCAATATTATACAATCTTGGTAGATGTTTAGAATGAAATTCTGGAGAATCTGAAAGATAGTCTAGCGTAACAAAATTATGTTTGTATAATTTTCATGTTCAACATATTTCAGTGAATTTTAATCACTAAAAATAATCCGTGAATGATATATAAATATATGATTATTCCATTGCCAAGACTGTTTTATTAAGTGAAAGAACCAGTTCCTAGGAGATCTGGAAGCCATTCCACCATCTGAAGAAGGCTCCAGAAGCCAGTGTTGGAATGCATTCGTCATTTCCCTATCATGGCCGTTCCATCCAGCAGAAGACCTTCCATGTCACGTCCCCCGTCCAGGGAGGTCAAGTCCACCACAAGAGAGGCGTTAACTGGCCTCTTCAACAGTCATGATCCGCGGTAAAAATTCTCTTTGAGACAGTAGATTTTATTCAAACTCATTTACTATCCACATAACACTTGATTGAGTAGAAAAAAGTGTTTACAATTGTAATTTTTGCAGCATGGAAAATGCTGTGAGCTTTGATTAATCCCAGCTTCTTGCAGTCACGCCTGTATAATATTTACTTCTCTGATTGACTATTTATGAGAATTAGCAGCTTTTCTATTGTATTAGAAAACCCCACCCTCCAACATTATCTGAGAGCTTAACTTTTTTCTCAGTTGAAATATTTTAATTTGTATTTTATTTAATGGCCTCATTTATCCTTTCATCCTTTTTGGAATTTAAGTTCAATTTAAAAAAATTGAATTGGTTCTTATTTATTTGCCATCAAGCAGCTCTAAGCAGAACATGCATTATTAGCCACCTGTCTGAATAAATGTTAACAACTCTAGAACTGACTCTTAACGATTTCACCAATGAGGAGATTTAACCTACCATCACATACAATCCTTTCTTAAAGAGTGCTTAGTAGTATTTATGAAATGGAAGCATATTTTCAAATTATTTTTTCATTATTATTGTCTTTACATTGTACACGTTTCAGCAGTAGCTTTAATAGCATGAACTTGGCAGGAATAGAGAAGAAGGAATTTGAAATTCCAGACTCTTAACACATGTCTTTCAGACTAGGACACAAGCACTCTGAAGACGTTTATGTCATCCTCATACCTGACATCTAATGTGTATGTATTTCTCCCAGCAAATACTAAACACATGAGCAGAAATTGTTATAAACTGAGCCACACTATGATGATAGTCTCCGACTGGCAGTCCAGCCATCCGGACCTTTTAGATTGTCCTAATGGCATCATATAAGGTAAATGTAGGCACCACGTAAAGATTCCTGGAAAGCTCTTTGCTTAATCATAGATAGTAGCTTTCAAGGTTTTGGCAAAATCATGGAACTCTTCAATTTTAAATAATTTGTTGAAATTTTCTTTTCGAGTGGTTGGTACAGTAAGTGATAAAGCAATATTTCTATTTTGTCAAAAATACCGAAGCAGTGATTTATCTTAATGTGTGTTAAGTATTCGGTACCTCTTATTTCCAGATCTACACAATAAATTCCTTTTATAGCTTAGAACTGGAACTAGAGGGAAAATTGTTTCTCTGTGTAAACCACCTGCTCTTTTTCATCAGATAGGAAAAGCAAAACTCATCTTTATTGCTCTCCTCTATGTGGCTTTTCATTTTGATTTTAAGAGTTAAACTTACTGATTTTATCTTGATACATAAATTATACATGTCTAGTATATACAGTATAGATGAACAGCAGGAAGAGTTAAAAAATTGCAAGAAAGAAGAATTTTATTTTTATTTATTTATTTATTTATTTATTTATTTTTCAGGTATTTTTTTTAATGAAAATACTACTTAACACTGTTTTTTAGTTTCCCTGAATGTCATAACTTTCATAAAAACATACATTTTCTAAAAGAAGTCCTGTCTTCTTTCAGAACATACTTTTGTTTCCTCTTCATGTATTTTGAACATATATTTAGGGCCACTGAGAACTATTTTAAAAGAATAGGTTTTATTCCTTGGCATCCCATAGCTATAGCAATGATAAAGTTGGACATTTAGATTGATTTTAATTATTCACTTCTAAGGAATGGATATAGTGAATATCTTTGTTGTAGCTAAATCTAACGCACACCCAATACTATTTATTTAGAGCACATTTTCAGAAGTGGTGTTACTTCTTGAAAGCGTTTTAAAAATGTTAAGGCATTTGACTTACATGTTTAAAATCCCTGTTAGAAAATGTGTGTTCCTTTAATGGACCAATTTTATGTATGCTTTGTGTTATAAGTTGCATGAAATATGTCTTGATATACATGCCATACACAAGAAATGCAAATGTAAGTAGATAAAGAAATAGCTTTGATACCTAACTATTATATAATAGGTTGTTACAGTTTTAAGGATGTTTCCAAAAAAGTATTCTGGTAAATCTTTATCAAGTCAGTTCCTAAAGTAGTTTTTTATAAAGATTCAGAGAACAAGGGCTCCTGGGTGGCTCAGTCCACTGTGTCTATACTTGGCCTGGGTCATGATCCCAGGGTCCTGGGATCAAGCCCCATATCGGGCTCCCTGCTTAACAGGGAGTCTGCTTCTCCCTCTCCCTCTGCCCCTCACCCTGCTCATGCTCTCTCTCTTTCTCTCAAATAAATAAAATATAAATAAATAAAAGATGCAGAAGACAAAGTATTTAAATTTCTAGATATTGTAAGAGCACATTTAGATTCTCAGCAGATAACTGGTGGTATGATCAAATGAAGTAATTTGAAAAGCTGCATGCTTGTTTCCTATAAAGATATGCCATCCTATAGGAAAGCCGCATGGGTATCCCCCTCCCCATGAGGCCTTCTGCTCGTGCCTCCCATGGACCAAATGAGCCCAAGTTACACAGCAGAGGAGCCCATGAAGTAGCTGCTGCGTGTCCCACCTCCTGAGTTGTGCAGAGAGGGTATGAAGGACACAGTGATGGGAGTGGGGCAAGAGGTATCTTGCACTATAGGGATTCTCAGCAGATAGTTTCCTCCGTACATTCTTTTTTCATGACTGCTTCTAGACTGACAAAGATCATGTTCCTATTTGAAATACTTTATGTGTATTTGTATATGATTTTTACTCTCATAGCTTTTATTTTCAGTGAGATCTTGAAAATCCTAATCACTTGAATTTACATTGGTAGAACTCATTGTCTATAAAAACAAGCTTAAGATATATATGTACATATAGGGGTGCCTGGGTGTCTCAGTGGGTTAAGCCTCTGCCTTCGGCTCAGGTTATGATCTCAGGGTCCTGGGATCGAGCCCCTCATCAGTGGGGAGCCTGCACTCCCCCCACTCTACCTGCCGCTCTGCCTATTTGTGATCTCTCTGTCAAATAAATAAATAAAATATTTAAAAAATATATATATGTGTATATGTGTGTGTGTGTGTGTGTATATATATATATAAAATGTATGTGTGTTATGTATCTAATATTTTTATTTATTTATTTATTTTTAATGATTTTATTTTTATTTATTTGATAGAGATCACAAGCAGGCAGAGAGGCACACAAAGAGAGAGGGGAAGGGAAGCAGGCCCCTTGTGGAGGAGAGAGCCCCATGCAGGGCTCGATCCCAGGACCCTGGGATCATGACCTGAGCTGAAGGCAGAGGCTTTAATCCACTGAGCCACCCAGGCTCCCCTCTAATATGTTTTATACTCCAAATATTTAATAACCTAAATAATATTATGGAACCCCAATATATAAACTAAGGATATACACATATTGCTAGTTACTTTTGTATTATGTGTTATGTTACTGTTTGCAATGGAAAAGGAAGTAAGGTTCAGTTCGATGACAATTTCTGTTAGATGTTGAAGTCTGCATACCATACTGTAGTAGATTATTATGTTTATTTATGAAACAAGTGAAATTAGACATTAACAGCAACCCCTGTAGCCAGCTCTACCTACCTATTCATCTTTATGCCCGCCCACAAACGCAGACATTATTTTCAGGTGAAATTTTTCAGAAAAGGAAAGCAAAAGTTAGAAAAACTAGGATTTTTCTTTCTTTTTTAAAAAATTCATTCAGTCAGTCATTCATTCATTTCTAGTATAGTTAACATACACTGTTATATTAGTTTCAGGTGTACAATATAGTGATTGAACAATTCTATAATTTACTCAGTGGTCATCATGACTAATGAACTCCTTAATCCCCAATCACCTATTTTACTCATCCCCCACCTACCTTCCCTCTGGTGACCAGCAGTTTCTTCTTTGTAGTTAAAAGTCTTTTTGGGGGGGCTTCCTTGTGTGGCTCTGTGGCACCTGCCTTTGGCTCGGGTCATGATCCCAGAGTCCCAGAATCAAGCTCTGCATTGGGCTCCCTGCTCAACAGGGAAGGCTGTTCCTTCCTCTCCTTCTGTCACCATCCCCCCACCACTCATGCTCTCTTTCGCTCTTGCTCACTCTTTCTCAAATAAAATTAAAAAAAAAAAAAAGGTCTGTTATTTTGGTTTGTCTCTTTCTCTCCCTTTTGTTATTTGTTCTTTTTAAATTCCATATAGGAGTAAGATCATATGGTATTTGTCTTTCTCTGATGTATTTCACTTAGAATAATACTCTCTCATTCTATTCATGTTGCTGCAAATGGCAAGATTTCATTATTTTTAATGGCTAAGTAATATTCCATTGTAGATATATACTGTATCTTCTTTGTCCATTCATCAGTCGATGGACATCTGGGCTTTTTCCATAATTTGCTACTGTTGATAATGCTGCTATAAACATTGGGGTGCATATATGCTTATGACTTAGTATTTTTGTATCCTTTGGGTAAATACCTAGTAGTGCAATTGCTGGGTCATAGGGTAGTTCTATTTTTGACTTTTTGAGGAACCTCCATACTATTTTCCAGAGTGGCTGCACCAGTTTGCATTCCCACCAGTGGTGCACCAGGACTCCCCTTTCTCCACATACTTGCCAACACCTGCTGTTGGATTTTAGCTATTCTGATGGGTGTGAGGTAGTATCTCATTGTGGTTCTGATTTGCATTTCTCTGAATGATGAGTGATGTTGAGCATCTTTTCATGTGTCTCTTGGCCATCTGTACATCTTCTTTGGAAAAATGTCTATTTGTGTCTTCTGCCCATTTTTAAATTGGATTATTCGTTTTTGGGTGTTGAGTTTTACAAGTTCTTTATATATTTGGAATTCTAAACGTTTATCAGATATGTCATTTGGAAATACCTTCCCCCATTCTATAGGTTGTCTTTTAGTTTTGTTGGTTATTTCCTTTGCTGATTTGAAAGAAGTTGCTACTGCTGATGTCGAAGAAGTTACTGTCTGTGTTTTCCTCTAGGATTTTTGTGGTTTTAGGTCTAACATTTGGGTCCTCAATCCATCTTGAATTTATTTTTTTGTGTTTGGTGTAAGAAGTGGTCTAGTTTCATTCTTTTGTATGTTGCTGTCCAGTTTTCTCAACACTGTTTGTTGAAGAGACTACCTTTTTCCCATTGCATATTCTTTTCTGCTTTTCTGAAGGTTAATTGTACCCTATAGTTTTGGGTTCATTTCTGGGTTTTCTATTCTGTTCTGTTGATCTATGTGTATTATTTTTTGTGCCAGTACCATACTGTATTAGTTACTACCACTTTGTAATATAACTTGAAGTCTGGAATTGGAATCCCTCCAGCTTTGTTTTTCTTTTTCAAGATTGCCTTGACTATTTGGGTTCTTTTGTGGTTCCATACAAATTTTCAGATTTTCTTTTTCTAGTTCTGTGAAAAATGCTAGTGGTATTTTGATAGGGATTGCATTAAATGTGTAAATTGCTTTCAGTAGTATAGACATTTTAAAAATGTTTGTTCTTTCAGTCCATAAGCATGGAATGTCTTTCCATTTCTTGTGTCATGATTTCTTTCATCAGTGTTTTTTTTTTTTTTAAAGATTTTATTTATTTATTTGACACAGATCACAAGCAGGCAGAGAGGCAGGCAGAGATAGAGGGGGAAGCAGGCTCCCTGCTGAGCAGAGAGCCCGATGCAGGGCTCGAACCCAGGACCCTGGGATCATGACCTGAGCCGAAGGCAGAGGCTTTAACCCACTGAGCCACCCAGGTGCCCCTCATCAGTGTTTTATAGTTTTCAGATTACAGGTCTTTCACCTCTTTGGTTAGGTTTATTCCTAGGTATCTTATTGTTTTTGGTGCAGTTGTACATTAGATTGATTACTTAATTTCTCTTTCTGCTGCTTCATCATTTGTATATAGAAATGCAACAGATTTCTGAACATCGGTTTTGTGTCCCGCCAGTTCACTGAATTCATGTTATCAGTTGTAGTAGTTTTCTGGTCAAGTCTTGTTGGTTTTCTAAGTACTGTATCATGTTACCTGCAAATAGTGAACCTTACCAATTTGGATGCCTTTTATTTCTTGTTCTTGTATGACTGATGTGGCTAGGACTTCCCAGTATTATGTTGAATAAAAGTGGTGAAGAGTAGACATCCTTATCTTGTTCCTGATCTTATACAAAAAGTTCTCAGTTACCATTGAGTATGATGTTAGCTGTACATCTTCATTTACAGCCTTTATTATATTGAGGTATATTCCCTCTTCACTTACTTGGTTGGGTGTTATCATGAATGAATGCTTTATTTTGTCACATGCTTTTTTTGCATCTATTTAAATGATAATATGGTTTTTGTCCTATCTCTTATTGATGTGATGTATCATGTTGATTGATTTGCAACCCTGCCTTGCATTCCAGGAACAAATCTCACTTGATGGTGGTAAATGATTTTGTTTTCAATGTATTGTTGGATCCAGTCTGCTAATATTTTGTTGAGATTTTTGCATCTATGTCCATCAGAAATAATGGCCAGTAGTTCTCTTTTTTGTAGTGTTTTTCTTGATCAAATTTTGGTATCAGGGGAATGTTGATTTCACAGAATAAATTTGGAAATTTTCCTTCTTTCATTTTTTGGAAGAGTTTGAGAAGAATAGGTATTAACTGTTCTTTAAATGTTTGGTAGAGTTAGTCTGTGAAGCCCTCTGGTCCTGGACTTTCCTTTGTTGGAAGTTTTTTGATTACTGATTCAATTGATTACTGATTCAATTTCATTGCTAGTAATTGTTCAAATTTTCTGTTTCTTCCTGATTCCATTTTGGGAGGTTATACATTTCTTCTAGGTTGTTCAGCTTGTTAGCATATAATATTTTATAGTATTCTCTTATAATCTTTTGTATTTTGAGGTGTTGTTACTTCTCCTTTTTCATTTCTGATTTTAAATCCTCTTTTTTCTTTTTTTTTTTGATAAGTGGCTAAATTTTATTCAATTTTTGTTGCTCTTTTCAAAGAACCAGCTATTTGAATTTTATTTTAATCAATAAATCTGATTATATTTTAACTATTGGTTGAAGTTTTATTGTTGACTCCTTGCTTTTTACTGAAAAAAAAATGTGGATAATGGCAATGCCTATGATGACTTTAAAGATTTTATGAATTAATGTAGGTATAATGAAAAAGAATTCAATCTCTAAAAAGAAAACTGTCACCTGTGTATTTAATGGGAAATTAAGTGTTATTATTTAATGGATAAACTGAGGAAATGGAACTTTTTTGTGAGGTTTTGTTACTTTATTTCCTTATTACTAACAGTATTTCATAATGCTATTAGGACAAATACTTATTTTTCCCTTTTTTGTCTCCTTTTAAAAAATGTCCCCATTTCCCCTAACTCTATAGATTTTTTTTTCCAGAAAATATAAAATGGCAAATATTTGGTAATATTAGTGGTCTTTTCTTCTGTATTTTCTTTGAGATCCTCCAGTGTTTTCACATGGCACATAATCATGACTCTCATTCTAATGAAGTTGTAAATTAAAATTCAAATAAAATAAATTATTATTATAATGTCAGGACTAAAACAAACACATACTCCTATGGGCTTCTGGCATTTGGGTAAGCTTTCTTCTTTTATTAATTAATTAATTTGTAATACATATCATTAGCTCTTGGATAGTTAGTTGGGCCACCTATAATACTTAGTTACTCTAAATTAATATGAGCTTTCGATAATAGACATCATTAGAAGTAGGCAGTTGACAGATCTGGGAGTTTTTGTGTTTTGTATCATTTAGACAATAAAACAATCTTAGATGTTGGCAACTTTTGTTATGAAATTCTTACTTTATTACTGGCTTTGCCATAAATGTTTAGCAGATGGTCAAGAAAAAAGCAGTTTGGCATTTGCTTCTAGGGTGTTAGAGGCCAATGGCAAGACAGCTTCAAATAACATAACACTTCCTCCCTCCAAAGTATGAAGAGCTTTAACATCAGAGATTGGAGTTGCTCTGTAAATGGGTAAAGGTCTGTCCCAATTAATCTATCTTTCCCACTCGCATCATTGCCTATCCCTTGGCCGTGCACTGCAGATTCAGAACTTGTAAAAGGGTTAGAATTAGAGCTGTCTTTTGTTCTGCTTTATTTTTCTTCCTGTTCTTGAACCTGTGTTGGATGTGCCTGATATGACTTCAGTTAAATTCAACAAACACGTCCCACTCACGTGTTCTGAGTGTCAGTCACTCCGCCAGATCCAGGCCTCAAGGAACCTGAAAGCTGCCAAATGACCCCTTAATGGAAAAAAAAAAAAATCTTGAGGAAAATATTTAACATAGCATACAAATCTTTAAATCTCAATAAGCTTTTTTCCTGGTAAATAGATCTAAATGGTTGTTTTATCAAAACCACATTATAAAATACATTCTCTAAAGTTATTAAGACTGAGAAGTCTCCTTTTACATAATATTTATCAATATTTTCGTGTGTTAATTATATAAGATTTTGATGTATTGGTTATTGGATAGTCGGGATTACTTCTGAAGGATGACTGTTGAGATATTATGGACACCAAGAGCAGGGGAAGATGGGCAGGCGTGTAGAGTATACGGAATCCCTGAAGGGTGGAGCTAATTCATATCTTTTCAGTTCCAGGGCCAATTACTACTAATGCTGGTAGGAATCATGTATTTACCACTTAATGTTTGTCAGGCACTGGGCAATATCCACAGGTAGTGCTGAGGCAGGAAAGCTAGAAGGGTCCTTGGCTTCACACAGGATAGAAATCAAATAAAAGCCAGAAAAAGTGAAAACAGTTTCTTGAATAGTGTGAGAGACAGACAGAGAATAGCAGACAAAGTGTCCAGGAGACTCAGAAAAGAGAGGAGAATGAGTCTGGTTGTTGCCTGGGATTGGAGATCTATATCGGAAAGGGTTCTAGGGTCCGTGTTCATCCAGAAATCCATGGTCGCATCCAGTCAAAGGCAAGTGAACAGAAAGTGTTACTCTGTAAGTCACTGAAGGTGGGGCTGTGGATGCCAGTGTCAGTGGAGGTTTGCTTGAAGCCAGTGTTCCAGAACATGCTTGCGATCCCTCTCTTCTTAGATGTCATCAGGCGTTTGGGGCCAAAGCCAAAACTGAGAATGATGAACTTTCTTGCTTCCCCCTTGAGGAGGGAGCATACTTTCTTGGACTTACTTAGGCGCAGACTGTGGAATGTGAGTCAGTAGGGCCCAGCAGAAACAGAGCAGAGACGGAGCCTTTCTTGCATGGAGCCCTTCAGCCTCCCCTTCAGTACTGCTTACTCAGTTCCCTTAACTACCCTTTGAAGTAAGTGCCATGGTTCTTCCCATTCTGGAGACGAGGGAACCAAGTAGAGTTTGAATAACTTGGTCTAGATTCCACAACTAGCAGAGCCAGAATTTGGGCCTACATAGCCAGGTCATAGATTCAACATTGGCCACTGTTGAAATAAATGTAATTTCTAGTGACGTCCCAAGTAATTCTTTCAGATAGTTGGTAGATAGCATAACTAATCATTCAGCTTTTGATGTAGTTGCAAAATTAATTTTAAAACAAAAAATCATTTTCTTAAATATAAAAAATATACAAGCAGATCTCTGATACAAAATTGAATCTATTGTTTACTCACTTGTTTTGTATTTTAGATTCCACATGTGGGTTAGACCCTGTGGTATTTGTCTTTTTCAGGCTGACTTATTTCTCTTAGCATAATATCCTCAAACCTGGGGCACCTGGGTGGATCAGTGGGTTGGGCCTCTGCCTTCTACTGCTCAGGTCATGATCTCAGGGTCCTGGGAAGGAGCCCCGCATCAAGCTCTCTGCTCAGCAGGGAGCCTTCTTCCCCCTTCTCTCTCTGCCTCCTTGTGATATGTCTCTATGTCAAATAAATAAAATAAAATCTCTCTAAAAATAAAATCTTTAAAAAAATAATATCTTTAATATCTTTAAACCCAACCATGTTGCAGAAGGCAAGCTTTCATCCTTTTTATGGCTGTGTAGTGTGTGGGGTGTGTGTGGGGTGTGTGTGTGTGTGTGTGTGTGTACACAACATCTTCATTCCTCTCTCAGTGGACACTTGAGCTGCTTCCTTTTCTTGCCAATTGTGACTAATGCTGCAGTAAACATAGGGATGCATGTACCTTTTCAAATTAGTGATTTTGGTTTCTTTTGGTAAATATGCAGTCATGGAATTACTGGGTCACATGGTAGTTCTATTTTTAATTTTTTAAGGAAACTCCATACTGTTTTTCACAGTGGCTGCATCAATTTACATTCCCACCAAGCAGAAACAGACCTATCAGCACAGAACGAACTGATGGTCACCAGAGGGGGTTGGGATGGGCGAAGTGTATGAAGGGGAGTGAGAAGGAGGTACAGGCTTCCAGTAATGGAATGAGGAAGTCATGAGATGAACAGTGTAGGGAAGAGAGTCCATGGTATTGTAACAGCATCATGTGGTGATAGATGGGAGCTGCACATGTGGTGAGCCCAGGGTAACTCATAGAAATGTTGCAACACTGCGTCTACACCTGAAAGTAACATGACAGTGTGTGTCAACCATGCTCAATTGAAAACATGGACAAATAAATAAAACCAGAAAGTAAATACATACCTACATTGGACTCCTTTATGGTGCTGTCAAAACAAGCCCAGGCAGTAGACTAATAGCAATTTTGTTGAAGGAATGTTCTAGATCTCATCCCATTGTTTGTTTCTCCTCTGCTTATAGTAAAAAAATGATCAAATACACTGAGCACCCCACATCTGTGACTGCTGGTGAGGAGATATGTGTGAGAGTGCCTAGCACAACAAGCTTGGATGACTTCTCCTTGTGCAATCCAGATCAAGAGGCAAAAATCAATTTGTATTTAAAATAAAATGTGCTGCTCATTGTCAGTCCTGAGTATGGTGAATTTGAACCCGTTTAAATAATTAAGAGGCCTTTGATATGAATATTGTTATTATTCATGTTGATTTTTAAAGGAACACCAAAATGAGTAATTGAGGAGACTGATGGATAACACAACCTGTATCTTTACTCTGTGAGCATATTTACAGTGAAGAATTGTGATTATAAACATGTTTATCTTCACTATATGATCTTTGTTTTATGTATGGCACGTATAATGTATGAAACACCTTTCTCTTAGTGTGTTTCCTCCCAGCTATCAGGACCACAAAGGGCATGTGCCTCTAAGTCTTCAACAGCTGGAAAGCTTAAAAACAAATCCTAGTTCGAACGCTGGCAAAGCACCAGGCTTTATCATCACTGTATTTCTGCCCCACTTTAACTTCACTTTACTTTAGAACGTTAAACTTTACTTTAGATCCTGATTGTTCTTAAATGCCTATATTCTCAGTGTACGTTCCTTCAAATCCTTAACTGAAGGAGAATATCAATGTATGAATAATACATACATATTCATTGCAAATAAAATAAAAATAGAGGAAGAGCATATAATTATTGAGATGTAAAATTTTTGACCAAAGTTCATCACTCTCTAGTCATAACAGGAGGAACAGAACTACCATAGGATAGCATACTAGTAATGGACATTTATAAATGCAGCCAACCATATGTTTAATCAACATAAAACACATTTTGAAGGACTTAAACTTAGCTACGTAAATGAAAGAGTAATGAAGTTAGTTACAGACTTTTTGGACACATTTGCCTCTTCCTCTAATTAAGAAGATTAGTAATATTAACATTTAATGCTGCTTTATATTTTCAAAAAGCGTAGCTCATTAATGATTATAAATTTCCCTGGCATCTCTGCAATTATCATCATTCTCAATTTTATAGATGAGGGAATTTGCAGAAGAAAGTTAAGTGCTTGGAATAGATTTTGAATCCAGAGGGTTTCAGTGAGAAAACTGGCCAGGCGCTGGTCCATTGCATTCATCATGGAAAAAGAAAGCAAGGCGAATGGGTTTTAATCAAATCCTTTAACATGCAGGCTGGAATAATATTTGAGTTCAGGAGCTTGCAGTCCGATGAGAATTCAAAAATCAGCTCTGTCCCCTACTAGTTATGTAATCTTGAGTGAGTTACTTTGTGAGTCTCGCTTTGCATGTTTATGAGAGGGGAATGACCCTAGTACCCATGTCATGGGATTGCTGTACATACTAAATCACATGGCCCTTCTTTAAAGACTGGGAATACAGCAAGCATTTGGTAAAGTGGAATGCCATTATTTTGATGATGATGATGATGATGTTGGGGACCAGAAATACCAGACCAGTGTCAGGCATGTACATGTGACCTGGGTAGAGATTCTTCTCATTTAAACCCAAATGCAGAGACCCATGCTATAGAAAAACCCCAAAAGGTGGGAGTGGTGGACTGAGATCAGGAATTGACAAAGAGAACAGTAAGTAAGCATTTTTTTTTTTCCCCACTTGAGAGAACTGCCCTGGAGAGAAGTGAAGTGTGCCATTGGAAGTTCACATCTGGGAAACGTGTGGTTTGTAGCGTCCGTGTCTGTAAAGGAGGACCAGCTGAGAATATGACTCCTGACTGTCTGGGGAGGTGTGGGTGTTTATCATGGACGTGTGGTTTCTGTTCTCACACTATTTACCCTGGGGAAAGTGAACAGAAGCATTTCCAGAATGCTGTGAGGCTGTGAGGTCATCACTTCTCAGTGAGTACCTCCCATATTCTTGCTCACCTTACCAGTAGGCTGGTCACGTGAAGAAGGAGAAAGGACCACACAGGTTCTGTGGAAACAGGTGACAGAAGCTGGTTTATGGAGGGTCCTATTGACACGGGTGATACGTGCTTACCATCCTCCTGATTTACCATGATCAATCCTATCGTGCTAGGCAATAAGCTTTTAACCAGTTAAGGATGTCAAAAGTTTTCACGAATCACATAAAAATGCTTATGAGTCAAAATATTGTTTTCAGGTACCTAAAGTAATTTATTTATTTATTTTTAATTATGTGCTAATGTAATAATTATCCATATATTGGCAGCCTAACATTTTATAAAATCTGGAATACATCCAACTCTGATCTTCAGCAAAATCCTAATAGATACAAGGCATTTATATCTGAATTTATGTTTTCTTATATGTGTATCTATCTCCCTACTTTACAGGTGAGAAAGCTGAGGTCTTGGAATTTTAATTGATTTTTGTTTTTAAAGATTTTATTTACTTACTTGACAGAGAGAGAGAGACAGCGAAAGAGGGAACACAAGCAAGGGGAGTTGGAGAGGGAGAAACAGATTTCCTGCTGAGCAGGGAGCCCTGTGCGGGGCTTGATCCTAGCACCCTGGGATCATGATCTGAGCAGAAGGCAGATGCTTAATTGATTTTTCTAAGGAAAGTACCTGAATTAAAATTCCAACTTGAGAGGCACCTGGGTGGCTCAGTGGGTTAAAGCCTCTGCCTTCAGCTCAGGTCATGATCTCAGGGTCCTGGGATCCAGCCCTGCATCAGGCTCTCTGCTCTGCAGGGAGCCTCCTTCCCCCTCTCTCTCTGCCTGCCTCTCTACCTACTTGTGATCTCTGTCTGTCAAATAAATAAACAAAATCTTTAAAAAAAAATAGAATTCCGACTTGATACTTCTGACAGTGTTTATTGTTTACCTTAATATGATTTTCTCTTACTCAACTGCTGAGGCCTGACCTCGAAGATCTCTAGAACTTGTAGAGTCAAACTCCATCCTCTAAAAAATAGTAAAAAGTGCATTTATATTTAGAAAATATACATAAACATATATAACATTGCTTTTCAGAAGGTGCTCATAACATAGTTTCAGAATTTTGTTACTGTGATTTTTTTTAAAAGTGGTATGAAGATTGGGTTTATGAAATTGGATGGTATGGGATTGCCTCTGTCAGTAGGGTTGTATTCTATGTGTAGAACATTTACTACACAAGCTGTGGGAACTAGGAGCTGATGAGAAGCATTTTGGGTCAGATTGAATTCTATTGAAGCCATTTAAATTAATGGAACATGTTAAAGATGCAGACTCTTTACATTTGCATAATTTCTCCTGTGAAAATGTTAATCATTGGCCTCAATATTTCCAGTTTATTATAAACATATGATTAGTTTTAATGTTTGTTATACTCAGTATGTTTGCATAGTGATTAATGTGCAAAATAATAAGAGCAAATGTTAAATTTTTATGATTCCATTTTAATCATTTGTGGAGATTCATAATTTTTTATTAGAAATGTACCTCTTTTCATAATGAAGATTATTTATAGGAAAATATAAATAAATTTTGATATTATAAAAGTGATGGTAAAATTTATGGGGAAAGAATTTGCTATCCATTGGCTTAATTTATGTCAGTTGCTCATGATAACTTATTAGAAATGATTTAAATGCCTAATAACATTTCATAGATATATTAATGCCACTTATATTTAAACTATCAAAATATGAGTCTGCATTCAATTTCAAATATGATTTTAGATCATTAGTGAGGTATCCATCAATGACTTTCCCATCATCGTGTCACATTTTTGGAGTCATCATTCTGGGATAGCCACTGCCTCTCAATGTATTACCTCTTCAAATCCTCATTTTCAAGTGTTTAGAGAACATTTAATAAGTGTATTTTTGGCTTGTTGACCTGTAGCCCAGCTACTATTAATGCTAGGTTTATCAGATTTACCTTTAAAAATACAGGATGCCCATGGGCACTTGGGTGACTCAGTTGGTTAAACGTCTGCTTTTGGCTCAGGTCATGATCTCAGGATCCTGGGATCGAGCCCCACATGGGGCTCCCTGCTCAGCGGGGAGTCTGCTTCTCCCCACCACTGGCTTGTGCACTCTCACTCTCGCTCTCATTTTCTCCCAAGTAAATAAATAATATCTTTGAAAAAATATAGGATGCCCAATTAAATTTAATTTCAGATAACCCACTTTTTTTTTTTTAGGTATAAATAAGTCCCTGTTTTTGTTGTTATTTGTTTTTGTTTTTGTTTTTCCTGGTAATCCTCATTAAAGTACATGCCACACTGGATTCCTAAACCTGAATCTGGTCCCATCACATAAGCTGCAATGTGCCTGATCACCTTGGTTTTGTAAAGGGTCCCAGAAGTTGTTTCTGTGGTGGGAGGGTAGCTGGTGTGCTCAGAAGACAAGAACTTCTGGAAGTCCTGTGCTGGGGACAGGGTGAGCCGGCTAGGGTGTAGGCTGGTGGGTTGCAGCACTGCCATGGGTAGGAAGGCCAGCCTGCAGCCTGTCTCCGTGACCTCAGAATCCTCCCCAGGCTCAGCTCATACCCGTGACCTTGGGGTCCTCCCCAGAGTGACCTGTGCCCATGACCCCGGGGTCCTCCCCCGGCCAGGCTGTGCCCTCAACCTCGGGATCCTCCCCAGGTTAGGCTGGGCCCGCAGTCTCAGGGTCCTCCCCAGGTCAGGCCTGTGCCTGCTACCCTGCTACCTTGTGCCTTGGGAGGCCTTGTGTCCTCCCAAGCGTCCTGGCAACCTTGGGGTGGCTGTGCCCTCAGCCTCGGGGTCCTCCCCAGGTCAGGCTGGCCCGCAATCTTGGAGTCCTCCCCGGGGCAGGACCATCAGCACCATCAGCAGGGGTGCAGGAAAGACAAACAGTTGTAGAGTCAAAGCAGAGAAAGGGGAACAAACACGAACAGCAGTGTGGACCAATACACATTCTGCAAGAAAACTTAAAAAGAGACAAAATTTGTCTAAAGAAGGGTGTTCTGAGTGGAGAGGAAATGGGAGTGGGAGGTACTAACAAAGGAACACTGAAAACCTACTGATTACTGGGGCGCCTGGCTGGTTCAGTCAGTGGAGCACTGCAGGGCCCCCTATCTGGGGGTAATGGGCTGCAGCCCACGTCGGGGGCAGAGATGACAAAAATAAATAAGTCAACTTCAAAAAAACCAGAAAGCATGTTGATTACAGATTCTTTATAGGATGTTTGTGCCCTCACCGTGGGTACTTGAACATGGTAGTCATTTACTAGTTTTAGCTACAGGGATTTTTGCTTCCTTTTGGAAGTACCACAGAATGCCTGTTTGGTGCCAGGTCCTAAGCATTTGGATAGTTGCTATAAAGAGGCACAGGACAGAGCATTTCTCAGGATCTTGGGGGGATCAGAGTGTCTCCTGAGGGGTCAGATAGAGAAACAGGCTCAGTACAGTTAAGAAGAGGAGCAGAATAGGGGGATCCAGGACCAAAAGGCGTGCAAAATATAACAGGAGTGACTTCCTGCAGGAGGAGCTCAGACCTGAGATGCCTCCCTCCTAATCCTTCTGTAGTAGTTTAAATCTCCATTATTTCTCTGGTGATGGTGTCATCTACCCACTGACTAATCTGAAGTCCATTTACAATTATTTTTTGTGATTATTGTTTTCCTATGAAAAGTAAAATGCAAAAAGAATATTTATGATACTGATACAATACTCTACTCTTATGTAATTCTCTGTATAGATGCTCTAAATTCAGCAGCTGGATTTAAAAAAAATAAACAAGTAAACCTCTTCATGTTGATACCTGCTATGTAAGAAAATTATGTAATTAATTCAAAAGTATTGATGGTTCTCATTTGGTACCAAAACACCAAAGTTTGGAAAAATAAGCATAGTTCAGAATTAAAATCTGAAATTAAAAAAGAGTGCATTTGCTGTTTTCACATAGATAAAACTGAGAATCAGCACCAGAGAAAGCACCATTGGTATACTTCAGCCACATATAATTAATGACACTTTGGGAATTGTCACTTTGAAAGTATTGTGTTTCAAGGTTGTTTGAGCTTTTAATCTTGCTTTATTCCATAATTTGAGCAATTTAGAAGACCCTAAATTACTTGTCATGTCTATTGAAATCATGGGTGATATTAATCTTACCTGTTTAGACTCATAAAATTAAACATATTTTTGTGGCTTTTCACTTTTAACTCATTATGGTTTATCGCTAGGGACTAGAAAAATAACATACTCTCTCCCTCCTGTATTTTTAACTGCTACTTTAACCACAAGGTTGACTCTTTAAAGAAGGCTAAAGTTTCTTTTTTCTCAAGGGCTTAGAAATTGAACAGTTACTGAATTGATTGCTGTGACAGGATTCTTCCATTATACTTAATTTTTTGTGTAAAATATCAGCAAGTTAACAATCTGACTCATTTTAAAATATTGCTAGACAGAGGTTATATGGATTGGTCTTCTAGGTGAATTTAACATTAATCCTTACCTGAAAAATCATAATTTATTCAAACCACTGATAGTTGACTCATCTAACCTGAATAGATTTAATTCTGTTTTGTCTTTTACTGTGGGGATGGGGATTCCTCAGAATAGTGTTTTTTCTTCCTATAAAACAATGTTATAAAAAGTCTTCAAAATAGTCACTACAGAGACGATAATAATTTACATGCTATGAAATAGAATACAAGTTCTTGTGAGAACAGCTAGAACAAGTGGTAAACTCGTAATGACTGACTTAATATAATTATTCTTCATTTTACTCAGGTATCCCCATAGAATTTAGTATAATGTAATATTTAAATTGATGTTAAATATATAGTGATTACATACATTTAAAGCTCAAAAAATATTTCTGGATCTTCATATATTTGTATGTATAAGACTCAAATGTGAAGAACAAATTTTAGGCATTTCCCAGTATTTTCAGAACAATTTTTAAGTTTTTGTTCTGAAATGTATTATACTTATAACTATTTAAACACACACATGTATGTTTATGTGTGTAAAGAATAGATCTAAGAGAGTTTTAAAAATTCTGTAATTCCTTTGGCAATGAGATGAGAATAAGGCGTACTTTAAGGGAGTTTTTGTAAAACTGGACAACAGATCATTTTTTCATTATTTTTCTCCAACATTATTTTTTTGTGTTTTTGTTTTCATTTTTTTTTTTTTAATTTATTTGACAGACAGAGATCACAAGCAGGCAGAGAGGCAGGCAGAGAGAGAGGAGGAAGCAGGCTCCCCACTGAGAGAGCCCGATGCGGGGCTCGATCCCAGGACCCTGGGATCACGACCTGAGCCAAAGGCAAAGGCTTTAACCCACTGAGCCACCCAGGTGCCCTTTGGTTTCATTTTTAAGCATTCATTTTTTAATGCTTTTGTTATTTTGGTTTTGATATAGAAACAATAGCCTGGGACAAAATTCATATAATCCTGGTCTTAGTTCAGACTCTTATAATAAGATATATCACTGATGAGGTGACTTAGCCAAAGAAATTAATCTCTTACCATTGTGGAGGCTGAGAAACCTGAAGTCAGAGTGCCAACATAGCAGGGTACTGGTGGGAGGCTCCCCTGGTCTGCACAGGACTCTGAGAGCAGAGGGAGTGAGCTCTGGGGGCTCTTCTGAGCAGGGCACCAATCTCAGTATGGGGATGCCACCTGCAGGGCCTCTCATGGCCCACCTCCTTTTTTTTTTTTTTTTTAATTTTTATTTATTTTTTATATTTCTTTTCAGTGTTCCAGGATTCATTGTTTATGTACCACACCCAGTGCTCCATGCAATATGTGCCCTCCGTAATACCCACCACCAGGCTCACCCAACCTCCCACCCCCATCCCTCCAAAACATTCAGAATGTTTTTCAGAGTCTATAGTCTCTCATGGTTCATTTCCCCCTCCAATTTCCTCCAACTCCCTTCTCCTCTCCATCTCCCCATGTCCTCTGTGTTATTTCTTATGCTCCACAAATAAGCAAAACCATATAATTGACTCTCTCTGCTTGATTTATTTCACTCAGCATAATCTCTTCCAGTCCTGTCCATGTTGATACAAAAGTTGGGTATTCATCCTTTCTGATGGAGGTATAATACTCCATAGTGTATATAGACCACATTTTCTTTATCCATTCATCTGTTGAAGGGCATCTTGGTTCTTTCCACAGTTTGGTGACTGTGGCCATTGCTGCTATGAACATTGGGGTACAGATGGCCCTTCTTTTTACTACATCTGTATCTTTGGGGTTAAATACCCAGTAGTGCAATTGCAGGGTCATAGGGAAGCTCTATTTTTAATTTCTTAAAGAATCTCCACACCGTTTTCCAAAGTGGCTGCACCAACTTGCATTCCCACCAACAGTGTAAGAGGGTTCCCCTTTCTCCACATCCTCTCCAACATACGTTGTTTACATGGCCCACCTCCTAACGCTATCAGGCCTAGGGTCAGAATCTCAGCCTAGGAATTTTGAGACAAACCCAACATTCAGTCCATAACAACCAGAAAGCATTTCATCTTTTCCAAATGGTTTATATTGACATTGAAATGAGAATATCTTCTTGTAGATGAATGGAATTTGTTACTGTGGTTATAAATACTAGAGAATTTTACCATTACTGAGTTTAAGTATTAAACACATTTTGAAGTTTGAATTTGCATCAAACATGCAAACACATATTATCCTTATTGCAAAGTGTAACATATTCAATTCTATTCAATTCACCCTGAAAACCAAGGGTATTCAGTAGGTGGGGAACAGAGTGTATGTGGATAGCTCACTGTAAGTCACACTACTGCCACGTGAGTGTCCATTCTCTGGCGTGTTCTATGGTGAAGACAAAGTACAGCTTTCAAAGAAAGTCTCTCTGTTTTATTTTGTTTAGTTCTTTCTGAATGCATGACCTTTTCTAAGTACCTTGAAGAAGTAAGGCTGATATTCAAGCATCATATTCTGTTGCTAGTGCAAAGGGAGTTGGTCACATGGGATTCCTCAAGTGTCTGACAGTTTTAAAGTACAATATGTTTTTGCTACTTTAAGAAAGGAAAACAAAATCTTGAAGAGAAATGTACTGTTCGTATGCACCTGACAACCGAACAGAAAATGGCAATTCTAGCTTTGAGAGTGCTAACATTTATCGATATTTCAGCTCTTTGATTAGAAAAGAATGGCAAAGAATTCTGTTACAAGTTCTTCACTTCCAGCTATGGACGTGATTTTTCTCTGGAGATCAGTGTTGTCTCCCAGTATGGGAGTAAATTAATGGCATCACCTGGCCACACTTTTGCCATCACCACCTCAAATAATGAAAAATAAGTTTTGGTTTTTTTTTTTTTTTTTTAGTATTTCCACTTTTATTTGGCAAGTATATCTGTATTGGGAAGTGTCTGACAGTAACTCTACCTGCATACTTTTTTATGAAAATAGTATCAATCCTCTTTCACTTCTGGGAATAAGGATATGTTATAAGTCACTATAAAGTTGTAAGTTCAATACATTAATCACTAATTAGTTGAAAGCATTTGCTTTGGAAGGATCGAGTTTGGAGCAGTATGATTTCAGCTGTTTCATAACCCAGCGAGCCATGCTGCTGTAGGAATCTATTCTATTACTAGACTCATTCAGATCATTAAAAATGGGGCTTAATTACTCCCACTGCAATCCTTATAGCCGGAGCTGAAGGGAGAGAACACAGAAGGAACTCTGCTTTCTTGAGTGAGCGCTCTGAGTTGAGTCTGATTTGGAGGAATTTTGTCTTTTATCATTAAATAAGTCTTATTGGAACTATAGACAGGATATGATTACATTTTAAATGACCACACAATCCCCTGGGTTCTATCATGCCGTTGGCAAATGTTACTAAAAGGCTACTCTGCATGAGGTTCTGTAAAGGGACCTGGAGGCATACCACCAAGAAGACCCATGTGACTGCACCGTCCCTAGTGTATGTGGGACCCACCCTCAGAGGGCATGCAGATACCTGTCATAGCAGGGGCTTGACCCAGGGACACAGAATCCTTCCCGTGACATCACTGGTGCTATGGAAACTATGATAACCAAGTTTTTCCTTTCTTTCCTCATTTTAAGTATAGAGTTTGACCCAAAGTTACATTGTGACTTGATTCCACATTTTGGAAGTTTATACATTTCCAGTGTGATAATGGGTTTCGGTTCATAAGGTGGGAAAGCGAAGTTTCAGCACAAGATCTCTCTGTGTCTCTTTATCTCTCTAGTAGTGAAAATTTATTTTTATACGTCACAACAACAAGGAAGGATTCCCAACCTCGCTGCAATGTTATGTCCCATTAATAAGGATACCATGTTATGCTAACCCGTTTTTCATTAAATGATTTTCATAGGACACATTAGCCTATTATTAATATAGTTAAAGTAAATGTGTTATGTTTATCTTGACACACAGTAGGTAAAACAATATTTTAAATCACTGACTTCAGATGCCAGATGGAAACATCATAGGACCTGTATTACTTTGCACAGAGCGTGGTCACATGGTGTCACTGACAGGATAGAGCATCAAACAAAAGCCTATCAAAAGAGTAAGCATATCTTTTCAGCATTAGTGTTGAAAAATATGCCTCTCAAGGGAACATATAATTTGATATTTCATATGAAAGGTATTGTTAATTCTGATTTTCTTTTGTGTAAACAGAACATCAACAGTATTGGAGCAGACTATCACATTTCATTGTTTTTAGATATGCCAGCTTCCTAGTGAAGCTATAAAATTCTGTAGAATCCGTGAAGAACCCAAGGGATGTCTGTTGGGATTAATGGTGTTGAGTGCGGAGGGTCTGAGGACTTTTATTTGGAAACCAGACCCAGGTGTCTTGCTGTATTTTCAGCCCAACATTTACTCTGCAGGCCCTGCTGGGCAAGAAGGGACTGGGTGTAACAGGTCATCTCCGATTCCTTTCAAGTTCAGCCATACTGCTGGGTGGCAGCTGAACCCTCCTGGCATTTAACAACTTTTACTTTTGTTTCTTTAAAATTTTTGAATTTTTATCATCTACATGTTATTCGGCTCTTTTCCAGTTGTGAAGAAGCGGTAATAGAGAGACTCCTTACCTCCCCAGCTGCAGCCTCGTGTTTTCAGAGTCTGCTCCCTCCATGCTACATGGTGGTGCTTCCGGTCCCGAAACAGGCGTTTGTCTTCTCTGCCCCAGTAACGAACGGTGCATTTTCTCCCTCAGGTTGGATTATAAAGGAAATACGATTTAATAATTACTAAAATGTTCAAAATGAATTTACTTCACACACCGCATCGGTGCATTCAGCCTCGCTACCTCTCTGATGTCATTTCCAATTTATCCCTTCTTGGCTTCAGCCATGCTGATCTTCTCTTCTCCAAGGCCTGCAGACACACACCGTTCTGGAACTTCTAAATGTCATCATTACCCCTTGAGTGAACACTCTTTTGACTAATAGCATGCTTTCTCCCTCACTTCGCTCAGCTCTCTGCTAGGAGGGAACCTTCCCAGCAAGAGCCACCTGCTCACAGAATCTGAAATACTACTTTTGTCACCTGCATCACTGTTCTTCCCTTACCTGTGTTATGTTGTATCACAGCAGAAATCCCTACCTGATACATTCCATACTTGTTTATTATCTATCTTTCTTCATCCCCTCTTTAACATTCATTCCTTGACCACATTTTGCAACTTACATAATATTATAAAAAATAAATGATATTTTTAATTAAAATCAGAATTTTTTGGAGGAGGTTTATATCAAGAGCAATGGCAGGTGAAGAATATCTTGGTGGACATACGTTGTCGTACTTGGTTTCCCTACATTGACTTCTATCACCATGCAAGAATTTAATGCATATGATGATGAAATATAAATTTAAAAATCTAGGGCAGGTTGGCACAAACAATTATGCTCAATCTGGTGTAATTGAAATGTCTGTGTCCAGCTCCTGACTAGCTTCCTCATTATTGTCATGTTTATCTGTTTGTCGCTTATTTCTCTACACTTATGTTTTAGGTTATACAACTGTCTCACATGTGGGGTGATTTCCACCTAAAGCAAGGACAGTGTGCTACTCACAAAATAATAATTATTTTTCTATCTTATAAGTTATTTTGAAGAGTTAGTAACTAATTTGAAGATATTTGCTGCAGTTGCTGTTCTGTGAGAGGCTTCTGTGTCATGTGCAAGTATTTCTTCACTATACAGCTCTTTAAGTATTACCTGATCATGGCATGAGATTTACTCATTACTTGCTTTTATAGCTAAGATTTGTTTAGTATTTATATGAGAACTATGAATTTGTAAAGTGATTCACATTTATTTCTATGAAAACCGTTTAGAGGCTGTTGTTTTGGGTATCATTTTTGTAAAAGTGCCCTTTGCAAATTTTCTTAACATATCAGAAAGGGCTGAAAGTTATGATTATTGCTTTCTTTGATACCATGGTAAACAAATAATGACATTTTGAAAGAAGAAGTAATTTAGATCAGCTAATAAGGACATATTAACAAAAATTAAGTATGTTTTGTTTTTAAGTACATTTATTTATTTATTTTTTAATTACGTTTTTAGAAAGTCAGGCTTTGAGTTATGTTGGAATGGAAATCAGTAGCATTGGAAGGCATTTTCGGCTTTGCCCATGTATTTATTAGCATGTGTACACACACACACACACACAAACACACACACACATAATGGTAAATTACATGCTGTATATAAATCACTATATTCCCAGCATAAGTAAATATATATTACTTTATACAAACAAAGCCTCCTTAAAACTCATGTATAAATCAGACTTTATGCTCCCTGAATATCAAACTGTATTTTCCCAGTGACTGACAATGCAATTTCAGAGATGTGCTCCTAAAGAAAAAAATTGGCTCCTGAGCCTCCTAATATGTCATGTTAAAATTCATCAAACCTCTTACAATCTTAAATTTAGAAGTAAATTAGTATTTTTATAGTAAAATATGTACACTAAGGTTTAGGCGAGATACCATGTCTACTCTCTAGTGCAGTATTGGAAACGTGTGCAGACCAGGTCCAAGCAACATTAGCTGACAGATAATGATTTTCTTCTTAAATGTTACTGAAGAACTTTTTGAGGTGTTTGTCTCTGTTTACTTCATAGTGATTCTGTTCACTCACTACATCCTCTCCTGATGTGATTACAGATAAGCTGTCAAAGGAGCGCAACTGGAATCCTAGTATTTTTAGGAAACAAGAGAAGTGATTTGTAAGCGTACCATCACAATGAACAATTTAACAATCTGCAAAAATTTCAGATGAGAAATTTTCTTCTTATTATATCGTATTTGAGAACAAAGAACTATTTTTTCCACTTTTAAACATATATATGTCTTGGTTTATTCTGAGCTTTTGCTTTTTAGGAAAAAGATAGCATGTTTAATTGTAAACAATGGTAGTGTCAATTTGTAAGTTTTTTTTTTCCCCTGAATAATTTCTTTCTGCACCAAAGAGTAATCTTTTGTTTAAAAACCATTTACAGATATTAGGGTGATGATTCATAGACATTGGCAGATATAAGTTCATGCCTATTAGATCATTCTGAATGAGTTTACGTTTTTATTCCTGTGTTTTATTACTGCATTTTTCTGAAGTTCGTATTTTCCTATTTCTGAAAATAGGTTATTTCAAGGAAAATAGGACTAATTTTGGAAATGTAGGACATAATATATTGCCCATATTTCCTCAGCAACAGAACAAAATGATCTGAGGATATTCTCACAGCAGTGTTCCAATTGAGGTGGTTGTTTCTGTTATTTCTTTTTAAGGAAATTATAAGAAAAGTCAAAGATAGATGTATATGAGTCATGCAATACAACTTGGAGATATCTGTTTGTTTGCTTTTTTAAAAAAAGAATTTAAATTTCCACAAGTGAATAAGTGGACACTTTCCTGCCTTTGTTTGCCTGGAGGTTGGGAGAGTGTGGGTGAGGCTGACATGAAGTGTAGCTAATTCAGAGTGAAGCTGCCGGTTCATCTTGCGACATTTCCATCTTTAGTGGAAGAAACTTACATCTTGTTGGGTGATTTGAAGGCATCGAAGCATCCTACTGCTCAGATAATTCTACTCTCTTCATAACCCCAAACCATTTAAAATCTTTGTTTGTTTGTTTGTTTTGTTTTTGTTTTTTTGTATGAGGAAAAGGAGTTTATTGGAAAGTTATAGATAGCCTGTAGAATTACTAAGTCTTCATGGTTTTTATGTGCTTGCTTGTTTTCTTATTAATTTGTCTCAGCAGGTTTTCCATGTAACTATACTACTATATCTACATATATATACTACATATTCCCGGCATTCTTTGAAATTGCTCCATGATATTTCATTCTATAGATAACTATCTGCTGTCTGTTGCTGTGAAACAAGCCACACCCAAACTGGCTTCAAAAGGTCAGGTGCACAGTTGCTCTGGTCTAACCACTGTGATTAGTTTCTGATGAGGTGTTTCATGTATCTGTGATCTGCTGCCAGGTAGGTTGGCAGCTGGCTGGTCTGGGGTGGCTTTGCCCATTCTCTGGAGGTCAGCCGTGCTCTGCAGGCGTGCCCCAGTTCTCCACATGGGCTCCCATCCTCTACAAGGTGGGTTCATGCTCCTTCAGGTGCAATGTCACAGTTTCAAGCACAGCAAAAGGACGGTCCCCACTGTGCAAATGGATCTCAAGCCTCTACTTGTTTCTTATGTGTAGTATCCCATTAGCCAAAGGAAGTCATACAGTAGGACCAGATTCAAGGAGTAGAGGAACGGACATCCATTGACATCAGGGCTGTTGATGGTATCACGTTGGAAGGGTGTAGATGCAGGGAGGGGAAGAATTTGTGACCCAGTTTACCATCTACCACATTATCAATCATTTTTTCTTCTTTCACTCTCTTGCTGATGGACATTTGGGTTGCTTCCAACTCTTCACCATTATGAGAAGTGTTGCAATTATTAGCTGATGTTTTCACAGACTTTCTTTTAGAATAGTTTTAGATTCACAGCAACTTTGAATGGAAAGAGAAGAGAATGCTCATTTATTCCTTGCCCCACTCATGTGTGACTGTTACCAACATCCTGTGTTTGTTAGAATTGATGAATACATTGACACGTCATTATTTACCCGAAGTCTGTAATTTACATTACAATTCACTCTTGGTGGTGTGCATTCTGTGGGTTTTGACAAATGTATAATTGTGTGTATCCAACATTATAATATCATCCAGAGGAGTTTCATTGCCCTAAAAAACTCTGCCTTTTTATTCCTCCCTTCCCCTATCCCTGGCAACCACTGATGTTTTTACTGTTTCTATAATTTTGCCTTTTCCATAATGTCATATAATTGGAATTAAATTGTAGGTAGTTTTTTCAGATTGGCTTCTCTCACTAGGTAATGATGTGTTTAAGTCTTTTCATATCTTGATAGCTCATTTCTTTTGGTGATGAATAACATTCTACTGTTTGAGTGTTCCACATTTTATTTATCCACTTACCTACTGGAGGATATCTTGGTCCTAAACTTTTAGCAATTCTGAATAAAGGTGCTACAAAGATCTATGTGTAGGTTTTTGTATGGACATGATATTTTAGTTCTTTTGGGCAAATACCAAGGAGCATAATTGCTGGATTATACGGTCAGAGTATGTTTAGTTCTATAAGAACCTGCCTAGCTTCTTTCAAAGTGGCTACACAATTTTGCATTCCATTAGCAAGGAATGAGAGAGTTCCTGTTATATCTGTTGTTGTCCTGTTCCATAATTTGGCCAGTGTAATAGGTGTGTAATGGTATCTCATTGTTGTATTAATTTGCATTTTCCTGATGACATATGACATAGGACCTCTTTTTATATGCTTATTTGCAATCTTTATATCTTCTTTGGTGAAATGTCTGTTAAGGTCTTTGGCCCATTTTTAACTGAGTTATTTGTTTCCTTACTGTTGAATTTAAAGAGTTTTTTATGTAATTTGGATAGAACAGTCCTTTATCAGATGTATCTTTCTCAGATGTTTCGTCTGAGTCTGTGGCTTGTCTTTTCATTTTCTTAACAGCATTCTTTGTAGTCCAGAAGATTCTAATTAATGAAGTCTGACCTTTTGATTATTTTTTCTCTGTGTTGTATTTGTGGTTTTCTTTTTTTTTTTTTTTTAAGATTTTATTTATTTATTTGACAGACAGAGATCACAGGTAGCCAGAGAGGCAGGCAGAGAGAGAGGGAGGGAAGCAGGCTCCCTGCTGAGCAGAGATCCTGATTCGGGGCTCAATCCCAGGACCCCAGGATCATGACCTGAGCCGAAGGCAGAGGCTTTAACCCACCGAGCCACCCACGCACCCCTGTATTTGTGGTTTTCTAATGTAAAAGTCATCTCTAGATCCAAGGTCGTGTGGCCTTCTCCTATAATTTTTTCTAGTTTTGTGTTATCTTCTAGAATTTTTATAGTTTTGTGTTTTACCTTGAATTCTGTGATCCACTGTTTGTGAGGGGTGTCAGATCTGTGTCTGGGTTTGTTTGTTTACTTATTTATCATTTGGATGGCCAGTTGTTCTAGCACCACTTGTTGAAATGATTGTCAGTTTATGTGGGTCTCTTTCAGGGCTCTCCTACAGTCCATTGATCTGTTTGTCTGACTACGCTGTCTTGATTACTGTAGCTTTATGGCATTTATGGGAGTCGGGTGGTGTCAGTCTTCTAACTTAGCTCTTCCCCTTCAAGTTAACTCTTGTTGGTCTTTATTTACTTATAAAACTTTACAATACACTTTAGAGTCAGTTTCTCCATATCCACAAAATAACTTGCTGAATGTTGAGATTGCATTGAGTCTGTAGGTCAAGTTGGGAAGAACTGATATCTTTACATTTTTGAGTCTTCTCCTCTATGAACCATGAAACAGCTCTCTAGTTACTTGGTTCTTTTTTGGTATCTTTCATGAGTTTTTAGTTTTTCTCATAGAGAAAAACCTATATTTTGTACATATTTTGTTAGCTTCGTATTTTCATTTTTTAGTTGTTAATGTAAATACTATTGTTTTTAACCTCAAATTATAGTTGTTTATTACTGGTATATAGGAAAAAATTTATTTTTGTATATTAGCCTTGTATCTTGAAAACCTTATTTAGGTCGGCTTATTAGTTTTCGAAGTGTTTATGGATTTTTCCCATAGGCGATAATGACATCTGTGAATGAAGACAGTTGTATTTCTTCCTTTCAAAGCTGAATACCACTTATCATATACAATCTTTAAAAGAAAAAAATATATATAGCAGCATTTCCCAAAGAATACCCCATTGACACAGGATATTAGTAGTTTAGGAGCAACCAGGTTTAAAAAGTATTAAACCCCTCCCCCCCAAAAAATAAATAAATAAAAAGTATTAACCTGAGCATGGTAAACAACTAGGCAACGTGGGGATGAGGAGTAGACCTGGTGATTCTTTGTCCTAATCCCTCCTCAGGGAAGGGTGAGAACCCTTGTGTTATGGAGTGCTCTCTGTGGACATTCTGTAAGTGTCAGCCCCTTCTTCTTCCCCCAGGCATCCCACAGAGTAGAGAGCTGCCTTGCTCATTCTGTCCCTCTCAGGGAAGCCCACATGCAGTTATTGAAAGAGAACAGGTATAAAAGTCTTATCCCCTTTGTCCAGTGCTGGACGGTTTGGGGTTGTTTTAGCTGCTCCATACTTTTTCCTTGTTGTGCAGGTTGTGTGCAGATGACTCAAAAATTTACATTTCCTGTTCAAGTTTCTCTTCTAAGCTTGGAATCTGTGAATGACAATAATAATAATAATAAATGGCATTAAAGCAACTACCATATGCCAGAACTCCTTCTAAATAATTCTAATGTGTTAACTCATATTATCCCATTAGCTACACAGCGGCCTCTCTTGGATGTCTTAATGATATTTCCAGTCCAGCTTGTTCAAAGACAGACTCTTAACTTCATCCTTTTAAACCAGGCTTTTTAAAAATAGTATTTCCATGAATGATATCCCATTAATCCAGTTATGTAAACAAAAAACCCAAGCATCCCTGTTTGCCCCATACATATCATTCCTCACAAGGTCCTTTTAATTTTGTGTGTAAATACAACTCAGTTTCTATGATTTTAATCTTTCCAATTCTAGCTTCTAAATATAACTGACATAGTTTAATTTGCTATTATTTGAATCTTTTTGATTTTTACTTATAAATATCACTTAGTTTATTTACTATTGCCTGCCTATTGCCAAACACTGATTTCTTGCATATTATCTTAATTAAATGTCTCAGCAACCTGATATTCCCAGGCATACCCATATAGATGCTGGATTTTATTAGAAGCTCAACATATTGCTTAGCTAAGTGGCAAACCTGGGTTTTCAGTACAGGTCTACTTGATTCTAAACTGCTTTTGTTACAATATGATGCCTCTCTTTTCTTTTCTGAAAAACGGGCTTTCAGTTATGCTAAACAGAAGTTTTGAGACCTCTGTAAATATATATGTGGGAAAATATGCACGTTTTTTTCTATCAAATCAATTTCTGATACTTAAAAAATATCTGATTTAATCCTTAGAACAACTGTGCAGATAAAATTATTTCCATTTTATTAATGGGCAGTTACAAACCAGCAAATTAGGGCCATCAGTGGCATTTAGTTATTAAATTTTCAGCCAAGCTAAAGTTCTGTGTTTGTTAATGCTTTGTTATAACATCTCATTGGAAGAGTAAACCCTATTTTTAGGTAAAATTATGAATGCTACTAACTTTGAGACTCTAAGTGTGTCCAACCAGAGCTGTGTGGATATGACAGGAAATCAAAGGATGTCCATGGGGGCATGGATTATAATGTTAACTGAAAAGCACAAAGGTAAAAAGTTCAGTCAATTAATGATTTAATAAAAGTTAATTATAAATATTCTTAGAAACACCCCTGACTCAAAATCATAAAATTACATTTAGTATCTTAATTGGAGAATTAATTTTAAATGGGCTATCTCTATAAGTAGCAGATGTTATGGTTGTAATAATATTGGAACTAATTTCTTGTTTCATTAGCTGTACTACTTGCTTTTCTTTTTCTCGTCCTCCAAAACTAGATACAAGAAAAGAGAAAAGTGGTAGCTTTTGGTATCTGGGAAAACGCATGTGTCTCTCCTCTTGTCCCCGTGGGATAATTAATTTAAAATATACCTCATGAGAGAGCTAGCTTAGGGCAATCAAGTGATGCTCTGTTCCTGGAATTTCTTCCTGTCATATGTGAATTCACGGGGATAGTTGGGAATATCCTATCTGCTCCCACCCTCAAGTCACATTGTTGCAGAATGTGCTTTCTCAGAGAACAGTTCTTAATACATCTGGGGAAAACACCACATAATTATCAATCATGGAACTTACTATTATTTTGTCCTGTTCAAAAGTGTAAACACAGACCACTTTGGGTAAATATATTCAAGCAATTCTGGATGATTTTCAAGCAAGTGTAGGGATGAGATGTGGTTGGTGTTATAGGGGAAAAATGCAAGGGCTTCCTATGAATGCAGTTCTTTGAAAGCATAACATGTACATTCCTGACTTGGTTATAAAATACATTTTATATGACATGTCTAATGATGTGGAGAATTGTTAACGTCACAGTTTTCAAAGGTCATTTCAGACTTTTATCTTGCTTTCTTCTTAAAGATTAATTTCTCAGCTTTTGTTCTCTGAAAGTATTCTACTAAACCTTTCAGGTTATTTCTTAAGTAATACCTGAGCACTTTCTTAAATACACATTCTCTCTTGTTTTCAGACTGTTTCTAAATGACCTATCCAGAGTATCTTAAAAAAGAAAGAAAAAGCTATTGAGCTTTTTGAAGACTAGTAATTTTTAGTAATAAAAACATGCTTCTTGTTATGTAAAATGTAACTGAAGATGAACTTGTTTTTTTTAATTACTGTGAGAAAAAAGCTAGTATTTCATTGTATTTAGCCTCCATTGATAAGAACAATTCCTGTTTATAGTTCAGTAATTTTGTGGCTCATGGAATCCGCAGTTGTTAGCATGATGTGTTATTTGTAGCCAGAAAAGGCCAGTGATGACAGTGAGGTGTAGGTGTCACAGGACTTACAAGTGGGAAATCACAGACTCAACACTGTCAAGAGAAGGGATGTTGGAGGACCACTGGTATGTTTGGGTACGTGACGAGGCCTCAGTGCTCCCATAGAGCCTGTACCAGGAGAGACCGTGTCATCATCTCGGGGGGTCCCCAAGCCCCAGCAGAGACCCATGCATGGAACGTCTGAGTTTGTCACAGGGCTGTGTTTGTAAAGGTCCCTCACACGCTCTTGCTTCACCAGCAGGGAAGGCAGTGACTCCCAGACAAGCAAGATAGAGAAAAGGATTGGTTCCACTGTTGCTCACGCTTAGGAACGTTTCTGTCTTGTGCATGATCAGTCCATTGATGATGATGGCGGCAGAACACTGGGCACCGCTGATCTACGGATTGCCAGACAATAAAAATCTGTGCTTACTGTGCGTGGCTTTGTATTCTGGCCATTTCTCTGTTTTCTCCTTCATCGTTTCCTCTACTGGCCAAGAGGAAAATAGCACTACAGAAATTTGCCCATACTTAATCCATCGGAATGGCCTAAATTATTATAGAAGCTTAATTAACACTTCAAAAATTGCCAGACCATCTTAAAAATGGTAGTAGATGATACTGTGTGAGCATCTGAAGGCAGAGAGCAGGATGTTCCCTAGATGTCTCTGAATATCGCTCTTTAGCGCATTGGAGGACAGTTTGACCTTAATGATCGGCATCGCCCTGTGAGAAGAGGGATGTAATTATGGCTTTCTTTATAGGTTACTTGTGGTGGCATCTGGAGACATCCTTAGTCATTATTGAGAACCACTGTGTTGTGAATGTTGCAAGTCATTGGCAGTTCAAAATATTATGTAAAGAGAACTATACAGAATATTGGAAAACATTTTTCTTAGGGAAAATTATACTGTTGTGAAGAAAGGTGTGGGAAGAAGTGCAAACTTTCATAGATTCATATGTCTGAATCCAGCTCTGTTCTTTTTTTTTTTTAACTCCAGTGAATACTGTTTATAATGCACTAATATGCAATACAATTTTTAATTTTAATGTCAGTAGTTTACCTTAAAACGAGTAAAAACAAATCTATTAACTGCCTTTCCTTGTGATAAAGCACATAGTATTCTGATATTCTTCTCCAGAACACATGCTTTCATTTGTTTCTCATATATGAAACCATAGTATTCTGCATCTAGCCCTTTAGTACTTGTCATTCATAATAGTTGTGCATGGCTCTGCTGTTGAAAATAGTTTACCTTAGTTCTTACCTCTGTAAAGATTCACTACTTTGTACTTTAATTACGTAATTATCATCACATGTTTATGTGATATTCCCTTTCAAAATTTTAAATCCAGTTTTCAGTGTGATATTTGAAGAAAGGTAGGGACATGCTTACTGTTAACTCAGAATTGTTATGGGCCCGTCAGTGATATGGGCATCAGTTCATTTCTGTCTGGTGCCGTGGTGTTTGTCCTTTTGGAACATCTGCAATGTCCTCACAGTGTACCATGTAACCTGTGCCCTGGGGCCACACAGTCACAGTCAGGACTAAAATATACTTCTTACACTTGAATGCTTACTGGACATGTCTGGTCTCGGGGCCAGCTGGGGAGTGGGCATGGGCGGGAGGGAGATTCAGTTCCTCACATGGGTGTAGATCATATGAATGCCATCGCCTTGGGACAACTTGTACTCTACACGTAGGGCCTTTCCAGTTTTTAGTGCATCAGAGTGACAGCTCCCTAGCCCTCTGTGTCTCCAGTCTTGGGGACATTCATAACTCCTGTAAGTCAATGTACAGCCTTTTCTGATGTATTCATATTTCCAGACACTATGATGAAACCATGTCCATTGGGTGGACTTTCCTAACCTTTGCCCTCAGAATCACCTGGGGTTTGACCGTAGAGCGGCAGGACCCCATAGCAAGCAAACCCATATGCTAAGCGAGGTTGGCCTCTTTCCTTCTCTGTTGACTCAGCACAAGGGAACCAGAAGAGAGCAGGAGGAGGAGCCTTGGTGGGACAGCAGATGGCAGGGGGCCTCTTCTCCTGGTGAATCCGTGCCCTTACTCTGCTGCCTAATCTTGAACATACCTTCCAGCTCCTTATGCATTCCTGTTTGCCTGGCCCTCCTCTGGCATGCCGCCCCTGAGCAAACTCTGCTTCTGACAGGCAGTTCCGATTGTGGGATCTAATCTCAGAGAACTTGCCAGAAAAGCAAATATTAGTAAACACTCGCAAACTTATCATGTAAATCTGCCTTGTCTTAGTATAGTAAGAAAATGTAAATCAGGAATAGAATATTATGCAGCCATCAAAAAAAGAAATCTTGCCATTTGCAACGATGCAGATGGAACTAGAGAGTATTATGCTGAGCAAAATAAATCAGTCAGGGAGAGACAATTATCATATCATCTTACCAATATGAGGAATTTGAGAAATGGACAGAGGATCACTGAGGAAAGGAGAGAAAAATGAAACAAGATGAAACCAGAGAGGGAGACAAACCATAAGAGACTCTTAATCTCAGGAAACAAACTGAGGGTTCCTGGAGGAGAGGGGGGTGGGAGGTATAGAGTGGCTGGGTGATGGACACTGGGAAGGTTATGTGCTATGGTGAGTGCTGTGAATTGTGTAAGACTGATAATTCACAGACCTGTACCCCGAAACAGGGGTTTTGAGACAGTTTTAATGTACAGTTTTAAAATATTATCTTAAAGGAAGAAAATGACCTTATAAGATTTTTTTTATTTATTTATTTGACAGACAGAGATCACAAGTAGGCAGAGAGGCAGGCAGAGAGAGAGGAGGAAGCAGGCTCCCCGCTGAGCAGAGAGCCCGATGCGGGACTTGATCCCAGGACCCTGGGATCATGACCTGAGCCGAAAGCAGAGGCTTTAACCCACTGAGCCACCCAGGTTCCCTGAAAATGACCTTATAAATCATGGGTGCTGATTCCCTGAAAATAGCAGGATAGGAGTAATTGATGTAGTAAGGAAAGACTTAATTAAAGACCTCTCTAGACGCTCTCCCCATATCCATAACTCCAGTCTTGTCATGAAAAAAAGAAAAACCAGAAAAATTCCAGTTGAAGGATTTTTTATTACATATTAACAAAAAATGTAACCCAGGAAAATTACAGATTAATATACCTATGGATATTGATTCTGCAAGTTGGCAAATAGTATAGCAAATCAAATCCAAGATGTATAAAGAAAAACATCATAGCCAGATTTGTATTTTAGTATCAAATATTAGAGAATGAAAGCATAAACTATAAAAAGATTGGTGAATTTGACTAGGAAAACTGATTTTAGAAAATCGTGAAGAGGAATTAAATAACATTATTTGCGTATAACGTAAGGTCAGAGACTTCATGTCTGGAATGCACACAGAACTAAAAATTAATAAGGTAAAGACAACACTTCCCACCCGTCAAATGGCCAAATAATATGATAAGACAGTTCAATACTGAGGAAATCCACATGATTCACAAAAAATGGATCATATGCCCAACATTTCTGTTTACCAATAAAATTTAGGGTAATTTTAAACCCAATTTGTTAAAAATAAAAAATTGAAACTATCTCCGGTTTTCGAATTTGGGGGAGAGTGCTGAACTTCAGAGCCCACATTGTGGCTGGCAGTGTGAGTGAGCACTGGCGTGTTGCTGAGAGCATTCCTGCTGTCTGGTCAAGTCACACATGGGCTGTGGTACTCATCTCAGCGCCTGCACCCTTCCATGCGTGGGAAAGCAGCAGGAATGCTCTCGCCTGCACATGAGATGCCATGTACATTACTTTTTACTATGACACATTTTTAATATCAGAAATTTGGAGCAGCCTGAATGTCCACCTGTGAGATGATGCGTGTATTGTGATATAATCATCAAAGACAAAGGAAGACTTATGAACCAGATACACACACACAGGGGGAAAGAGAGGGAGGGAAGGATGTAGAAGAATTTTTAAAGAAGTTTAAAGTTCTATAAAGTTCTAATGTGCAAGAGTCAGTGTCTTTGATGCCTAACTATAAAATAAAATTAAGAAAGTTGTCTGAATGATAGCCTTAAATGAACAAACTGAAGGATGAGGTACACAGTAGGGAGGGGGAATAACGCAGCCAAGGAGAGCTGCTGACTGTATAATGATTTTAAAAATTAATTTTTGTTCTTCAGCTATATGATGGGTACTCTGGCTTTCTTTAAATTTTTATGCCTTTTATATACATCTATGATATTTCAGACTACATTCTTAAAAATTGTCCAAATGGGGGAAAAAAATCTATCAGGCACACTCATTACTTCCAGCCTGTCATTCAAACATTGCAGAAACTTGAAGGTAGGTTATTTCCTACTTCAATATCTCCATGTCTCCTTAATATTTAATTTCAAATATAGTCTGTGTCAAATAAATGGTCTTCAATTATTTGCTCTTCTTCCTTTAAGTCAAAAACTGAGAAGGGGTATTCTCTGGGAGTAATAAAACACCTGTTTTGGGAGAAAATATACCATATAACTCTTGCCCATTGCTAAATTTAGTATTAAATCAGTTTTAAATATTGGAGAAGCAGAAGAAATTTAAAAGAAAGAAAAGAAAAACCAGGCTCACTTACACTGAAAATGCTGTGTAATGTAGTGATTAAAAACAGAAGTGGGCAAGTTTCTGTCCTACTTCTGCTGACTGTGAGCTGTGTGACCAAGGGCAACTCAACGTAACTGCAGAGCCCATGTTCATGTTTTTGAAAATAAAGATATGCTGGTCTACCTTTTGGCCACTATGAGAATTTAATGTATTAGAAAAACTTTAGCACTCCGTAAGTTTTTTAAATTTATAGTGATTAGTCCGAATATCAAGTCAGTTTAGAAATACTGGTACATCTTAAAAGACAGTTTTAGTGTACAATTTTAAAATATTATCTTACAGGAAGAAAATGACCTTGTAAATCATGGGTGCTGATTCCCTGAAAATAGCAAGGGAGGAGTAATTGATGTAATGAAGAAAGACTTAATTAAAGACCTAGACCCCCCATATCCATAACTCTAGTCTTGTCATGAAAAAAGGAAAAAAAAAAATTCTAGTTGAAGGGCAGTGTACAATGTAGTGACCCATATTCCTCAAGACTGTCAAGGTCACCAACAACATAATCAAGAGGCATTTAAGGAAACAAAATGTAATGTGTGTTTTACAAAGGGTGATGTGGTATCTTAGATGGGATACTAGAACAGAAAAAGGATACCGGGTAAAAACTAAGGAAATTTGAGTTAATTATGGAATTCAGTTAATAATGAAGTATCAGTATCGGTTCACCAATGGTAACAAACGTATGTGTTGTTAACAGAAACTGCAGGAGGGTTGTATGGGGACTCTGCACTGTCTACTCAATTTTGTTGTAAATCCAAACCCTTGGAAAAGATAACTTTCTAGTATTCTTAAATGTTCTCTCATATATTCTTTTTTTTTTAAAGATTTTATTTATGTATTTGACAGAGAGAGAGAGATCACAAGTAGGCAGAGAGGCAGGCAGAGAGAGAGAAGGGCTCCCTGCTGAGCAGAGAGCCCGATGTAGGTCTCGATCCCAGGACCCTGAGATCATGACCTGAGCCGAAGGCAGAGGCTTAACCCATTGACCCACCAAGGCACTCCTCTATCACATATTCTTTCATACTGTGGAGACTAATAAGAAATATAATCATGTCCATGTTAAAGATTGGGAAACCGAGACAAAAAGAAAGCAAGAGCTTGTTAATGCAGAATAGATGGTGGAGAATCTATCTGCCATCCTGAGAATAGCTTCCTGTCCATTAGATCACTGATTCGGTATCCAGAATTGAGAAAGGTCTTTGGGTGGGATTGAGGGAGTGTGGACCCATCATTTCCCAAGTACAGAGTCCACGGCCTTCCTCGATAATGACTGCACATCGTGCACATGTTCACTCACTCAGTCTTCCAGCGGTCCTGTCGTGTTGATGACGTCTTCATTTCCATGTGAGTGGTGAAGAAATGTGAGGTCACTGCTCCTGGTTCTCACAGCTCATAGGTGACAGGACCCAACCCTAGTCTCAGGAAACCAAGGCAAGAGCCTTGCTCGCCGTATTCTAGAACCTGGTGTCATATGCCGCCCAGGGGAGAGGACTGGAAGGAAACATGCCAAAGTGATGGCAAATGTTAACTATACAACAGAATTTAAAACTTTTGTAATAAAATAACTAATTAAAAATTATGCAACATTAGCAAGCTTTTTCCAACCCTTCAGTGTGTGGTAATGATTTCTTCAAATTATTAGATTATAGGCAAAGTTTTTTCTTTACAAAAATTTGGAGGTTACATTTATTTAATAATTCAACAACCATTTATGAAATGTCTTGTTTGTCCTGTGTATCATTCTCAGGTCAGATACCCAGGGATGAACTGCATGAATCATTTGGATTTGATGTTTTACTATTATGCTAGATGTAGAAAAGAGCTAATCTAGGAATCTAATCCATAACCTATATTGTGATCAAGGATTGTCTCTAATTATGAGACAATTTAAGGGAATTTTAGGGACATGTTCATATGATTAAATCTTGGTAACTTTTATATGCAGTGAGTAGAAATTTAAAAAATGTATCCTTTTATTTATCTTTTCTGTTTGTTCATTTCTCTTCTTAATTGACTTTTATTTTAACTTAATAACTGAAGTTATTGGTATAAGTCTTCACAAGATTAAATTAACAAGTTTAAGTTCAAATGATTCCTAAGGACATAAACATTCAGTATTCCCTTGATTTTAAGGGAAAAAAAAATCCTTTAGGTACAAACAATGATTTTTTTTTCTCTTTTAGTTTATGTATTTATAATGATTTAAAAGAAAAGTCCTTGTATTATATAGCTTATGGATGTCATGCATTATGTTTTCAAAGCATATTTGGAACAGGGATTCAGTAATTCTCTAATAATGCATTCAAACACAATAACCATTTTTCTACCAACAGGACTGCAACAATCGTATTAAATGCCTTCTTTAAGTTACAAAGTGCTAATTACTGCTTATGTTTGAAAGATTTCTTAGCCTTTGATTAAGAGCACAAAGAAGTTAAACTTACAATTACAATGGATATTTATATCGATAATCAGCTTTTTTTAAACCCCACATAGTACCCCCATCATAATAACATGGCTTTATTTTTACTCCACAAATGCATCAAATACTATTGAACAAATTTTGGCAGTAACTTTTAGATATTTAAATGAGTAAGGTTCTTTTTTTTTTTTTTTTTTTTTTTTAATGAGAATATGTTCCCCTTCCCCCAAAAAGGATGCATAAACATTTTCCTTATTTACATAAATCTTAGGACTGAAATCTAGCAAATCTTCTCTATTAAGAAAGAATTTTTTGTTATTCTAAAGCATTTCAGTCTTCTCTGAAGAACTCTAAGGTAAACAGAGTGGTTTTTTTTTTAATTTTATTTTACTTTTTTAGGGTTCCAAGATTCATTGTTTATGCACCACACTTAGTGCTCCATGCAGTATGTGCCCTCCTTAATACCCACCACCATCCCCCCACCAACCTCCCCTCCCAGACTCTCAGTGTCTCAGAGTCCAGTCTCTCATGATTTTCCTCCCCCTCCAATTTCCCCCAATTCACTTTTCATTTCCTTCTCCTAATGTCCTCCATGTTAACAGAATAAGCATTTTTAAAAATCACATGTGCTCTGAAATCTAATGTTTATTCAGATGGTAGCTATTTTTTTTTCTTTTCTTTTTAAGGAGGTATAAAACTTCAGATATGAACTTATAAAATTTAAAAACCTCAGATATAAATTTATTTAATGTGAAAAACCATTCAGATATTAGAATAAGAAATAAGGATGGAGGAATGTAAATTATACATTTAGATAAGTCAAGGATTTTATTACTTCACGGGGTTTTTAAGGGCAGGTTTAACTAAAATTCGACATTCATGAATAACTTGTAGGAATAGCCGTATTTCTCTTTGATTTCACAGTGAATACTTACTCAGAGAAAATTAGCAAACACTGAAAACTGAAAATTTGAAAATGACATTGATAATGGTTAGTTTTTTCAATCTTTTTTCTCCATGTAGCTTTCCATGATCTCCCTAGATTGAAAGTGTACTGTTGTAATCTTGGTTTCTTACTTTCAATAATGTTAAATGTTTCTGGGAAGTCTTAGAATATGTGAGGTTCAGTGGGGTGAGTTCCAGAGCCGATGACCAAGAAAGAATTCTTGAGACATCTTTGGTGCAAAATGGTGGTTTATTAAAAGGGTGACAGGAACCCTGGGCAGAAAGAGCTGCAGTCCTGGGGCTATGAGGGTTGGCAGGTTATGTACCATGGGGGTGGGGGAGGGAAAAAGGAGGTTTCAATAGAACTTTCATATGCTAAAGAGGACCTGCAAGATGCTGGAGGCCTTGAGGCCTTGCCATTGTCAAGGTCATTTTTCCCTCTAGCAAGATATTAACATTACCATAGTTGGGGGCTCCTGGGTGGCTCAGTGGGTTAAAGCCTCTGACTTCTGCTCTGGTCATGATCCTAGGGTCCCGCATTGAGCCCTGCATTGGGCTCTCGGATCAGCAGAGAGCCTGCTCCCCACCCCGCCCCCGCCTGCCTTTCTGCCTACTTGTGATTTCTGTCAAATAAATAAATAAAAGTCTTTAAAAAAAAATTAAGATAGTTGGGAGATTCCTAAAGAATGTCACAATATGTCCCACCCAGGAGTGGGGGTTGGAGAAGGTTGCTGGGTGTCAGCTTTTGCTTTGTCCTCAGCCAGCCTTCTGTTCCCTCATCAGGAACATAGCACTAAATACATACTTCCAACATGATATTAAAGTCTATACTGTTTTCTCTCAAATTGTAAAATTAGCATTTATAGAATTAAGAAATCGCTCATTAGACTCCAAGATGATTGCACATTTAATCAGATGTTACGATGGATTCTATTGAGCCTTTACAGAAAGCATGTCTCCACATAGGATGCATATCATTGTAAGCTGCATTAGATAACCACAGATGCTGTTGCCAACAGCAATTGAAGGAATAAGGAATGGCCGGCTGAATTGAATATAGCAATGTGATTCATTCTTACAAATTAAAGATCCTGTGGTTAAACCTACTGTCATTACAACTTGCTATAAATAACTTCTATTTTCATAATGGCTATAAAAGATAAAAAGGAACTTTGGTATTTTGAAGTTCAGTAGCACTAAGTTCGGTGTCATGCTATTGCCTATTGACAACCAGGGGTAGATTGTGAACTGTTGTGTCTCCAGTATTAATGAGGGGTCTGGTTTTTTGTACCTCTCTCTTTCATAAATGAGATTTGTGCCAGGATTTACCTTGCATCAAAATGTGCCAAGACATTGTAATGTAACCCAGGGCTCTCGAAAACACAGGATTCATTATAAAACCTTTTGTCTCAAATATGGGAAGACAGATCATCTGTAATTTTTTAAAAAGATTTTATTTACTTATTTGAGAGAGAGAGACAGTAAGAGAGAGAGCATGAGAGAGCAAAAGGTCAGAGGGAGCAGACTCCCCATGGAGCTGGGATCCCCATGCAGGACTCAATCCTGGTACTCCAGGATCCTGACCTGAGCCAAAGGCAGTCGCCCAACCAACCGAGCCACCCAGGCACCCTCTCATTTTTTATTATATTTACAAATCTGTACATCAAGGTGTGTATCTTAGGAGAGACAGTCATTCTTGAAAATGTGTAAAACAAAAGAAGGTGAGGTTATAAAGATGGTAAATATTTTCCACGGAATTAAAGAAAACATTCTTATTTTTGTTTTCTTTTAAGTTGTTTCCTTTGTTTTTTTCTTGAAGTTAAGTACATAGTAGATGCATATTTCTTTTATTGAGAACCGATTTAGTGAAAGAATTTAAATGGCGACAGGGCCAAAAGCTTTATTTGTCTTTAAAAATGTTAAATAATGGTAGTTCTGTATAAAACTAACATGTTTATTTTTAGACTCTTGGCAACATGATGAATACTTGCACCTAGTGTCCGAAGCTGTCACATGCGGACCTTTGTGTTCAAGGACGTACTGAGCAGTCACTCTGACTCCCAGATGGGGGCGCCTTCTCAGGGACGCCACAGGTTCCTTATTTCCCCAGTGACAAATTATTGGGGTGACTGATTTTATAAATAGGAAAGAACTCTCCTAGCTTATTATTAATGTATCACTAGCATGTCCTTCGAAGAGAAATGACAGAGTCAGTTGCACCACATCATTTTTACAACCCCAAAAGAGATGGATAGAAGATAGAAACATGATGAATATGTGAGCGGTACACTCCTGCATTCAGTCATTGCCTCTCCCCCTACCCCCGCTACTCTTTTGTATGTTTCAGAAAGTGCCCTACATGTTGAGATTGAGAAAAGATTGTGATACTTCAGTAAAACAAGAAAAAGAAAATAGATAGGAATTTCTTTGTAGGAATATGATAGGCCAGGACTCAAATAGGCCATAGGCGAATATAACAAGATATGGAGATTTTGAAAGGAGTTACAGAGCACCCTAATATAATACAGTCCCCCCCTCAAAAAGGATACACATGATACATAGGGTCTCTATCACCTGCTCTCTGTTTTCTTCTATCCCTACTATACCAGTCAACAATGAGGATAACCCGGGAATTCACGATGAATTCTTCCCTTTAACCCCTCACTGACAGCATTGATAACCAAAGAGGTGATTATTTTGCACCCAGATCCCTTACATAGACCGTTCAGGGATTTGAAAGGGCAGGAAACATAACCATTTCAAATCATAAGGATACTCCACCAAGGTAATAAGTATATCCAGTCCAGGACAAACATCTTGGCTAAATTAAAAGGCAAAGTAGGGGCGTCTGGGTGGTGCAGTGGGTTAAGCCTCTGACTCTTGGTTTTGGTTACAGCTGTGATCTGAGGGTCATGATCTCAGGTTCGTAATCTCAGGGTTGTGATCTGAGGGTTGTGATCTCAGGGTCATAATCTTGGGGTCATGATCTCAGGGTCTTGAGATCAAGCCCAGGCTGAGTGGGAAGTCTGCTTAAGATTCTCTCCCTCTGGGGCACCTGTGTGGCTCAGTGGTTTAAGCCTCTGATTCAGCTCAGGTCATGATCTCAGAGTCCTGGGATCGAGCCCCACATCAGGCTCTCTGCCCAGCAGGGAGTCTGCTTCCCCCCCTCTCTCTGCCTGCTTCTCTGCCTACTTGTGATCTCTCTCTCTCTCTGTCAAATAAATAAATAAAAGCTTAAAAAAAAAAAAAAAAAAAAGATTCTCTCCCTCCTCTCCTCTCCACACTTGTGCGGGTGCTCTGTTTCTCTAAAATAAGAATAAATCTTTTTTTAAGAAGAAGTAAAACAAAGAAAAGGGTCTTTTCTTTCTGCCCTCATCTCCGTGTGTCACTCTTCTTCTCTCTCCCCCTCACTCTGTCCTCTGGTTAGTCTCTCTCCCCCTCACTCTGTCCTCTGGTTAGTGACACCGAACTGATCTTCAGACTCCCTCCTCTACATGAACCTGAATTGCAGCAGTTAGAAAGAAAATATGCAGCAATGTTTAATTAATATATCTTCACAATGTATCTCTACAATATATTTTTATTAATTAATTTAAGTAATGTATCTCAACAGTAATCCCATTTCACTTTTTAATGTTGTTGTATTGATTTTGTTCCAGCCAAAATTTTACTTTCATTTTGTTCAATAATAATTTTAAAGTAATTTTAAAGGGTTGTAAACAAAGTTTACTTAAACTGCCTGCTTTCTGTGACTTTAGTTTCTTGCATTAGACTTCGGTTTCTTGCCAATCTTATTAGGGAATGTGTTTTAGTAGTTCCAACCATGAAAATCAGTAATATAGATAATTTATGCACTGGGGGAAAAAAAAAAGAACAACAAAACCCCAAAAAACCCTAACAAAACAAAAACAAAAAATCAAAACAACAACGCTGCTCTCCGCTAATAAGATACCAGTTCAGCAAACTGAATTGTAGCTATATTCATTTAGGCTTTAAAGTTAAACTATGATTGAAATGTGTGCTATCCTATGTTATTGCAATATTATTTGAATTCTCTTTATACTTTTAGCTTCTCTGGTTCCAGTCCATTTCTAATCAATGTGTTAAATGGGTTAAATGTCTGAAAGTAATGTGTTTGTATTCTAAGCATGAGTCTCCAAGGCTTCACCAGCTATTCCCTCCTGCTCAGACCTTCCTTCTGTCTGTACCGCTTCTCCAGTGGCTGTCTGTAGCCTGCATACTTCAAGCCCTACTTCACAGATTGCCCCTTCCCCAAAGACTTGGCCTTCCTGCCATGTCTAATTCCCTTCCATCCCCACAATGCTTTCCATCAGCCTCCAGGATCCTTACATCCCCCACCCCACACCTGCAGGGAGTGTCATGGAGGAGTCTCACTGCCCCATCACCACAGTGTGAGCCTTCAGATGTGGAACCTTCTACCACAGATGGATGTTCTCCACTCCCAGCTCAGTGCCTCCCTACCTCGAACACGAGGACCAAGGACAGCCTCCTGTGTCCTTTCCCTCTCAACACTAGACTCCTTCTCAGTCCGCCCTCTGTAAATCATCTACAGAGTGACTTCCCATTTCTGTACCCACTGTCTTATATAAGTGGATCCTTCCGTCATTCCACATTGCTCTGAGAGAGCGCTCAGACACCTTTGGAGAGAGACAGGCTCTTCCCACTGTAACCGCAGGTAACCTCACAGACGGTTTCTTCTCACTGCCATGTCTGCGTCGCTGTCCGTTGCTGTGCAACAAACTGCTCCAAAACTTTGTGGCATAAACAACACCTATTTTATTAAGCTCACATTTCTTTCTGTATGTCTGGAATTTGGAGAGGGCTTAGCAGGGACAGTTGTGTCTGCTGGGTGATGATGGGAGTCTCAGCTAAGGTGCCTGAGAACTGGAGATCACTGGAAGGCTTCACCTGGGGCTATATTCTGCCTGGTGTTCATCTGGATTTCTGGTTTTTACGTCATGATCCTAGACCTGGAATGACAATGAAGGCTTCCCAGACAACATGTCTGGTGCCTTTGCTGGGATGGCTAAACTGCTTTGGCTGGTCAGATCTGTGTCTCTCTTCCACCTAACGTTGTTACCTTTAGCTTCCTCACTGCATGGTGGTAACACAGTGCCTGGCTTCCCAAAGAGTGACTGTTTCAAGAGGCTGGGGGGATCTGCAGTGGTTTTTATGACCTAACCTCAGGCATCCCAGGAGGTCACATCAGTAGCATCCTATTGGTCAAGGACATCAGAAGGGCAGTCTATTTTCAAAGGGAGAGCAATCAGATTCCCCTTCTCAGTGGAAGGAATAATATCTGTGGACATCTTTGATCTTTCACGTTTTGTTTTAGTTTGATTTTTATTTCAATCACACAGAATTGGGAAACTATGTGTGATTCCTGAGACTCATTTCACTCTTTTTTATGCTTTTGCCTTCCTATTTAATGCTGCTCTTTGACAAAGCTTTTCCCTTCCCTTAGAGAACACTTTTCCGAAATATTTCTCCTCTTCTGTCTGGGTTAGGAACCTCTTCCATGCATTCCCAGGGCATCCTAATAGAATGCTTATTATACTTGTGTTTACAATCTCATTATTTATCTGCTGCCCATACCGTACTGTGGCCTTGTAAGTAGAGATTGTACCGTGGACACCTACGGTAGCATAGAGGGCCTTGCCACTGTGCTGCCAAAGGAGACCCTGCTGTGCAGTTGGAGAGGAAGTGATGGGAGAATAAGGGGACGAGGAGAGTCAATAAAATCTTGCAGAATACTGGCACACTATTTATATTTTAAACATTCACAGTGATTTTTAAAAATCTTTTATATTCTACTTCTTCTGATAGTTAAAATTTGATCTTAATAAGTGAGCAGTGCCCTCTTTCCCCACTGTTGGAAATTCTTATCTCCTTCCAGGTCCTCTCTCTGCGTGAACCAGTTGTCGGGACTTAGAGTGACCCAAACTGAGACTGACAACACTGTTTGACTCTGTGTTGATCCCATGCTGGTCACGTCCCTGCAGCGTTCTTTACTACCCACGGGGGAGCATGGGCCCTTTGTGCCCCCTATCCTTTGTCTCCACGGCATCTTCCCACTTGTGACAAATGATTCTGCTTTAAATTAATGTGAATTAAAATTGAATTTATTTTGAGAAAAACAAAGATAATTGGATGCATTTTCAGTTGTCAACAGGGTTGATGATCAGTGGTTTAAAACATTAAATATTATATTCCTAATTCGACCATCATAGTCTTTTTTTTTTTTTTTTTGAAGTATTTTATTTATTTATTTAACAGAGATCACAAGTAGGCAGAGAGGCAGAGAGAGAGGAGGAAGCAGGCTCCCTGCAGAGCAGAGAGGCCAATGCAGGGCTAGATCCCAGGACTCTGAGATCATGACCTGAGCCAAAGGCAGAGGCTTTAACCCACTGAGCCACCCAGGCGCCCCAGACCATCATAGTCTTTTTCTTTAGCTTTTTTTTTTTTTTCCCCTCCCCTTATTTTTCACAGTTTTAATTTTCAGTGAGTTTTGCCATTCGGTCTTTGTGGTTTTCAAAATTTCTGAAAGTCTTTGTTGCATCAGCGTGGGAGCAGCATCTTGAATCCTTAAGAGAAAATTGCCAAATAAATTTGATTAACAAAGGGAAAAATGATAACATACGAGTGACTCTTGAGAAAATGGGAAAAATAGTCAGATAGAACATATTTAGAGATACCTACCTGGCATTTCTTTGAAAATAAAACTTTTCTTCCCTAGAACTGCAGTTTGATGATAGAGGTTCACGGAGAGTTCTCCTTTTCCATGGAAGGTGTGTGGTTGCAAGGCTGGCTGAGTTCTGGGCTGCAGAAGTGTCTTACCCTTCCTTACCCTTCCTGCCATGGGGATACCTGATCTTTTCCAACCACTTCTGTCCCCCTCTTCTCTCAGCAGGTTAGTCTCAGTGCCTGTGTGTTTTAATGACGAAGATGCTCTGGATTAGAGTTTCTGTATCTGCAACGCTCTTTCCACAGGGTTTATGAAAGTTTTCCTTTTCTTGTGTGTACCTTGGGATTGAATGTGAAGGCGTAATAAGAGGAGGGACACGTTTATTATAACAAAGAAAACCTTTTTCTTAGTAGTAAGGAAATAACAATCTCAGAGAATTTAATATTTCTAAATGCAGAAGGTGAAACAATTACTAATCATTATGCTCTTATTTTGATTTCCTGTTGGGAAAGTTTTAGAGAAAGGTCAGTTCAAAAATATGAATAGGGGCGCCTGAGTGGCTCAGTGGGTTAAGTCTCTGCCTTCGGCTCAGGTCATGATCCCACCATCCTGGGATCGAGCCCCATATCAGGCTCCCTGCTCGGCGGGAAGCCTGCTTCTCTCTCTCCCACTCCCCCTGCTTGTATTCCCTCTCTCGCTATGTCTCTCTCTGTCAAATAAATAAATAAAATCTTTAAAAAATATGAATAGTTCAATTTTCAAGGGACAAAGTACATCAGACATTTTGCTGTTGAACCATTTTGACTCAGACACATTTAACATAAATCTGGTTGGTAAAAAATCCAGCATTTCATTTATCTTTATGTGGCCTAACATTTTTGTCTCAGAAGACTTAAAGTTATTTGGGAAAGATTAACTTTAAAAACCTTGAACATGTAACTGTAAGCCATCATTTCATACACACACACACATATATATATGTATATATTTCATCATCTTAGGATTTATTTACAAAGCTTCTTTGTTGCATACAAAGTACAGATGCTGTTATCACCTTGGTATAACTGGTAGCCACAGTTGACTATCCAATTACGGATATCCACACTGTAGTGTACATGGGAACATAACAACATTTAGAGTTTGTTGGGTAAAGTCTTCAAGCTCGGTGGTGGGTTTACAAGAGGACCTCAGTGGAGGAAGCTGGAATGTCACAGCTCATGGGTCTTTTAGGGTTTGTAACACAGCTACCTTTATTTTTAAATAGCTATAAAACCATATGAGCCATCCAAGCAATATTGAACAGTCCATTTTTGTGGGGTTTTGGACTCCTAGTCATCTTCTCCTTCATCGTCTGTTTCATATGCATGAGGTTATGGCTTACAGTTAATGTAACCACACACACACACACACACACACACACACACACATAATTGGAAGAAAATTAGTGGCAAGTTTTAGAACTCAACTTATTTCAGTCTTTTTTTTTTTTTTAAGATTTTATTTATTTATTTATTTGACAGAGAGAGAGACACAGTGAGAGAGGAAACACAAGCAGGAGGAATGGGAGAGGGAGAAGCAGGTTTCCTGCTGAGCTGGGAGCCTGATGTGGGGCTCGATCCCAGGACGCTGGGATCATGACCTGAGCCAAAGGCAGAGGCTTAACCCACTGAGTCACCCAGGTGCCCCTCAACTTACTTCATTCTTACCTGGTTCTGTGGACAAATGGTTTAATGAAAGCTTGATTAAATCAATTATAATAACTCAGTGACTTATACCAGCAAGTAATGCATCAATTTTGTTTTTAAACAAAGTTCTCATACATATATGTTGAGAGGGATTTCCAAATTCTTGTGTGTAAATGACACATATTGGGGAAACCTATGAAAAACAAATGCAAGGGGATGCCTGGGTGGCTCAGTCGGTTAAGCATCTGCCTTCGGTTCAGGTCATGGTCCCCGGTCCTGGGATGGAGCCCCACATTGGACTGCTTGCTCGGCAGGGAGCCTGCTTCTCCCTCTCCCTCTGCCCCCTGCCTGGCGTTCCCCCTGCTTGTGCTCTCCCTCTCGTAAAATAAATAAGTCTTTAAAAAAATGCAAGAAGGAACACACAGAAATTTCAGTCTTTTGAGAAGTGGAAAATCAACACAAGACCTCGAGAACATACATTGATATTTGATAGTAGCTTATTTATTTATTATCTCTAATTCTGTTTTTTTTTTTTTTTAATAATCACAATCTTACATTGCTCTTTGTTATGTTAGAGAAGAGTATCAGACCACATTTTACTGATCTGTGAAATCTCAAAATGCTGGTGCCCACTAGCTTAGAGGAAAAAGCAAACTCATCAGATAAACTTGAATTTAAATTACATGTCTTTATTAGCTGTGTGATTTCATCTCTCTGAATGACAGCATTGTTATCTATAAAATATCCTCAGTATTTTTTCAGAGAGCCATTAAGAATTAAGTTGTTGTAGAAATTCCAGCATATTAAGTAGCTCAGCTCTTTTCACTTTTCTTTATGGAAAATGATGGCTTTTAAATATATCCATTGATTTATTTGTGACTTTAGGTGCCAGAGATTTTCCTGTTTTCCACCTGACAAGAAGTTTCATGTCTCACATTCTGACTATAATTATCTGTTTTGGAAGGTCATCATATGTCTCAATCCTACTATATTGACATGGGAGTAATTTTAGAGACCCTTTCCAAAGCTTGTCCCATTTTTCCATCTCAAATTTATATGTTGTTTTTATGTCACTTATCTATTGTATAGTATCAGTAAATGAGTCCATCTGGGATATGTAAGATCCTACAATATCATCAATCTCATCTGCCTGTGGTCCATATAGTTTCTCCAACTCTAGCTTTTAAGGGAGGTTATTGTAACATGAGTCTAAGTCTGGGTACTGTTTCTGACATGCTTCAAGTCCTTTTGGAACATCATTTGGTGAAAATGAAAACACAGTTAAAAGGAATGAATGCATGCATGCATGCATGCAAATAAATGGTGAACTTTGCTGTCCTAAAAAATACTTTATTTCAGCCTTACTTTATTAAAAAACCTGTTGATGGTTTTTAATAGCTGCAGAAAACGTAAATTAAACAACATCGATTAAAGGTAAAACAGAGGTTGGTAATTTTCTCAATACATCCTATATTTTTTTATATAGAAAAATGGAAATGAAACGAAAATCTGAAGGACATATATAGTAAATGTGCTCAATGATTAAAGGGAAGTTCAATGAAAACAATGAACAACAAAAAAAGAAAACAATGAACACATTGATCAGATATCTTAGTGATAGCTTGGCTTAATCTATTTTCATCCCTGTGTTTTTTGTTTTTGTGGGGGGTTTGAAAAAAACAGAAGATGTGGATTACTTTCCTCTCTTCATTAGGAAAACTTTTAATATGATCATAAGACTACTGGGTATAATTGGATTAAATGACAGAAGATATCCTCAGAGATAAAGTTTACACCAGAGTCAGTCTACCTAGATCTTTCCTTTTTTTTTTTTTTCTTTCTTAATGTTGGCTCTCTTGATTAGAACAGCAGGGGTTCCCATGAAGAATGTTTGCAAGTTTATTAGTGTAAATCATATTCTACATTTAGATTACTTTCAAAAACAAAGTAATGAATATGTATTCTTCTTAGCTTTTAGTTACAAAGTTACCTATTTCTAAACATTTCACTGCTTATCAATGAAAAAATATTTATCAGACACCCATTTTGTGTAAAGTCCTGTGCCACATCCTAGGCAAATATACCAAAAAAAAAAAAAAAAGGAATAAATAAGACAACTTTCTTTTAATTAACAGGTTTTTAATCTAATATAGGCACTTGGGCATGAACATGTGATCAAGAGAAATTTCATAAGAAGCTTTATGTAACAATATCAGTAATTGCATAGACTTTATATTGAATATTTTAAATAAAACACAACATTCTGTTGTTGTAGAAAACTATACCTTACTTCTTTGACTTCTCCACCAGTTGCAAGCATGACACTTGCCAGCATGAGTTGCAATAATCAGACAATTCAGTTCAAATAACCTGCTATCCCAATCAGTAATATTTGGGGCAACATTAGATTTTGATCTGTGAGGTAAAATTATAGATCAAGTTGATGCAAGAAAGCCTTTCCTATAAACAATACTCTGTCATATTTCCTGGAAAACTTTGATGGTTGCATTTTTACTTTTTTAAAAAATAAATCTAGAATTACTTCTCTAGAGGATCCCTTTATGCTCAGTCTGGGCCCATGCCTCCTGAGAGTCTGTAGTGAGTTGTAGCATGGAGGAGACTCCCTCTTGTAACACAGCCATCTGGATTGTAGGAAATACAGAGATGCTGGCTCTCCCTTCTCCTTGCCGTTCTCTACTGCAGCCCGGGGCTGTTTCTCCTCCAGTCACTTTTTATCCTGTTCCTCAGTATGGTTCATTCCCATCTTCTTCTAATGATGGGATAAGACAGAGAGAGGCATTGTATTTTATGAAACAGGATCCAATTCATCCACTTTGCAGCTTTCTTCTTGAAACATTTAATAGACTCATTGCATTATATTTTTAGAGTCATCAAAATTCAGCCTAAAAATTAAAAATGAATATGCATGTATTTAAAAAAAAAAAAAAGTGAAGCTCACAGAAGGTAATCTACCCCACCTCACAGACTGGCCTTGCATTGAAGAATTAAATTAGATCACAATCGAAAAGCTGCTTCAGTCCGTAATCACTTTGTACTTTAATCTAAGTGTGTTTAGCAGCCTGGTTAAGAAAGTAAACTGTGCAGGGGCACCTGGGGGGCTCAGTCGTTGAAGAGTCTGCCTTTGGCTCAGATCATGATCCTGGGATCCTGGGATCGAGCCCCACATCAGCCTCCTTGTTCAACGGGAAGTCTGCTTCTCCCTCTCCCTCTGCTACTCACGCCACTCATGCTCACTCTCTCTCTCTCTCAAATAAATAAATAAAATCTTGAAAGAAAGAAAGAAAGAGAGAGAGAAAGAAAAACAAAGAAAGGTAAGCTGTGCAGTTTGACTGCTGGTTTTGAATGCTAGATCTGGCACTACCTGGCTTTATCATCTCGGGCAGCTAGTCAACCTTCCCATACCTTGCTTCCTATTCTGTATGATGAGGCTGATGTTAATACCTAACTCGCAGAGTTAGAAGGACTTAACAAGTTATTATCTATGAAGTGTATGCAACAGTAACTGGCCCATTGTGTGTTTGCTTTTACTGGGCGGTACATGAAAGAAAAACATCCCCAGTTATTGAAGATAGGGTTGAAAAAATTTTTTAAATATCTACCAGGGAAGCTATAAATATCTTTACTTCAGTCTTTGAGAGGGAGAGTAATTCTAAAAATTGAGAGAGATAGATGAAAATGAGTTTTTGGAAAATGGGGTATTATTTAATGACTGCTGTCCAGAAATGTTATTGAATGCCAATTTGTATAGAGTGCTTGGAGATGTATGGAATTGCAGTAGAAGATTTTCAGCTTATTTGGAGGCATCTTATTAAATAAATTTTTAGGTGCTGCCTAAAGATGTTTTTTGTTTGCTTTTGAAAAATTTAATCAACTTGGGGTGCCTGGATGACTCAGTCACTTAAGCATCTGCCTTTGGCTCAGGTCATGATCCCAGGCTTCTGGGATCCAGTCCTAGGGGTCCCTGCTCAGCCAGAAAGTCTGCTTCTCCTTCTCCCTCTCTCCCTCCCTCCCCACTCACCCTTTCTTTCCCTCTCTCAAATAAATAAATAAAATCTTTAAAGAAAGAAAAAAATAATCAACTTGATAATTTGGACTTAAATATTTTTGGACCAAGATAGGACATACAATACTCTTAAAACAATTACTTCGTAGATGTTTAAGAAATTATCTTGATGATGGTGATGCTGATAATATTGATGTAAATATCATGATTACTCGCATTTTTATTAAGAAGAAAATGAGGCACCTGGCTGGGTCAGTTAGTTAAGTGTCCAACTCTTGATTTGGACTCAAGATCAGGTCATGGTCTTGCGGTCCTGGGATTGAGTCCTGCCTCGGGCTCTGTGCTCGGTATGGAGTCTGCTTCAGATTCTCTCTCCCTCTCCCTCCTGCTCTCTCTCTCTCTCTTCAAATAAATACATAAAATCTTAAAAAAAAGAACAAAATGATATCTCTTGTTTCTAGTTGAGTGACTGTGGGTGGCAGTGATTAAAGCTATTAATGACTTCAAAAACTCTTGGTGAATGTTCACTGAGGGCTAGTTTTTGAAGGAAGTGTGTCAAAATGAATAGAAGGGAAGCAGTATGCACGTTAAAACAAGGGAAGAAGGGAGGAAAGAAGGCACGAAAGAAGAGAAAAGCATTCTAATCATAACACGAGGATTCTTATTGATAAAGAAGTGAGTCTTTCTGTACCTGAGGGAGTGGGGGTTAGGGATAGTTAGACGTGTACATACGTAGTGAATCCTTACCTTTCAAATACAGTACTTCCACCACTAAGGGTCAGAATAAGACTAGGCAGGGCATGGTGGAGGTGCCCCTACGGTGCTTGGAGAGACAAGGCTGCTGTGGTCCTGGGCACTGACGGCCCGGACTCAGACTGCTTGCCTCTTATTACAGAAAGACCGTCTGATCCTGGATCCCAGGCACTTCTCGTGTTATCATCTTGTATCATGCTTTCTAATTTTAAGTTCAGTTGTGACAGTTGACTCAACTGTCTCAATGCCCTTTTATTATTACGGGGCCTCGAGGAGTCTGGTTTTTCCCAACACCACACAGTTTTAGCACGTATGTAAGACCAGAACCACATCTGATGGTATCTACACTGGTGCTGAGCACAGCGTACAGATTTGGTGAATCGCTGTGTCATACACTGGAAAGGAATGAGATGTCGTGTGTCAGTGACACTTCAAATACGTAAGTAAGTAATTTTTTTAAAAAAAGACTGGGACCATCTCTGAAGGTGGAGCAGATAGAGAAACATAAACCATGAATGTATTATCTTCAGCTCTGCTGCAGGGCTTTGCTACAGAGGAATAGGCTTTCTGAAAGACCTGCTTGAGTGACGTTTTATTACAGGGTCAGGAGAGATGCTCGTAATAATGAAAGCGTGTCAGTGGTCATAAACAGCCGATGTTCACTAGAGGTGTGTGCCAATATGTGGTGAAATGCCGCAGACACAACTCTGCCTGTACTTAAAGGAAGAGCAAAAAATGAGAACTTCAGAATTAAGTTAATCATAAAATTATTCCCCCAAAATTGTTTTGCTTAATGGGAAAACATATTAGGGATTTCTGTTTGCATCTAACATGCTCTGGGATACATTACTATCCTTGTTCCTAGTTCTGTCTTTCTATCTGGCTTAACTGCAGACAAAGATGAATATTTTCGGGATGCCTGGGTGGCTCAGTTGGTTAAGCAGCTGCCTTCGGCTCAGGTCATGATCCCAGCGTCCTGGGATCGAGTCCCACATCGGGCTCCTTGCCCCGCAGGGAGCCTGCTTCTCCCTCTGCCACTCTGTCTGCCCCCTGCTCTCTCTCTCTCTCTCTCTCTCTGACAAATTAAAAAAAAAATGAATATTTTCACAAACTTTCTTCCACTCTGTTGATCAAACTTAAAATATGGTACAGATTCTGAACCACTCAGAAGAAAGTATCTGAGAATTGGGGTTAGGTGAACAAGAATATTAAGGAGCTCATGGAAAGGGACAGGACAGAAAGCAAAAAGTCAATAAAGATTTTATTTATTCACTTGAGACAGAGAGCTATGGAGAGAGAAGGAACATGAGCAGGAACAGAGGCAGAGGGAGAGGGAGAAGCAGGCTCCCCTCCGAGCAGGGAGCCAGATAGGGGACTCAATCCAGGACCCTGGGAACATGACCTGAGCCGTCGGCAGATGCTTCACCGACTGAGCCACCCAGGTGCCCACAAAATGTCAATTTTTTTAAGAAAATAAAATAGCCGTGACTTTAGAATAACCAGTTTATGGAAGCTAGGGAGGACAATGTCAACAATGTGTTTAACCAAAGAAATAATTTAGACTCTCTGCTGATTAAGTACTTGGGGAGTAGAAGCTGATACTCTGTTGAAAGAAAACTCAGTTTCAGCAAAGGAAAATACTATGGAGAAAAGTTGATGCATCTTGCGTTGGGTAAGTGGACAGTAGTGAGAAATTTAAATGGAATTTCTCCTACAAAGTCAGAGATTCAAACCTGAAGCTTAAGTAAGAGAAAGTGTTAAACTATAGCTCTCTGGGGTTGCAGGGATCAGCCTTCTTTGCTATTTCCTCTCTCCTGGCAAATGCAGGAAGGGGGAGAGAACTGCTTCTTTCTCAGGCCTGCTTGTCCTTAGCATTTGTGGATTCAGGGAGTTGCTCATTGGTCAGGAAAATGCAGGAAAGAGGAGATATGCAAATGATGCTGGTATTTGCATATTTTCTCCTCTAATTTTTAAGTAGAGGAAATCAGGAGCTTCTCCAAAATTAAAGACAGAAATACTTCCAAAAATGTTTTTGAAAGAATCCTTTGAGCAAGAGCAGCACAGATTAAGGACATTAAAACTGTTTAATGGGATCCTGCAAGCAGCAACATTTGAATAATGTGTTGTTTCTCAGTGACTATAGTGGCAATCATATGAAAGCAAAGTGTGCAAAATCTCATTTATATGATATAGGAATACAACTGTGTTGGAAAATTAGAGTGTAGAGGGCATTCATAGTTTCATATTTTGATGTTATAAGTTCAAAATTTATTTCCTGACATATCCTTGGATTTGAAATAAATCCATCCATCAGGCATCTTAAAAGCCTCAGGAAGGATGGGTGTTAAGGAGAAATTGATGGAAATGTGATGGAGCTATGTTTAGTTTACATTTTTACATCTGTAACGTGTAGATGAACTCAGTTGTTTTCAATTCATCTGATGTTATAGGAAGGCATAATATTGCAAACCAGAACACGATGTTGTAATCCCACACATCTGATTGCATTACATTTGGGCTCTTAGTCCTCAGTGTACCTGCTACACATGTGTGGTCTGGTGAATTCTAACCACACTGTTTTTAAAGAGGACAGTTCATAATATTGTGATGCATTCCTGAGTACAGTAAGGATAAATGCTAATTTGATGTGAAGTGTTAAGGAAAATTGTCCAAATTCTGGAAATAAGACAAAAAGAAAAGTACAACCTGTTTTTTTCGTCATCACCTGAGGGCATATTTTAATAGGCCTACCTATTATTTAATTCTTTGGGATAATTTATCTGCTTTCAATCTGCTTTCTTCTAAATGAGTATGCCTTAGAAATTGTGAAGTTAAATGTTAATTTGTAGATATCTTTCTGGTAGAACCATTGACCCCAAAGGCGACAATTTTGATGTCCTATAGCACATTATCTAGTTCTGTATTTAATCTAGGAGTCTCATTTTCACATAGATTTTTTTTTAAAGATTTTATTTATTTGAAAGACAGAGATCACAAGTTGGCAGAGAGGCAGGCAGAGAGAGAGGGGGAAGCAGGCTCCCCGCTGAGCAGAGAGCCCAACGTGGGGCTCGATCCCAGGACCCCGAGATCATGACCCGAGCCAAAGGCAGAGGCTTTAACCCACTGAGCCACCCAGGCACCCCTCACATAGATTTTTAAATGCCTTTACATACTGGGTTTCTCAAATGTTCTTAGACACATCTTTACCATCTTCCTGTTTCTCTCATTAATGATGTTATAAATATATGACATTGGTGCTTTCTACATATTAAGTGGAAATCGTGTTTTCAGTTTTTGAAAATCTCCTTTGATAGAGCTTCATTTGGTTTGTGGCTGAGAAGGTAGAGTTTGAGGAACTGATAAATCAATGTCCCGAAAAACCGTCAAGAAATGTCAAGCTTCCAAAATGGTGGTTAGTTCCATTTTCCTGAAACCTCGAGAGATTCATCATGAGAAGACAAGTCGAGCAATGACAGGAAGAGTATGAACTGCAGTTCTGCTGCAGGGGACACCTGGGGTGATGGGTGTCAGGGGGGGCATTCTTACCAAGGATCCTTCATCTGCTGGCAGAGCTGGAGAGGCCTGTTAGGATCCTCCGGGCAGATCCCTCTTCCCTTCCTGGCATCAGCCCATCAGACCCATCAGCACCCAGCCCTGCTTTTCCCACCACAGGACTGCCTGGTGGCCGCAGGGAAGGCCGGACCAGTGGAAAGAAGGAGCCGCCTCAGCAAACCTCCGTGGGTTTAAGCTGTTGAGACTTAAACTCAATTTCGAATTTTGCCTTCAACTACTACTCAAAAATACTGGTCTCCTACTTCAACGAAGAGAGCAACTATTCTGTTTTATTCACCTTGGAATCTACAGCATCTATTACAGAAGTCACTGAGAAAATATTTGGTGACCGAATAAATGAGTGATCGTTCTGCAGGAAGTTGGGATTAATGAGGCCATTGAGGGGAACTGCTCCTGATTATGGAGAAAGCAGGAGGGGCTGTGGTGCTAATTTTATCAAGGACTAAGCGTCAGAAAAAAAAAAAAAATGCCATGCATTTTGGAACTGATAGATTTAAATTCAAATCTAGTTATGCCTTTTACTGGCTGGGTCAACATGAGCAGCTGCATTAACCCCTCTAGGACTGTTTCCTACTCTCAGATAATAGGGGAAGTATTGTGCACCTTTGAGATGTGTTGTGTGTATTAGATAGTTCTGTTCTTACTTGATAATGTTCTAACGTAACATTGCAATAGCATAGATCTTTAATTTTATCAAAAAGTATTTATTTACTTCTTAATATGCACTGTGCCTAGTAATTTTCTCTGTTAGTTTTCTTTCCAGTTGGAAGCATTGTTTTCTCTCAAGATGCTGATCATTTTAAGGGGCCTTATATAGATCTCTCTACAACCGTCTATGGACTGCTATCACTTGCTTTATTAATTAACATACATAAGATTAATCAAGTGATGTCATAGCTTACAAAATAATGCTTTGGGTTAGTAGTTCCTCATTTACATGGATGGGAGAATAGTGTGGCAATCTGGGTACAACATCTGTTTCTCAGTGACAAACCAGAAATAATTCTTTAGATTTCAGTGACGCCAGTCACTACCACAGGGGTGTCTGTCCTTTCATACAGAGGAGGACCTTCTTACTGAGAGATATCCAGAAGGTTGAGCTGTAAGAAACAAAGATCGAAGGTCAGTCATATTGCTAGTAGGGAAAAAACAAAACCAAACCTGCTGATTTCAGAATAAGTTTCTGATGTAGCGACTCTTGGGGTCCTCTTCCCAGAGATTATGACTTATATTTCTAAATGTGACTCACATGTTGGTGAAATTGTGGGCTTTATCAATATCCAGCCGTAAGTAAGCGTGGTGTAGCCCTCCCAATGCCCATCTTTGTACAGAGAAAAGACATCTTTGAAAAAAAAAAAAAAAACCTCAAATAAGCTGACTTGATGTACGAAGGAAGATATCAGTTATTTCTAATTTGTTCCCCACCTATTCTTTTTTTCTACTTGTGCAGCAATGGAGTTTGATGGTGGCATCATGAGGATAAAAACCAAATGCATCCATTGAAAGAAAATTTGTCAGTGTATCTCTTACCTCACCTGGATTTGTGAGAGAATTTTAATTTAGTAGGTAAAAAATAGCTCAAACTTTGCAGCTATCAGCTGGATATTGAGACCTATTGAGACCAATACCAAATCATTCGCCTTCATTTCTTTTTAAAAATCTGATGGTATTCTCAAAATAAATCCTAATGTGTAGAATTTGCCAATTTTCCTGGTGTCAGTGCTCCATTGCCGCTGAAGACTAGCTGTTGCCGACATGCCATCACTTAACGTATCTTTGGTAATAGCTGGGTACGAACTCTTAGGGGCTGGAAGGCCCACAGCTCCAGCATTCTCCTCCTACTATAAGGTTGTTTGTGCAAAGAAGCATCATGTTTACTTCTTTGCTTGGAATTGAGCTAAATATATTCGGCTAGCTTAAAATGATTAATTTTCCAGAGATTAACTACAAAGGAAATTAGGATGAGATTCAGGCTCCCACAAAGCTAAAAAATAAACCAAAGAAAACATACAGTATCTCACCCATCATGGGGAAACGGATTCCTCTTCTCTGTGTTTTGCTCTACTTATTCAAGGCCCTACATGGATTATTTGTTTTTTTGGTTTTGTTTTTGTTTTTGTCTTTTTTCTAAGAGTATCATGACTTAAGACAAAGACAAAAATGCAGTTATTCTTCCATGGATGTCTGATGGTGTAAAGAATATAGCCATACAAACAAAGTTGTTAGAGCTGCAGAATCCAGAGGCATCCCCAACCAATATTTGGCTCTGAAGTCATTCCTAACGGTCACACACACACACACACACACACACACAAGCTTCCAGTAGCTTGAGAGGACCAGGAAAGGCTGGCCAGGATTTTGCTTCATTGTTGTATGTCTGTCTCTGTGGAGTGGTTCCACTCTAAGGATGCTTCCCTTCGCTCTGCCTGTACCAAACCAGGGAGCTTTCTTACAAGCTTCCCCAAATACTGGCAATCAAACATCAAAACTTGGAGCCACACACTCTTTGTCACAGAATAGATGAAACTAAAATACATGAAAATGTATTGTTCTACATCACACACACACACACACACACATACACATAATGGAACAAGATAAATGAGAGGAAAGGAGCTGGAAAGTCACGAGATGCACTCATTTTAATACAGGTAACTTCACTTGCTCAGGCTTTATTAAGTCAGAGGGAGGAGACCAGTTATCTTCTTTTTAATGTTCAGGTAATTATGGTGAGGAAACTGCTTTATTTTTTAATTTTTTAAAAAAAGATTTTATTTATTCATATGACGAGAGAGAGAGAGTACAAGCAGGGGGAGCGTAGGCAGAGGGAGAAGCTGACTCCCCGCTGAGCAGAGAGCCCGATGTGGGGCTCCATCCTGAGACCCTGAGATCATGACCTGAGCCGAAGGCAGACGCTTCGCTGACTGAGCCATCCAAGCACCCTGAGGAACCTGCTTTCAAAGGAATACGTAGGGCACAAGGGTGGCTCAGTCAGTGAAGGTTCTGACTTTGGCTCAGGTCCTGATCCCGGGGTCCGGGGATTGAATCCCACATTGGGCTCCCTGTTCAGTGGGGAGTCGGCTACTCCTGTTCCCTCTGCTCGTCCTTATGCTTGTTCTTTTTCTCTCTCAAGTGAATAAATAAAATCTAAAGAAAAGGAGGACATCGGTTGAGATACTCAATATTTTTTGGCAGTTTTTGAATTGATTTATTCACACTCATCAGTCATGTAAATACATCCCCAAGAAATGTTAACATAGTAAACCAGTGAAGGGAAACTCAAAGCCCTTTATCTTTCACTGATGCATACTGTACCCCAGCATTATTTTAGGGTCTGTGATTATAAAGAACTGCTCAGGTGTTGTGTGAACCTTGCTACCGAGGAGCCAGGAGTCACGTGGCAAGAACATGTATCATTGTCACTGCAGAACCACAGGCGAATTTGAAAGGTAAGTATCAGTAGATGTGATCCTAAAAATAAAATGATAAAACCCAAATGCATCTACTGAGGTAGGATCTGTCACTGCATCTCTCACATGGATTTGTGAGTAAATTGTACTTGAATAGATACAAAAATAGCAGGCACACTCCAGTGAGCTGCTCGTCAAGACCAGTATCAATGTTTTCTCTCTCCTCCAGCCTCAAAAAATGCTATTAACTCACGAGTGTTAAGCACTCAGGAGAGTGTTTTGCCTGCATAAAGAGAAAATTGTCTATCTCAGTGTCAGAAGAGAAAAATATCTATTATCCAAACATCAAACATTGGATTTGCTTTTTTTATCCACGGAAGGCTGCAGTTTTAAAAAATGCATTCACAATACTTGAAGACAGCATTGTTAGAATGACAAAGCACTGAATTCAAGTCATACATCAAAGCCAGATTTTTCTGTTGCTTTCTACTTTCTCTTACTAAGTTGGGCTTAAATACATAAAGCAGACCACATTCAGATATGTCCAGAATTTTGTATGTTAATGTCTGAATTGTATCCCTTCAAAATTCATAGGTTGAAACCCTAGTCCCCTGCACCTCAGAATGTGACCTTATTTGGGAATAGGGTGTTACAGAAGATGAAGTCATACTGGTGTGCTCATAAAAAGGGAAATTTGGGCACAGACCGTGACACAGGGGAATGGAGTGTGAAGGTGAAGGCAGAGATCCGGGTGAAGCATTATCTAAGAGACAACACCACAGGTTGTTAGCACGCCACCAGAAGCTAATCTCCAGACCTTGGAATGGGTGAACCCTGGCAAGACCTGATCTTGGACTTCTAAACCCTAGGACTGTAGGGCACTCAGTTGGGTTCTAGGCCACCCAATTCGTCTGCTCTGATACTGTAGCTCTAGAAAGATAATACACCTATAAACCATGCACCTATAAATCAATGTCATCTTTAGAATTAGTCCATCCTATCTTTGACAGCTTCCTGCTATAATTTTTAACTTAAAAAAGTTGCTACCTAGCTAAATGAAACTTTGAGTCCACCAAAGTGAAAACGAATGAGGACCAAATGGATATACATGAAAATTTGTCTAGTAATATAAATGATGCTTGGCGGGGGAGGGGAGCATCTTTCTTTTTTATATATACTAAAACTAGACTGATAACATATGGACAACGGTTGAAAATTTGTCTTGCCACTTTTTGGGACTGCGTATAGAAATATAGCCTGGGAATCATTATGGAAGATTTTTAGCAATATCTACTGTCTTTGAATTACATGAGTTCTCTCCCCTAATACCTCATCTGAGAAGTTTCAGGTCCTTTCTTTTTAATTCTACAAGTGTACTCTACGAATGTCTTTAATTAGAAAATTGTAAGTTTGAAAAACTTTAGTGACAGGTCTTAATGACACAATCAAGAGTGTAGATTACAAACCTGATTATGTCGGTGGAGTGTGTTAGTCTGTCAGAGACCCAGAGCAGTGGAAAGATACGTTTCAGGGCAAGATGAAAAAACACGGCTAGATGGAGAGCCCTCGTATGTAAGTGTGATTATGTGTTTGAGAGCACATAGGATGCTGGCTTCATTGACGGGATTTTGCCACATATTAAGGAAGCAAAGGCAAATACTAATTATCATATTCCAAGTCCTTAAATAACAGGTGAAAATAAATTACTATGGGAGTATTTGGTTAAAGATGCTAACTATTTTGAGGTTTGTCATCCATGAAATCCACAAAGATTTATTGAGCATATCCTGTTTTCTAGACATTGGAAACACAGGGATAAATGTGTCTTAAATTTCATAATACTGATTTTGATAACACCAAATGAATATGTTATAATTATATTGATTATCTTAGGAAGATTCAGTAGCTAATTTATTAGAGTGCAGCCATAGCCTTCTCTATTAGCAGCACAAACATATTCCAACTCAGAACTATTTATCACCCAGTAATATTGTTAAATGAAGGACACTAAGTATATAAAAATATAGGAAATAATTTTTTAAAAATTGCACATAGAATTAGGTGGACTGTATATTTAAAATTCACATTTATTGATCCTGACAGCTCTCAATCTAACAACTCATTTTCATAAAATAGAGTCTTGTCAGGATGATTAGCTGTTTTTCAGGAGGCTGTCAATCACACGAGTGCTGAAGGTCTCAGCTCCTGCTTGCGTGCCTGGCTTCCTGGGCTACTTGCTGCCACAAGATATTGATTCCACCTTATTTCTACAGTGATGAATAGTGAAATTATAAAGACAGATTTAGGAGTTACTTTGATTCCATCCTATGAAAGTACTTTAAAAGAACCTGCTATATTTCTGATTGTATTTCATCTCAATAAAAATTGTATTAATACCCAGTTCCAAAGTTTGTATTTTTGGAGGTTTAGGAAGTTTAGATAGGTTTTGACATCACTTAAAACTCCATGGATAAAAATTCTTTCAGTTTACAAAAGAAAATATATGGAAACTAAAGGCAGAGTTTTTTATGAGCCATATATTTTTTTTAAAGATTTTATTTATTTGGGAGAAAGAGGAAGAACATGTGAGCACAAGCCAGGGGAAGGGCAGAAGCAGAGGGAGAAGCAGACTCCCCACAGAGCAGGGAGCCAGACTCAGGGCTCAGTCCCAGGACCCCAAGATCACAACCTGAACCAAAGGCAGATGCTTAACCAACTGAGCTATCCAGATGCCCCTACTGAGCCAAAATATATTTTAAATTGAGTGATACTCAATGTGTATTTTAGTAACATATGATTTCAACATGAGAATTGAACAGCTTTGTTATAAGATATGTAAGCCTCACTTTGAATAAATGATGATACTCCATCATTTATCTACCTAGTGACTTTTCAAATATGCAGATTACAATGAGAGTAACATATCTAGGAACTGAAACGTATCTTCACATATCAGTTCATAGCTATGATAGTTGGTTGCATGGTTTCTAATACAGATGTTTCTGCACAAGTGATTTGTCTATCAGAATTCCGAGATATTTGCAGTATCCACCTGCATTGCTACTTTATTTCTGTTGTGTAATCTCACAATGTCAAAATCAAATATGTTTTACTGTTGCCTCTTTCCATTTCATTCAAAATATTTCTTCCAAATGAGTCTATTGTACACTTCAGGTCCTGCATTACCTTCCTCTTCTTTGGATGTTCAAATCTACACCAAAATTTTATTTATATATATATGTATTTTTTAAACATGTATTTAATTATTATTTGGTGTATTACTGGTGCTAGAAGTTAATATGCACAATCTAGTACAAATAGGAACATTCAACAAGAAATAACTACTCAACTGAAGTCTGTAATTCATTATAAATTTTGGTTTTAATTTGTTTAAGGATAGCGGCTTAAAGATAAAAGTTCTTGAATGGAACTTAACTCATGGCTTCGATGGGTGTTTAGATTTGTTTTGTTCTATTAAAAGTGAAGTTAAGGAGAAACTACTTTGGCAGCCTTTTTAGAATCTCCACTATGAACCAGGCATAGTGCTTTGGAAATGTAATTTAGCCATGGTCAGTGACTCCAAAGAAACCATTGATTGATGAGGTGTTAGAAGGCTCGCATGTAGCTTACCATCCTATAATAAGATGAAAATTATTTATACATATACATATAATTAAAATATCCAAACTATTATCCTTTCAACATGTAATTACTATAAATAATAGTTTATATATCTTTACTATTGCAAATATTGCTTCAGTGAGCATAGGAACAGATCTTTCTTAAGGTCTTAATTTAATTCTTTTGCATATATCCCCAAAAGTGGAATTCCTGGATCATATACTAGTTCTATTTTTAATTTTTTGAAGAACCTCCGGACTCTTTTCAATAACCACTGCACCGTTTTACATTCCCACTAATAATGTACAATGATCTCAAATTCTCCCATCCTCATGAACACGTGTTATCTTTTTCTTTTATAATAGTCACCTAACAGGTGTGAGGTGATCCCTCATTGTAGTTCTGATTTACATTTTCCTGATAATTACTGATGTTGGGCATCTTTTCATACACCTGTTGGCCATTTGTATGTTTTATTTGTAGAAAGGTCTAAGTCCTTTGCCCATTTTTCAAATGAAGTTATTTGTGGGTTTGTTTTTTTTTTTCTGTTTTACTATTGAGTCAGGAGTTTCTCATGTATTTTGGAAATTAACCCTTCATCAGTTATATGGTTTGCATATATTTTCCTCCATTTCATAGGTTGCTTTTTCACTCTGTTGATTGCTTCCTTTGCTCTGCAGAAACTTGTAGTTTGATGTACTTGTCTGTTCATGCTTTTGTTGCCTATGCTTTGGGTATCATACCCAAGAAATTGTTAGCAAGATCAATATCAAGAGGTTTTCCCCTATGTGCTTTCTCCTAGGAGTTTTATGGTTTGGAGCCTTATATTTAAGTCTTTAATCCATTTTGAGTTATTCTTGTGTGTTGTAAGGCAGGTGTCCAATTTCTTTCTTTTTCACTTCTTTCTTTCCTTCCTTTCCTCTTCCTTTCTCTTTCTTTCTTTCTTTTCTCTCTCTCTCTCTTTCTTCTAGAATTAGGAACAAGACAAGGACAACTGCTCTCATTACTTCTATTCTCTATAGTACTGGAGGTCCTAGCCAGAACAATGAGGCAAGAAAAAGGGATTAAAATGAATCTAAATCAGAAAAGAAGAAATAAAATTACCTCTCTTAGCAGATGACATAGGCTGTATGTAGACAATTCTAAAGACCACCAAAAAACTGCTAGAACTAATAAACAAATTGAGTAAAGATATAGAATACGAATCAACATACACAAATCAATTGCATTTCTATATACTAACAATGAACCATCTGAAAAGAGAATTAAGGAAACAATCTCATTTTTTTAAGATTTTAATTTATTTATTTGACAGAGAGCACAAGTAGGGGGCAGTGGCAGAGGCAGAGGGAGAAGCAGGCTCCCCGCTGGGCTGGGAGCCCAGTGCAGGGCTCAGTCCCAGGACCCTGAGATCACGACCTGAGCCGAAGTCAGATGCTTACCGACTGAGCCACCCAAGCACCGGAAAATAATCTAATTTATGGTAGCATCAAAAGAATACAATACTTTGCAATAGGGGCACCTGACTGGCTCAGTAAGGAGAGTGTGTAACTCTTTATCTCAGGGTGATGAGTTCAGGCTGCACATTGGGTACAGACATGACTTAAATAAACAAGTAAAAAACTTTTAAAAATACTTAGAAATAAACTCAACGAAGTAAAAAATTCATACACTGAAAACTCTAAAATAATGATGAAAACAATTAAAGCACACACAAATAAATGGAAAGACATTGCACGTTCTTGGTTTGGAAGATGAAATGTTGTTAAAATCCAAACTACTTGAAGCATCTAAAGATTCAGTATGATGCACACCCAAATCCCAATGACAAATTTTTCAGAAATAGAAAGAACCATCTCAAAATTCACATGGACCACAAAATACCCAGTAGCCAAAGCAATCTTAACAAAGAAACAAGCTGGAAACATCATTCTTGGCTTCAGAATATATTACAAATCTTCAGTAATCGAAACATCGTTAGTGGCTTAAAGACACACATATAGATGAATGGAAGAGAATAGAGAGCCCAGATAAAAAATCCACGTGTGTGTGTGTGTGTGTGTAGTCACTGGGTCTTTGGAAAGGGAGGCAAGAATACACTATGGGGAAAGGATAGTCTCCTCTACAAATTAGAATTTTTTATAATGTCATTGTCAAGAATATTGAATTATATATATAATATATGTATATATTATATATATTAAGTTGATGGAATATTAGAAATGTGGAAGAAGTATATAAAGTTGATGGAATATTAGAAATAGCCACAATTTTAAAATAGACATTTACTCTTGGACTTGAAGATTTATGCCCATTAATTCAAGCATTTTACAGTAGATACAAATGTTACAGTTCTTTTTTTTTATTTTTTTTATTTTTTTATTTATTTTTTTAAAGATTTTATTTATTTATGACAGACAGAGATCACAAGTAGGCAGAGAGGCAGGCAGAGAGAGAGGAAGTGAAGCAGGCTCCCTGCTGAGCAGAGAGCCTGATGTGGGGCTCGATCCCAGGACCCTGGGATCATGACCTGAGCCGAAGGCAGAGGCTTTAACCCACTGAGCCACCCAGGCGCCCCCAAATGTTACAGTTCTAACGAGACTTATTAAATTATCTTTCTTAGCAGTAATACCTTATTGAAAACAGAGTATCAATTTATAGACTCTTCCAGGTCTGCTATCCAATCTTACTTGTATCTATCCAAGACTAAATAAAGTACATATAAGATATAATGAGCTTAGAAATTATCTTTGGGATAAATAAGTGAATATGGTAAAGGGCAGATTGATAAAGCATTCTAGGGCCAAAAAAGATAGTCATATGTCTAAAGAAAATGTAGTTTTTTGATTACTTTCATAAACTATTTATTAATGTGATATTTGAAGATAAAATAGATTTTTGTATCTCCATGAGAATTGCTGTGTTACACTGGTAACATCATTATATCAGATGATTTATGTCATCTAGAGACTTAATGCATCATTAAGAAGGTACAAATCCAACTTGTTTGGATAATTACAGTTTTGGCACCCATCATTCTGGAATAGTCTCTTGGCAGGCTCTGAATTTTTGCTTATTCAAATTTAAATTCTTAAGTTTCCGAATTGGTCAGTTGTATTTGACTTCTATTTTTTCATTTGACATTGTTCATTTGACATTGACATTTGTTCATTTGACATTGCTAATATTTAATGTATTTAATAAGAATTAAAAGTTGAGTTGTAACTGAGAAATGATAGAATAAAAACTGCAAGTCTGTAACTTCATGGAGGCTTAAGTGTTATACCATTGCAGTCATCTCTGAGTTCCTTTGGTGGGTAGATTTAATAATAGAGAACAGGGCGCCTGGCTGGCTCAGTGAGTACAGCGTGGGGCTCTTGATCTTGGGGTTGTGAGTTCAAGCCCCATGTTGGATGTAGAGATTACTTAAAAGTAAAACCTTATAAGGAAAAAGAAGAGAGGAGATAAGTTAGAGAGATATATCCCTTTCTCAGGTGTACAGCCTTTCTAGATTGCAATCTATGTGAATAGATGGTAGAGTGAAGTGTCCTTCTCAACCATTTGAAATGCCCACTGGTGATCCAGTTAGCAAAATGCTATAGAGAATTATTTCAGTAGGTTGGAAATATCATGATCTCTTCAAAAATAAGAACGGTTTCTTTTGTTTGTTGTTCATTAGCTAATGATTTTGACATAATATAATTAGTGACTAGAATCCTCGTTTGAATTTCATTTTCAGATGAATAGAATTTGCTGATAAATAATACTTATAACCCCCAACTTTTAATTTATTTTTTTAAAAGATTTTATTTATTTGACAGAGAGAGCACAAGCAGGCAGAGAGGCAGGCAGAGAGAGGGGGGGAAGTAGACTCCCTGTTGAGCAGAAAGCCCAGCCTGATGTGGGCTTGATCCCAGGACCCTGAGATCATGACCTGAGCTGAAGGCAGAGGCTTAATCCACTGAGCTACCCAGGTGTCCCAACCCCCACGGTTTTTTTTTTGTTTTGTTTTTGTTGTTGTTGTTGTTTATAAGATTTTATTTATTTATTTATTTATTTATTTTACAC